>NC_053040.3:41026562-41335312 GCF_002575655.3 Aegilops tauschii subsp. strangulata | reverse complement strand
GCGAGTTGTGGCCATGGCCGGCAAACAGCCGGCCTTGTCCCCCAACCCCAAGGAATATGATGCGCAGGGCTCCTTCCAGCCGGCCAAGGAGACGAAGAAAATACCTCTGGACCTGGAGAACCCGGAGAGGTTTGCAGTCATTGGTGCAAACCTAGACAGTAAATAGGAAGGCGAGCTCGTCGACTTCCTCCGTGAGAATCGAGACATCTTTGCATGGTCCCCAAAGGACATGCCGGGTGTTCCGAAGGATTTCGCCGAGCACAAGTTACACGTCTGAGCGGACGCGAAGCCAGTCAAGCAGCCTCTCCGCCGACTGTCAGAAGAGAAGAGAAGAATCGTAGGAGAAGAGATAGCCCGGCTCCTTGCCGCCGGCTTTATTATGGAAGTGTTTTTCCCAGAGTGGCTTGCCAACCCAGTCTTGGTGTTGAAGAAGAACAAAAAATGGCGTATGTGTATAGACTACACTAGCCTCAACAAGGCCTGCCCCAAAGATCCATTTGCTCTGCCACGGATTGATCAAGTAATAGACTCCACAGCCGGATGCGAGCTGTTGAGTTTCTTGGATGCCTACTCAGGATACCACAAGATTAAGTTGGACCCAGCAGACCGCCTGAAGACCGCCTTCATCACACCATTTGGAGTTTTCTGTTACTTGACTATGACATTCGGCTTGAGGAATGCTGGTGCCACTTTTCAGCGTTGCATGCAGAAATGCCTCCTCAAGCAACTCGGCAGAAATGCCCACGTCTACGTAGACGATATTGTGGTGAAGACAGAAAAGCGCGGCACCCTGCTAGAAGACCTCAAAGAAACATTTGCCAACTTGCGCTGATTCCAGATCAAGCTCAACCCCAGGAAATGCGTGTTCGGAGTACCAGCCGGCCAGCTTCTAGGCTTTCCGGTCTCCGAATGCGGCATTGAGTGCAACCCTGTGAAGATCAAGGCCATTGAGAGAATGGAGATTCCCACCAAGTTGCGAGACGTACAGAAGTTCACTGGGTGCCTAGCCTCCCTAAACTACATTATCAGCCGGCTAGGAGAGAAGGCTCTCCCCCTGTACCGACTCATGAAGAAATCCACTCATTTCGAGTGGAATGACCAAGCAGACCAAGCCTGCCATGAGTTGAAGAAGATGCTGACCACTCCACCTGTCCTGGCGGCGCCGACTGAGAAGGAGCCCATGCTCCTCTATATTGCCGCAACTAGCCAAGTGGTCAGTACAGTTGTCGTGGTCCAGCGCCCAGAAGAAGGCCAAGCCCAGCTAGTCCAGAGGCCGGTATATTATCTAAGCAAAGTACTATCCAGCTCAAAGAAAAACTACCCACACTACCAGAAGATGTGCTATGGAGTCTACTTTGCCGCCAAGAAGTTGAAGCCCTACTTTCAAGAGCATCCCATCACGGTCGTATGCACCGCCCTGCTTGCCGAGATCATAGGCAGCCGGGATGCATCCGGCCGGGTGGCTAAATGGGCCATTGTGCTGGCACCTTACACAATCTTCTACCAGCCCCGCACCGCCATCAAGTCCCAAGCATTGGCCGACTTCCTCGTCGACTGGGCCGAGACCCAGTACCCGCCGGCTCCCGACTCTACTCATTGGCGGATGCACTTCGATGGGTCCAAGATGCGCACCGGCTTGGGAGCCGGCATTGTCCTCACCTCTCCCAAAGGCGACAAGCTCAGATACATGCTGCAAATCCACTTTGCCGCCTCCAACAACATGGCTGAATATGAGGCGCTCATACACGGGCTCCGGCTAGCCAAAGAGCTCGGCATACGCCGGATCCTGTGTTATGGCGACTCAGACTTGGTGGTCCAGCAGTCATCTGGCGACTGGGACGCCAAGGATGCAAACATGGCGAGCTATCGATTCCTCGTCCAGCAGATCAGTGGGTACTTCGAAGGGTGCGAGTTCCTTCACGTGCCACGAGCCGACAACGACCAAGCAGATGCCCTGGCACGGATCGGCTCCACCCGACACGCTATACCAACTGGTGTCTCTCTCCAGTGCCTCCTCAAACCATCTATCAAGCCGTCTCTAGAATCGGACTCTATCTTCGTACCGCCCGCCCCCGATGCAGCCGGATCCGACTAGAGGAACCCAACAGGCAGCTCGGGGACTTCGACAAGCGGCCCGGGGACTGCCGTAGTCGCACCCGGCTCGGGGACTTCAGAACCCGGCCCGGGGACTGCAGCAGTCGGCCCGGGGACTGCAGCGGCACAAGAAGTGGTGGTCGACTCCAACTCTCCACCACCCAACCCACCCACCCGAGTCACAGTGGCCGTACTAACAGTAGAAGAAGTCACAGCTCCATCATGGGCCCAGCCCATCCTCAACTTCCTAGTCAACAGAGAGCTGCCGACTGATGAGATCTCGGCAAGACTAGTGCAACGCCGAGCCGGAGCATATGCAATAATAAACAGAGAACTTGTCAAGCGCAGCGTCACTCGGGACTTCCAGCGCTGCGTCGAGCCAGAAAAGGGTGTAGCAATCCTCAAGGATATCCACCAAGGCGAATGCGGCCACCACGCAGCCTCAAGATCACTTGTGGCCAAAGCCTTCCGCCACAGTTTCTTCTGGCCGACTGCCTTGGAAGATGCCAAAGAGATCGTCAAATGCTGCAAAGGATGCCAAGTCTTCAGTTCCAAGCAACACCTTCCGGCTTCCGCACTCAAGACCATCCCCCTCACCTGGCCCTTTGCCGTCTGGGGGCTGGACATGGTAGGCCCATTCAAGACAGCCCGCGGCAGCTTGACACATCTGCTTGTCACCGTGGACAAATTTACCAAGTGGATCGAAGCGAAGCTGATCAAGAAGCTGAATGGGCCGACTGCCGTGACATTCATTGCCGACATCACTACTCGGTACGGCATGCCGCACAGCATCATCACCGACAACAGCACAAACTTTGCCAAAGGAGCACTGGCACGTTTCCGCGTGACACAAGGCATCCGACTGGACTTAGCGTCCGTTGCCCACCCGCAGTCAAACGGCCAGGTCGAGCGAGCAAACGGCCTCATCCTCTCCGGCATCAAGCCCCGCCTGGTCGTACCACTAGAGCGCTCGGCCAGCTGCTGGCTCGACGAGCTACCGGCTGTCCTCTAGAGTCTGCGTACTACCCCAAACAAGTCAACCGGCTTCACTCCGTTCTTCCTTGTATATGGTGCCGAGGCTATCATCCCGACTGACATCGAGTTCGACTCGCCTCGGGTCACCATGTACACGGAGGCAGAAGCCAAGGAAGCGTGAGAAGACGGCGTCGACCTGCTGGAAGAAGGCCGGCTGTTAGCACTCAGCCGGTCCGCCATCTACCAGCAGGGTTTGCACCGTTACCACAACCGGAAGGTCAAGCCAAGATCCTTCCAAGAGGGCGACCTTGTGCTTCGGTTGATCCAGCGAACAGCCGGCCAGCACAAGCTCTCGGCCCCTTGGGAAGGCCCTTTCGTCGTCAGCAAGGCACTAGGCAACGACTCCTACTACCTGATCAACGCACAAAAACCAAGAGCACGCAAGAGGGATGATTCCGGCAAGGAGTCGGAGCGACCATGGAACGCAAACCTCCTGAGAAGATTTTATAGTTGAAAGCAGTATGTATCATGCTACTGTTTTTATTAAAATATGAGACAAACGGGTCCCCCGAGGCGCACTCGGGAACTGCCCTCCTTTATCTATGAATGACGAGTGTCATACTCATGGATGTATTATTACATTTGATTTTCTGTCTGGCACGGGGTTCGACTAGTCGGCCCGGGGACTGGCCGCCTTAAGTTATATTAAAAGTTCTACCTGAAGTCAGACAAGTAGTGTGCCGGCACCCGTGCCCTCTCTTGTTGAAAGTCGCAGCTCGAAGAACCGACTGTCCGACTGGCAAGAGCCAAAGGCAGAAAGGATGCCCACACGAAAAACGGCTAAGGACTAACGAACTTATATAACGCAAAGACGGCCTCCAACCACGCCTATCGGCTGTCAAAGCAGCCGCCCGGCCGGCCTCCCAGTCACTTCGCTAGAATCCAACAAAGTTAGAGTACTTGCCCTCCCAACCGGCCAAACACTTTTCCAGCCACAGATTGCAGAGAACCTGTCCGGCTGGGAAGGCGGCAACCAAGGGAGGGCGGCAAAGGAAACAGCCGAAGGATGAAAAGCAAAAAAAAACAAGGGAAAGCCAAACGCATGCATAATTATATTTACACATAAGGCCCCCAACAGGCCGGCAGTCAATATAGTTCAAATACACCCCCAGCGGGTGGAATTGTGCAAACTTAACAAAATACTGTTCCAAGAGTGGTAAAACAGGAAAGTAGAGGTAGCAGACTAGACTAAGGGCGCAGCAGGGGAGCCGGGCTGGTCGGTGGAGACGGCGCCGCCGGCTGGAGGAGTGGCCGGCTGGCGGGTCTCGGCTTGATCATCGCCGGCTGCAGGCGGTGCACCTGCGCGTGCCTTGTTGCTGGAGGCACGGTCAAGCTGAGGCTGACCGGCCGCTCCACCATCCGGCGCGGCGTCTTCACCCTCCTCCTCCTCCTCCTCGCCCTCGTCACTGGAGTCGATCTCCTCCGCCGAGTCCTCGCCATCTGCCGGGTTCAGCTCGAACCACTCCTCCGGCTGGGCAACGCCGTTGTCGTCCACCTCAGGAGCGAAGGCGCTGGTGTCGGTGTAGTCGGCAATCGCCGAAGCCCGCTGGATGATAGCCGGCCGCGCCGTCTCCAGCTCCGTGTCGGCCTCCTGCTGCCAGGTGGCCAGCTGGTCCAAACTCAGCTCAGGATACCAGGCCTTGGCGAACTCCAGTGCCCGCCTGGCGCCGGACCGAGGCGCAGAAGCCTTCCAGGCCTCGAAGCGGCCGACCGCCACCTCCAGCCAGTCGGCAGTCCGACTGGGGGTGCGGGGAATCGCCTCACCAGGCCAAAGAGCGGCCAACACCTGCGCCCCAACACGCTGAAGCCGGCGGAGCATGCGGTGAGCCGGCTGGAGGCGGGCCTGAATCGCCAAGAGCTGCTCCTCCAGCGACCGGCGAGCGTTCGGCGCGATCTCGGCGCCAGCCTGCCTTCGTGCCTCGCGGTGGGCCTCGACGAACTGGTTGGCGGCAGTAGAGTAGCTAGGGAAGTACTCTGCGCAAGAAAGAAAGATAAAGAAGAGAAAAACACCAAGTCAAAAAATGAGCCAAACGGCAAGCGGCAAGCAAGGACGAAGAAGAAGGTGGCCTACCGTCAACCAAGTCTTCGATCTGGCCATAGCCATTGATCAGCGACTGCCTCGCTTCGGCCCAGCTGGCCGCCTCTGTCTCATATTCGGCTTGGAGGGCAGCCTCGCTGTCCTGCACCGCCTTCAGGGCCGCCTTGTGGCTCTTCTCCTGGTCGGCCAACCTCTTGGCCAGGCGGTCACGCTCCTGTGCTAAGGCGTCAAACTCGGCCTCCTTAACACGGAGGGCGGCCTGAGCCCCGCCTAGCTGCTCCCTCAGACTGGCATTGGCCGCTGCAGGGATGGCAGAAAAGAAAGAAGCAATAAGGAAGAAGTCATCAAGGAAGATCCGACCCGACTGCTCAGCAGTCGGCCCGAATCTCGGGGACTAAACCCAGTGGGTGCGCCGACGCGCCCCCACGCGAGATAAAAGACGAAGCACTTACCCCGGCTCTCAGATTGGTCAGCATTCTTCGGGGTCAGCTCCCGAGCCTGGGAGTTGAAGGCAGCCGCGCGGAGGTTGTGGTAGTCCTGCAAGTCAGGCAGAGGAGCAAATGAGAACAAGATAGCAAAACAAAGCCCGCTAAGAAGTTCCAAGCCGCCTGCTCAGCAGCCGACTCGGAACTCGGGGACTACACCCAGTGGGTGCGCTGACACGCCCCCACGGAAGAAACCAAGATCAAAAAAGCAAAAATAGGAAGACTAACCCGAATGGCCGCTCGCGTCGCAAGGAACTCGTCATTGTATTTCCTCAGCGCCGCAGCCTGGGACTGAAGCCGGTTTCGGACGTCCTGCGCTGCCACGTTCACCACAGCCGTCCCTCCACCCGGCGTCCACCCCGAGCTGGCGCTGGCCGCCTCCACATCCTGGACCGACGAGCCGGAGCCCGCGGCCTTCTGCGGGTCCGATGCGGCCTTCCCCATGCGCTGGCGCGATGGCGTCTGGACCACCAGGTCCATCCTCGCAGCCGGCTCGCCCCCGGCCGATTGCGCAGGCGGCACGTTAGGCCTGCCGCCTTGAGCCGCCTCCCTCTTCGGGACGACGACGTCGTCCTCCCTCTCCAATCCCGGCTGGTCGCCGCCGGCTTCCTCTGGCGGGGGCTCTGGGACCTCTGGCGCCGCGACACGCAGAGGGGTGACGAGCAAGGCCCTCTCCGCTGTCGCCGTGGCCGCAGCCTCCGATTGGGCCTTGGCCGCTGCGTCGGCGCGCGCCTTTGCCGCCTCCTCCTCCTGTGCCGCCTTGGCGGCAGCCGCCCTCAACTCCTCCGCCTCCCGCTCCTCCCTCGCCTCCCGCGCGTTTCGCTCCGTCGCCGCCTGAAGCTCGGCGCAGGGGTCCATGCGGCGGGTGCTCCCGGATCCTTCCGGCGATCCAACGACGGAGGCGGCAGGAACCCGCTCGAGCGAAAGCGGAGCCCTATTTTTTGAGAAAGGGCAAGGATTCAGAAATCACCAAGAAAAGAAGAAAGAATGTACAAAGGAATATACACTTACGCCGACACCATCTGCGGCTGCTTCACCACCTTGTGGAAGCGGGCCGCCTTCGCGGCAGCCTCATCCCGCCTGGTCGCCGCCGCCCCGCCCTTGGGCTTCTTCGGCCGGCTGCCGAACAAGCCCGACGCGGCATGACTCTTCTGCCCGCCGCCCCAAGCAGGCAGCGCGGCAGAGGAACCCGCGCCGTGGCCGGACGCCGGCTGGCGGCATGGGACAATTTCCGCCTCGTCGTCATCCGGCCAGTCATCGAAACTGGCTCCAAGCCCGGAGCCGCCTGCTTAGCCGCCGGCTTCGCCGCCATCCGCCTCGGTGTTGTCATCCATGGCGGCCGCCCCCAAGTCGTGGTCCTCCAGGTCATGCTCCGCCCGGTCGGGGAGGAATCGGCGCTCTGCCTCCGACCCGACTGCAGGTCGAAGAAGAGGGCTCTGCCAAGGCATGCCGACTGGTCAGAGACGGCCAGAAGGAACTCGGCGACAAAACTAAGAGAAGAAAAGGAAAAAGAGAACATACCGTGGGCGGAGGATGTGCACGGGAATATGGCTCCTTGCCAAACCGCCACTCTGCGGAGAGCTTGCATTTCGCAAGGTAATTCACCATATGGGCCACCTCGTCGTGCGACATCTCCTTGGTGCACATCCGACTCGGATCGAGCTGGCCGCTCATGTGACAGATCAGGTGAGGACGGCTCTGAAGCGGAAGCACCCGGCGCGCGACGAAGGCGGCCAGCAAGTCGGACCCAGTCAGGCCCTCCGACTGGATCATCACCCGCAGTCGGGCGACGGCCGCGGCTCCAGCCAGCGTCAGCGTCATGGCCCGATAGGACCACTGGGGCCGCCTCCCAGCCGGCGGGCCGGCTACGTAAGCCGGCAAGTTGACGTAGTCGCCTTGTGGGGCGACATTCTTCACGTAGAAATATGACTTTTGCCAGCGCTTCACCGACTGGATTAACGTGATGACGGGGAAGGGGTTGTCGGCCACCGGCCTCCGCATCGTGATGAAGGCGCCGCTCTGGGCCGGCACGCCCTGCATGCGGGTGCCCAGCTTAGATTGGAAGAACCCCCCCAGAGCTCGAGGGTGGGGAGAACGCCAAGAAAGCGTTCACACAAGGTGACGAAGGTGGCCAGCAGCACCACCGTGTTCGGAGTGAGGTGGTGCGGCTGGAGTTGATAGAAGTCGAGGAAGGAGTGGAAGAAAGCGCTCGCCGGCAAGCCGATGCCGCGCAGGAAATGCGAGCGGATAACTACCCGCTCGCCTTCCTCCGGCTCCAGCGTGGTCTCCTTCGCAGGCGTGAGACGGACCCGCACCTGGTCCGCGCCCGGCAACCGCCGCGTCTTGCGGAGGAACTCGATGTGGTCCATATGGACGTTGGAGCCGTCCCAGTCCCCGCCGTACTGCATGGTGGCGAGAGGCTGATAAGAAAGAGTGCCGCGGCGGAGAAAGCACGGCCTTGCGGCGGCAAAGCTGCGGGGCGGAGTGAAGATTGGTGGGACGGCGCGGCGGCGAGTCGCTGCTGCGAGGGAAAGCGGGAGGAAGAAGATGGCGGAAAGGAGAGGAGCGTGCGAGCGTCTGCCGCTTCCCCTCCACCCCCTACTTATAGCCTCGTGCGGCGAAGCCGAGGAGGTGAGGCGTGGGGAGGAATGTGGGATTAACTTCTCCCACTCCCCCACGTCCCGCGATTATTACGCCCTAACGGCGTGCGAAAACCGCCGCCGGAAGACATGCGGACAGTTTTGGGCCGCAAAGAATCCGCGCATGGGCCTAGGCGTAGGAGTGGTGGGCCCTCGGCCTGCGGCGACGTCTTGTCGCGTGCGTGGGTTGGCAGGTTCTTTTCAGCCAAGGGACGCCACATGGTTCGCAGGCGGCGAGCGGCCGGCCCACAGCCCGGCGCACGCGCCAACAGACTCCCGCCTTCTGACTTTAAAAATTTCGCCAAGACAGCGCGCCCAACCGAAGCCGCCTCCCGGCTGCTGGCTCGTCAAGATAAGAAGCTGACCGAGCTTCTCAACCTCCTCTTAGCCTCGAAGCCCAACCAGCTTTGGGGACTACTGTCAGAGTAAATGGCCACGGGTAGCCTAACCGACCCCCCGTGGCTCTTCGAAAAATTACCAGGACACTCAAGCCTTCAAGCATACAAAGCATAGGATCGCCTCCCCCCGGCCGAGGGCCGACTCCCAGAAGACGACCCCGTCTCAGAAACCTCCTCCAAGAAAGATACGAGATAGCCGACTCCAGGGAGCCGGCCCCAAGAGGACCGACTCCCAGAAGCCGGCCATGAAGGAAGCCGACTCCCAGAAGCCGGCCACGAAGAAAGCTGACTCCCAGAAGCCGGCCGCGAAGAAAGCCAGCTCCCAGAAGCCGGCCAAGACTGCACCCACTAATACTGTACCCACATAATGGCGATAGGATGGGGTGTGGCTGCAGTACATCCCACTACCCCCGAATCCCGAAATAGGCATGGCCACAGGGCGCCGCACGGGCCAGCCATCCCCCGTCCGGCGCAGCACTGTAGCCATGTTAGCCTCGATGTCACCCACGACAGACGCCAGTATGGCCCGTGGGCGGTAGGCCCCTTCGCCAGAGAGACACCCGAAGGCGGCCTGGCCCCGTCTAATCGGCCAGGGGTGCGGCCGGCTCCCAATAGCCGGCTGCCTCCCTCCCTCGAAGCATGTGCCTCATTAAGGAGACAAGACGAGGTAAGGCTACAGTGAGAGCTCGCAAGGCAGTGACACTGTAGCCACGCTTACCTCAACGAAGCCCTCGTCATCAGAGGAGAAGTAATAGTAACCAGCCGCCGATAAATCCCCCAAGCGGTGGGGCCGGCTTGTCGGCCAAGAGGCCGGCAGCCGGCGGGACCCACCAGTCGGCATGCCCCAATGACCGGCGGAGAAGCCGGCGAGCATAGACACCGACGGCTGGGACCCGCGCCCAGCCGGATTACCATTGTACACTTGGGGGGTAGGCCTATATAAACCCCCCAGGGCACCCATGCAAAGGGTTGATCTCATAGAATTCCACACACCACCTAGAGAGAAAAGGAGAGCCAGCCTTGTCCTTCTTCTTCCTCTAGCCAAACAGCTCAAGGAGCGCTTGTAGCTACTTGTATTGATCTAGCGATCATGCGGAGACCCCGCAGAGCAGGACTAGGGGTGTTATCTCCACGGAGAGCCCCGAACCTGGGTAAGATCCGCCGGCGTGCATGTCTTCGCCTCATCTCGTTTCCAGGCACCGGCGATGTTTTACTGGCTCCCACAATGATAAGCCACCCGTTGGCATATGTCGCACCTACCACCCGACAGCGACTGCCACCGTACTTTTCTGCAGTGTCGAGCACTTTGTTCCATCTACTGTTGAGTTTATTTTGCGCGGCCTTGAGCTTTTGCTTCTGCTTCTTTAGACTCCTCGCGGTGGCAAGAAGCCTTCTATGGAGGTTCTCTTGCTCCAAGTGCCTTTCCGGGATGATGTGTGCATCGTTGTCCGGACTGTTCTCCTCTCCGGAGATAGGTTGATTAGCTTTACCCTCGGCGTCACCATTGTCGGACAGCGGCTCCGTACTATGTTCGCCGTCCGCTGGCTCGTCTTGCTCTGTCACTAGGTCCATGTGGTTGTTGTTTCTTCTGGAGTCGACCGGGGTGTTATTTTTTCTTGCGCTGTTATCGCTGTTTTTGCCGAGGCGGGATTTGGAGCGGCGCCTACGCTGTCGCTTTGGTTGCTTCTCGAGGGAACTATCCTTCGCTGCATCCTTCCGTTCCTCGTCATTGTTTTCTTTGGGTGTATCCACCATATATATATCGTGTGATGAAGTGGCTGTCCAGCGCCCCGTGGGTGGTGGTTCCTGTTCCTCTCTTTCATCGTCGTCCATACCGTTGATGTCTTCGGAGTCGAAATCGAGCATGTCGATTAAGTCGTCGACAGTGGCTATTAAGTGGGTGGTGGGTGGGTAACAAATTTCTTCGTCGTCCGCTTCCCGCTCGAGCCGGACATAATTCGGCCAAGGGCCTCCTGACAAGGAGAGAGACCTTAATAAGTTTAGCACGTCGCCCAGTGGTGAGTGCTGAAAGATATCCGCGGAGCAAAACTCCATGATCGGTGCCCAATCAGATTCGATAGGCACGGACACAGGCGGTTCGGAGCCCGTGGCCGGGGTCGAATTCGAGGATCCGGCAACACATGTCTCGTAGGAGGTGAAGTCAGTATTCGGCTCTATCGCCGCTGAGTGTGCGGCCTCCGTGGAGGGGTCCATCCACCCGTCCTCGGACGACACAATCTACTTTGGATTGAGGTCCGGAGTAGCTGCAGGTGTGATCTCCCAAACACTGTTCGACGACAGACCTAAGTCATGCTCGTTGTGACTGTGCGGCGCACCTGACATGGGCTTGAATCCAGGGAAGATCAAGTCTCCGCGGATGTCGGGAGTATAGTTCAAGTTTCCAAACCTGACCTGATGGCCAGGAGCGTAGCTCTCGATCTGCTCCAGATGGCCAAGCGCGTTGGCCCGCAGTACGAAGCCGCCGAATATGAAGATCTGTCCGGGGAGGAAAACCCCGCCCTGGATCGCATCGTTGTCGATGATAGAAGGAGCCATCAAGCCTTTATCGCGACAGCATAGTGGAACTTTCAATGAAAGCACCAATGTCGGTGTCAAAACCGGCGGATCTCGGGTAGGGGGTCCCGAACTGTGCGTCTAAGGCGGATGGTAACAGGAGGCGGGGGACACAATGTTTACCCAGGTTCGGGCCCTCTCGATGGAGGTAATACCCTACTTCCTGCTTGATTGATCTTGATGATATGAGTATTACAAGAGTTGATCTACCACGAGATCGTAGAGGCTAAACCCTAGAAGCTAGCCTATGGTTATGATTGTTGTTGTCCTATGGACTAAACCCTCCGGTTTATATAGACACTGGAGGGGGCTAGGGTTACACAGAGTCGGTTACAAGGGAGGAGATCTAAAGATCCGAATTGCCAAGCTTGCCTTCCACGCCAAGGAGAGTCCCACCTGGACACGGGACGAAGTCTTCAATCTTGTATCTTCATAGTCCAACAGTCCGGCCAAAGTATATAGTCCGGCAGTCCGAGGACCCCCTAATCCAGGACTCCCTCACCCTTGTCCTTCTTCAGTCGAGTCACCTCTTTGTTGGCTTCGTTAAGGGCAGTCTTCAACTTGGCGTCCTCTTCCTCCAGTTTATCGACTGAGGCCAGCTTCTGTTGGCGAGTGCAGTTTTCTCTTCTGCTGATTTCTGTGCGGCTGCAAGGTCCATATCCTTCTTTGCCAAAGCCTGGTTCATTGTTTCTGAAAGAAATAATGCTTGGCTCAGGGGAAGGAAATAACACTCGGTTCAGAAAAGAGTCAGTCGACAAGTCTTTCATACCAGCGGCATCATCCTTAGCCTTCTGCAGATTCGTCTTGGCCAACTCCAGATCAAGATTGAGCTGGATCTGCTTCTGCTCCAAGTCAGCAAACCGAGCTCCAAGTTCACAAGATTTCTGTGGACAGAAGATAGTTAGTCGACAGGCAAAAAGATTGTTTCTTCTAAGCAATAAAATAACAAGTTCTAAGAGTTCTAAGACTACTGCCGAATCAAACATTCAACAGTAGTCTCGGGGACTACACCTAGTGGGTGCACTCAGCATGCCCCCACTAGTTCAGTGACTTTTCAATTGACTCAGTCCGTCCAGTCGGTAAAAAAACATATGACATGTTCTCAGATAATAGCCGATTGCTCGCAGTCGACTACGGTCTTAGGAACTACACCCAGTGGGTGCACTCAGCGTGCCCCCACTAGTTCAGTGACCACTCGACATGATCTGCTCAGACCGAGTGGAGAAGTTCAGTTCAAAGACCCCCGCCGAATCAAACATTCGACAGTGATCTCGGGGACTACACCCAGTGGGTGCACTCAGCGTGGCCCCACTGATTCAAAGATTCAATCGACACAACCTAGTCGACTCAAGTGGAAAAACTATTCAGCAGAAATTGAAACACCCAGTGGGCGTACAGATGCAAAATGCAGACAGGCAAGTAGAAGCACACACTACAAAAAAAATACACTTCCGTGATGATACATGTTTGTCACAGTAGGTCACGTTTTCTATCATGCATGTACATCCATGACAAATTTATGACAGAATCAAGACAGTCATACATGTGCTGTCGTAGAAGTGTTCCATGACATTACCAAAATTATCATCACAGAAGTGTCCACTTCCATGACGATAAATCGCCCGTCACAGAAGTGCTTTCGTCAAGGGTGACCGACACATGGCATCCACCATAACCGAACGCCGTTAAGCTATCGGGTCTGGTTTTGGATCCGATAACCCGTTAACAGCCCGGACCAATGGGGATTTTCCACGTGCAAAATCATCATTGGCCGAAGGAAACATGTGTTGCCTCACCGTTGGGACAGATGTCATCCACTCATTGCACAGGAGGCGCCTATGATAGGTCGACACGTGGCACGGCCCAACAGTGGCCCATTCCGGTGAAAAAGGCCGGCCCAGTAAAAAATAGCAGGCCGGCCCATATAAGGCCTACTTGTGTCAGGTCCATTTAAGCCCACGGCCCATACGAGATGTGCAAATTCGGCCTGTCAACGGCCCGTTAAATATTTGACACCTTGCAGCCCATCGTCAGTTCGAGCCCGTTAACAGCTCGCTATATATTTGGGCTCAATATCGGCCCGATGAGATTTCGGCCTGTTAACGGCCCATTCAGTGGATGGGCCAATTTTCACGATGTACATCTTTCAGCCTTTTAGCGACCCATTTAAATATTGGGCTAATTTCTGGCCCGGTGTGTCTTTTAGCCTGTTGACGGCCCATAAATCAGTTGGGCTATTTGTAGTCGGACCTGAGTTTCGGCCTTTTAGCGACCTATTTAAGTGTTGGGCCAATTTCCGGCCCAGTGTGTCTTTCAGCCTGGTGACGGCCCATATATCTGTTGGGCCATTTGTAGTCGGACCTGAGTTTTGGCCTTTTAGCGACCCATTTAAGTGTTGGGCCAATTCCTGGCCCTATGTGCCTTTCAACCTGTTAACGTACCATAAATGAGTTGGGCCATTTGTAGTCGGACCTGAGTTTTGGCCTTTTAACGGCCCATGCCCTTCATGGTCCAATACCAGCCCGGTTTCTCTTTCGGCCTGCTAAAGGCCCACAACACAGTTGGGCCATTTACAATACAACCTGACTTTCGGCCTCTTAGTGGCCCATGCTCTTCATGGTCCAGTACAAGCCCGCTGTCTCTTTTGGCCTGCTAAAGGCCCACAGTATAATTGGGCCATATGTAGCCCGAACTTAGTAACGGCCTGTTAACGGCCTGTGAAATCAATTGGGCCCACCTGTTGCCCGCTTCGATGTCAGCCTGTTGACGACCCGGGAGTTAAGAGGGTCGACCATTAACTTACGGCCTAGTAACGGCCCATTAACTTAATGGGCCCACTAAAGTTCGTACATGTCTTTAGGCCAAATTACATAATTTGAGCCCATTACGATGAGGAATTATGCACATGACCAAAACCGATCAAGCAAAGGTACGTCATACAGGGAAAAGCGTTGCACATCCAGCATATATTACACGAAATTACAACCACTAGGCAATCAAAGATTGATGCCATGCAAATAAATGAATAGAACCTAACGATCTACAACGTCACAATTTTCAACCTCAGCATGGATGACGCCCATAAGCATGTGGGCAAGTTCTTGCTGCTTTGCTACAGTGTCTCTGAAAATATTGACTAGTTGTTGTGCCGCACGACTCTGCACCTCTGATTCCTCCACCATTTCCATCATTCCTTCAGCCATTAATTGGTTCACAAACATTCATTTTTTTCACTGCATTCGAGACAGAGGATACTGAACAGCTTCAGATGGCGATTTTGGCAGGCTTGTATTATTGATAGTGGAGAGTGTCTCGACCACTGCATCATAACATAAATTAGGAGGGGAACCAAACAGATTAATCAAGAGTTATTGGCATATTACCTGGCCTAGATTTATTGGAAAGAAACAATGGGGTTGCCTTGCTGTTTTCAGAGTTTGTCTTCTTATCTTCAGCAGCCTGCACCAAATTAAGACACTAGCATTGCTATCATTGGCCAATTCAGATAATAGGAAAGCAACATTGGCACAACAAACATTTGGGCAACTAGCCAACACCAAATTAACACAATATGGCACAGCTATCATCAGCCAGGTAAGGTAATACGAAAGCAACATTGACACGATGAATGAATGGGCAACTAGAGCAGCACTACAATTCAGTAATGTGCATGATATGAGATAGTACACTCATGCAGCTCAGTATGCAAAACTACCAGGCAGTTTTCTTTACAAAAATCAACATTGGCGCCTTTAACATTTTGCTACAACTAATTTTAGATCAGACAAAGGTTGGATTCACGCCGATTAACAAAATACATGCTGATGTAAAAATATAGTGATATACAACAGGTACTTACATCAGCATTGGAGCACAGAGAATTCCCGCAAGATATTTTCCTCGAATACAATCCCAATGAAGGAAATCTTCTATCATTTAACCTTATTTTCTAAAAGAGAGATGGGTAAGAAACATGTAGAAAATATGATCAGAATGCTATAAAATTTCATGATGCGAGGATACGCACACGCTTCTTAGAATGTAGTTGACATTCTTTTGCTGGACTGGAGCGGACTAGTTCTTTGGCCACTGGAATCTGCTTATTATTAGT
Source organism: Aegilops tauschii subsp. strangulata (assembly GCF_002575655.3). Taxonomy (NCBI): domain Eukaryota; kingdom Viridiplantae; phylum Streptophyta; class Magnoliopsida; order Poales; family Poaceae; genus Aegilops; species Aegilops tauschii. The sequence goes on along the minus strand of NC_053040.3, from coordinate 41,319,938 downwards.
GGGAGTTGGGTTTCTCTATGCTGGAGCAGTATCTATGAAAAATGGAGTTGGTTTATTATCTCCTGGCATTTGGATCTTTTGCAAAGACCTGGTTTGTAACCCTTCAGATTCTAACATAGCCGTCTTCCCCTTGCATGCCTTATATAGAAGAATGGTGCTTCAATTATAAAACATGCTACAGCAGAGATGGAATAGGTACTGAAGAATAGAAAGGCATGACATATTGACATGTATTCCCTCCATCCAGAAATAAATGGATGGGTGTAGGCGTATTTCAGTTCTAGATACATCCAGTTTTATCCATTTCTGCGACATGTAATCCGGATGGAGGGAGTATGATGTAAGAGCTAGGGATACGACAGGACAAAATAGTAAAAAAATAGTGAAAACCCACTACAGAACCAAAGTAATCAAACCCACTGATATGAGATAGTACACTCATGCAGCTCAGGATGTAAAACTACCAGGCAGTTTTTCTTACAAAAATCAACATTGTGGCCTTTAATCATACATTTTGCTACAACTAAATTTGGACCAGATAAAGGTTGGATTCACGCCGATTAACAAAATACATGCTGATGTAAAAATATAGTGATATACAACAGGTACTTACATCTGCATTGGAGTACAGAGAATTCCTGCAAGAATCTTTCCTCACAGACGATACCAGTGCAGAAATTCTTCTATCTATTAAGCTTATTTTCTAAAAGAGAGATGGGTAAGAAACATGTAGAAAATATGATCAGCATGCTATAAAATTTCATGATGCAAGGATAAGCACACGCTTCTTAGAATGGAGTTGACATATTTTTGCTGGACTGGAGCGGGCTAGTTCTTTGGCCACTGGAATCTACTTATTATCCGTAGGAGTTGGGTTTCTCTGTGCTGGAGCAGTATCTATGAAAACTGGAGTTGGTTTATTATCTCCTGGCGTTTGGATCTTTTGCAAAGACCTGGTTTGTAACCCTTCAGATTCTAACATAGTCGTCTTCCCCTTGCATGCCTTGTATAGAAGAATGGTGCTTCAATTATAAAACATGCTACAGCAAAGAGATGGAATAGGTACTGAAGAATAGAAAGGCTTGACATATTGACATGTATTGCCTCCATCCGGAAAAAAAATGGATGGGTCTAGGCGTATTTCAGTTCTAGATACATCCTTTTTTATCCATTTTGACAACATGTAATCCGGACGGAGGGAGTATGGTGTAAGAGCTAGGGATACAACAGGACAACACAGTAAAAAAACACTAGTTGAATGTAAAACTGTATGCTAGCGGAATACGTATAGAAAAAACTAAGGCAACATACACGTGTATAATTGGGAAACTAAGATGGCATTGCAGCAGAGCACTAGAACAACACTTCAATGTAAAAAAACATGGTATGGTAGACAGATGAAGTACATACTGATGAATAACAATGCATAAGATATTCAGAAGCATGATGTCCAAATTAAGCAGATGGCATTGCGATCAAGTTTATTGGCCTTTACATTGCTCCGTGAGGTTCTTGTGGATATATCAGTGTGTGCAATTATATCTGACATACATGGAAGACAACTAGTAGTTAGATTTATGTAATGACTGCCTGTAGGAGACGACATAAATAGTAGGACTGGGGTTAACTAGCAGCAACAGGTCTCAAAAACTAAAGGGAGATGTCGGGTGGTTGGTGCGACATATGCCAAGGGATGGCTTATCTGTGTGGGTGCCAATAAGACGTCGCCGGTGCCTGGAAACGGGATGAGGCGAAGACATGCACGCCGGCGGATCTTACCCAGGTTCGGGGCTCTCCGAGGAGATAACACCCCTAGTCCTGCTCTGCGGGGTCTCCGCATAGTCACTAGATCGGTGAAAGTAGCTACAATCGCTCCTAGAGCTACTTTGGGGTTCAAGGGAGAAGAAGAAGGCTAGCTCTATCTTCTCTCTATCTATGGTGTGTGTGTTATGTTTAGAAGCCAACTATGATCAGAGGCCAACCCTTTGCATGGGCGCTCCGGGGGGTTTATATAGGCCTACCCCTCGGGGGTACAATGGTAATCCGACTGGGAGCTGGTCCCAGCCGTCAGTGTCTACGCTTGCCGGCTTCTCCGCCGGCAATTGGGCCCCGCCGGCTGGTGGGTCCCACCGGCTGCCGGCTTCTTGGTCGACAGGCCGGCCCCACCGCCTAGGGTCTTGTCGGCGGCTGCTTACTGTAGCCTCGCCTCTGATGACGAGGGCTTTGTCGAGGTAAGTGTGGCTACAGTGGGCCGCCTTGGGGGCTCTCACTGTAGCCTTACCTCGTCTTGTCTCCTTAATGGGGCTCCTGCTTCGAGGAAGGGAGTAGCCGGCTTCTGGGAGCCGGCTAGGCCCTTGGCCGACTGGAAAAGGCCGGGCCGCCTCCACGCCTCTCTCTGGCTGAAGGGGCCCGCCGCCCGTGGGCCATACGGGAGTCCGTCGTGGATGACGTCAAGGCTAGCATGGCTAAAGTGCCAAGCCGCACGGGAGACAGCCGTCCTGTACGGCTTCCTGTAGCCATGCCCGCCTCGGGCTTCGGGGGTAGTGGGCCGCACTGTGGCCACTCCCCGTCTTGTCGTCGTTATGTGGGAACGGCTTTGGTGGTTGAGGTCTCGGCCGGCCCCTAGGAGTCGGCGTCCTTCTTTGCCTGCTTCTTGGAGTCGGCCACCCCGTAATCGTCCTGGGGAGGGGTTGCTTGAGGCTGGGTCGCCTTCCGGGAGTCGGCTTCAGAGGTAGCCGGCCAGGGAAGGTGGCCCAAATGCTTGGAGTGCTTGAAGGCCCGAAGGCCTGATAATTTTTCTGAAGAACCAGGGGTAGTCGGTTGGGCTACCCGTGGCCATTTACTCCGACAGTAGTCCCCGAAGCTGATTGGGCTTCGAGGTGGAGTAGGGGTTGAGAAGCTCGATCAGCTTCCTATCTTGACAAGCCGGCAGCTGGGAGCCGGCCCTGGTCAGGCGTGCCGCCTGAGTCGAAATCTTCCGGAGTCGGAGGGCGGGAGCCCGCTGGCCCGCGCGCCGGGCCGCGGGCCGGCCACTGGCCGTCTGTGAACCACGTGGCCAGAAAGCCTACCAGCCCACGCACATGACGGGACGTCGCCGCAGGGAGGGGGCCCAGCACGTCCGCGCCTCGGCCCAGGCGCGGATCCTTTGTATCCCGAAACCGCCCGCACGTTCCGTGCGGCAGTTTCGGCTCACATTTATGCGCAATAATCGCGAGACGTGGGGGTGAGCGGGCGCAGTTAATCCCACGTCTCCCCCCATGTCCGGCCTCTTCGGCCTTGTGAGGCTATAAGTAGGGGGAGGTGGAGGGCGGCAGGCCCTCGCACGCTCCTCCTACTTCCACCGTCTTCTTCCTCTTGCCAGTTCTTGCGACAGCGCCTCGCCGCTGCGCTCTTCCACCGCACGCTCCTCCGCCGCCGCGCTAGCTTTCGCCATGCCTCCCGCCACGGAGCAGTATGGCGGGGATTGGGATGGCTCCAACGTGCACGAAGACCACGTCGAGTTCCTCCGCCAGACACGTCGGTTGCCCGGCGCGGACAAAGTGGAGGTCCGTCGCGCGCCGGCGAGGGAAATCAGGCCGGAGCCGCAGGAGGGCGAGCGGGTGGTCTTCCGCTCGCACTTCTTGCGCAGCTTCGGCCTGCCAGTGAGCGCCTTCTTCCGCTCCTGGCTCGACTTCTACCAGCTCCAGCCGCACCACCTCACCCCAAACGCGGTGGTGCTGCTGTCCGCCTTCGTCACCCTGTGCGAGGGCTACCTCGGCGTCCTCCCCACCCTTGAGCTCTGGGGGGGGGGGGTTCTTCCAGTCGAAGCTAGGCACGCGCATGTGGGGCGTGCCGGCTTAGACTGGTGCCTTCATCGCGTCGCGGAGATCGGTCCCCTTCCCCGTCATCACGCTGATCCAATCGGTGAAGAAGTGGCAGAAGTCGTACTTCTACGTGCGGAACGTCGCTCCGCGGGGCGACTACATCAACCTGCCGGCTTACGTAGCCGGCCCACCGGCGGGCAGGCTGCCCCAGTGGTCCTTCCGGGCTGTGACGCTGACGCCGGCTGGAAACGCCGCCATCGCCCGACTGCGGGTGATGGTCCAGACGGAGGGCCTGACGGGGCCCGATCTTCTGGCCGCGTTCGTCACGCGCCGGGTTCTTCCGCTCCAGAGCCAGCCTCATCTGATCTATCAGATGAGCGGCCAGCTCGATCCGAGCCGGATGTGCACCAAGGAGATGCCGCAGGAGGAGGTGGCCTTTATGGTGAACTACCTTGTGAACTGCAAACTCTCCGTGGAGTGGCAGTTCGGCAAGGAGCCATACAGCCGAGCCAACCCGCCGCCTACGGTATGCTCTCCTTGTCTCTTCTTTTTCTCCTTGTTGCCGAGCACCTCTTGGCCGACTCTGACTTAGTCGGCTTGTTCTTCGACAGAGCCCTCTGCTTCGGCCGGCCGGCGGGTCAGACGCTGAGCGCCGTTTCATCCCCGACCGGACCGAACATGATCTGGATGACCCCGACCTGAGGGCGGTCGGTATGGACGACGACGTCGAGCCGGGAGGTGGCCAAGCCGGCGGCGAGGCAGGCGGCTCCGGGCTCAGCGCCACCTTTGACGACTGGCCAGACGACGATGATGCCGAAGCCGTCCCGCGCCGCCAGCCGGCGTTTGGACGCGGCGCAGGTTCCTCTGCTGCACCGCCTGCTCGGGGCGAAGGGCAGAAGCGTCCCGCCGCCCAGGGTCTGTTTGGCAGCCGAACGAAGAAACCCAGAGGCGGGGCGGCAGCCACCAGGCGGGAAGAGGCGGCCGCGAAGGCGGCTCGCTTCCGCAAGGTGGTGAAGCAACCGCAGACCGTGTCGGCGTAAGTCCGAATCTTTCTTTGTGTACTCTCTTTCTTTCTTTCTTTGGTGGTTCTTGAACTCTCGTCTTTTTCTTCAACGATCAGAGCTCCGTTGTCACTTGAGCGGCGGCTGCCGGCTCCGTTGTTGAGTCGCCAAGGGGCTCTGGGAGCACCACCCGCCGCATGGACCCCCGCGCCGACCTCCAGGAGGCGACGGAAAGGAACGCGCGGGAGGCGCGGGAGGAGCAGGAGGCACGGGAGGCGGAGGCACGGAAGGCGGCGGCCGCCCAGGCGGCACGGGAGGAGGAGGCGGCGAAGGCACTCGCCGAGGCCGCAGCCAGGGCCCAGGCAGAGGCTGAGGCCACCGCGGCGGCGGGGGAGGTTTTGATGGTCACCCCGCTGCGCGTCATGGCGCCTGGGGACATGGAGCCTTCGCCAGGGGGAGCCAGCGGCGACCAGCCGGGGCTGGGGGGAAGCGGCGACGACTTCATCATCTTGGAGAAGGCGCCGGAGCCGACCCCGCCAACTGGGACGGCCCAAGGCGGCCGGCCTGATCCGCCGCCTGCGCCGTCGGCGGAGGGTGAGCCGGCCGCGAGGGCTGAGGTGGCGGTCCGGGTGCCGCCGAGCCGGCACGCGGGGAAGGCCGCGTCGGAGCCACAGCCGGCCGTGGGCTCCAGCTCTTCGGCCCGAGACACGGAGGCGGCCAGCGCTACCTCGGGGTGGACGCCAGGCGGAGGGACAGCCGTAGTGAACGTGGCTGCACAAGACGTCCAGACCCGGCTCCAAAGCCAAGCCGCGGCGCTGAGGCAGTTCACCGACGAGTTCCTCGCAAAGCGGGCGGCCATCCGGGTTAGTATTCCCGTCTTGTTTCTTCTTGATCTTGATTTCTCCTCTTGATCTTGATTTCTTCCGTGGGGGCGCGTCAGCGCACCCACTGGGTGTAGTCCCCGAGTTCCGAGTCGGCTGCTGAGCAGGCGGCTTGGAACTTCTTGGAGGTTTTGTCTTTGCTGTTTTTGTTCTCACTTCGGTCTTCTGTCCATCTTGCAGGACTACCACAACCTTCGAGCGGCCGCCTTCAACTCCCAGGCTCAGGAGCTGACTCAGAAGACCGCCGACCTTACCGAGAGCCGAGGTATGTGATTTGTTCTTTATCTCATGTGGGGGCGCTTCAGCGCACCCACTGGGTGTAGTCCCCGAGATTCGGGCCGACTGCTGAGCAGTCAGGTCGGATCTTCCTTGACGACTTCTTACTTTTCTTCTTCTTCTTCTGTTTCTGCAGCGGCCAACGCTAGTCTGAGGGCACAGCTGGGGGAGTCCCAGACTGCTCTTCGTGCCAAGGATGCCGAGCTCGCCGCCTTGGTGCAGGAGCGCGACCGCCTGGTCAAGAAGCTGGCCGACCAGGAGGAAAGTCACAAGGCGGCACTGAAGGCGGCGCAAGACCGCGAAGCCACTCTCGAGGCCGAGTTCGAGACGGAGGCGGCCGGCTGGGCAGATGCCAGGCAGACTCTGGTCTCCGGCTATGGCCAGATCGAAGATCTGGTTGACGGTAAGCCGCCTACCTCTTCGTCCTTTCTTGCCATCTGCCACTTTGGCTTGTTTTCTGATTTTGGTGTTCTTTTCTTCCTTTCTTCTTCTTCGCGCAGAGTATTTCCTTGGCTATTCGACTGCCGCCAACCAGGCCATCGAGGCCCGTCGCCAAGCGCGGAGGCAGGCCGGCTTTGAGATCTCGCCAACCGCCGGCCGCTCGCTGGAGGAACAGCTCCTGGCGATCCAGGCTCGCATCCAGCTGGCTCACCGGCTGCTCCGCCGGCTTCAGCGTGCCGGGGCGCAGGTCTTGGCCGCCCTCTGGCCCGGCCAAGTGGTCCCTCGAACCCCCAGTCGGACTGCCGACTGGCTGGAGGTGGCAGTCGGCCGCTTCGAGGCTTGGAAGGCCTCGGCGGCTCGCTCCGGCGCCAGGCGGGCGCTGGAGTTCGTCAAGGCTTGGTATCCCACCCTGAGCCTGGACAAGCTGGCTACCTGGCGGCAGCAAGCCGACACGGAGCTGGAGCCGGCGCGGCCGGCCATCATTCGGTGGGCTTCGGCGATCGCCGACTACACCGACACCAGCGTCTTCGCCCCCGAGGTGGACGACAATGGAGTCGCCCAGCCGGAAGAGTGGTTCGGGCTGGACCCGGCGTACAGTGAGGACTCGGCGGAGGAGATCGACTCCAGCGACGAGGGCGAAGAGGAGGAGGAAGAGGGTGAAGACGCCGAGACGGCTGGTGGAGTAGCCGGCCAGCCTCAGCCTGACCGCTCCTCCAGCACTACGTCGCGCGCGAGTGCATCTCCTGCCGCAGGTGGTGGTCAAGCCGGGGCCCGCTAGTCGTCCACTCCTTTAGCCGGCGAGGCCGCCTTCACCGACCAGCTCGGCCTCCATGTCGCGCCCTAGTCTGCCGTCTTTTGCTTTTCCTGTCTTGTTACTCTTTAGAACAATGTTTGGTTAAATTCGCACAATTCCACCCACTGGGTGTATTCGAACTTATGTCTGTTGCCGGCCTGTTGGCGGCTTTATGTATATATAGCTTATGCAATTGGCCTTTCCTTGTACTTTTGCTTGTTGTCCTTCTGCTTTTTCCTTTGCCGCCCTCCCTTGGTTGCCGCCTCCCTAGTCCAACAGTTGCTCCGCAATCTGTAGCCGGGGGAGTGCTTGGCCGATTGGGGGGGGGGAAGTACTCTAGCTTTGTTGGAGTAAAGCTAAGTTTTTTAGGAAGCCGGCCAGCCGGCTGCTCTGGTAGCCGGCAGGCATGTTTGGAGGCCGTCTCTTTGCTATATAGGTTCATTGTTCCTTAGCCTTTTTTCGTGTGGGCGTCCTTTCTGTCTATCCTCTTGCTAGTCGGACAGTCAGTTCTTTGAGCTGCGACTTTCAACAAGAGAGGACTCGGGAGCCGGCGCACTACTTTTCTGACTTTAGGAAAAACTTTCGATATAGCTTAAGGCGGCCAGTCCCCGGGCCGACTAGTCGAACCCGGTGACGGACAAAAATTCAAAATGTAATAATACATTCATGGATATGACACTCGTCATTCATAGATAAATAAAAGGCAGTCCCCGAGTATTGTTCGAGGGGCCTGTTGGTTTGTACTTAATACAAAAGGGGAGCGTGATATATACTGCTTTTCAGCTGTAAAATTGTCTTAGGAGGTTTGCGTTCCATGGTCGCTCCGACTCCTTGCCGGAGTCGTCTCTCTTGCGTGCTCTTGGTTTTTGCGCGTCGATCAAGTAGTAGGAGTCGTTGCCGAGTGCCTTGCTGACGACGAAAGGGCCTTCCCGAGGGGCCGAGAGCTTGTGCTGGCCAGCTGTTCGCTGGATCAGCCGGAGCACAAGGTTGCCCTCTTCGAAGGATCTTGGCTTGACCTTGCGGTTGTAGTAGCGGCGCAGCCCTTGCTGGTTGATGGCGGACCGGCGGAGGGCTAACAGCCGGCCTTCTTCCAGTAGGTCGACGCCGTCTTCTCTTGCTTCTTTGGCTTCCTCCTCCGTGTACATGGTGATCCGAGGCGAGTCGAACTCGATGTCTGTTGGGATGACAGCCTCGGCACCGTACACGAGGAAGAATGGAGTGAAGCCGGTTGACTTGTTGGGTGTAGTGCGCAGGCTCCAGAGGACAGCCGGCAGCTCTTCGAGCCAGCAGCCGGCCGATCTCTCCAGTGGTACAACCAGTCGGGGCTTGATGCCGGAGAGGATGAGTCCATTTGCTCGCTCGACCTGGCCGTTTGACTGCGGGTGGGCAACGGACGCTAAGTCCAGTTGGATGCCCTGCGTCGCGCAGAAACGTGCCAGTCCTCCTTTGGCGAAGTTCGTGCCGTTGTGGGTGATGATGCTGTGCGGCACGCCGTACCGAGTAGTGATGTCGGTGATAAATGTAACGGCAGTCGGCCCATTGAGCTTCTTAATCGGCTTTGCTTCAATCCACTTTGTGAACTTGTCCACGGCAACAAGTAGATGTGTCAGGCCGCCGCGGGCTGTCTGGAAAGGGCCCACCATGTCCAGTCCCCAGACGGCAAAAGGCCAAGTGAGGGGAATGGTCTTGAGGGCAGAAGCCGGCAGGTGTTGCTTGGAACTAAAAACTTGGCATCCTCTGCAGCTCTTGACTATTTCTTTAGCATCTTCCAAGGCAGTCGGCCAGAAGAAACCATGGCGGAAAGCCTTGGCCACAAGGGATCTTGAGGCTGCGTGGTGGCCGCACTCGCCTTGGTGGATGTCTTTGAGGATTGCTACTCCTTTTTCTGGCTCGACACAACGCTGGAAGACTCCAGTGACGCTGCGCTTCACAAGCTCTCTGTTGATTATTGTATATGCTGCGGCTCGTCGTTGCACTAGTCTTGCTGAGATCTCGTCAGCCGGCAGCTCTCTGCTGACTAGGAACTTGAGGATGGGCTGGGCCCATGAGGGAGCTGTGACTTCTTCTTCTGTTAATGTGGCCACCATGACTCGGGTGGGTGGGTTGGGTGGCATTGAATTGGAGTCGGCCACCGCTTCTTGTGTCGTTGCAGTCCCCGGGCCGACTGCTGCAGTCCCCGGGCCGGGTTCTGAAGTCCCCGGGCCGGGTGCGACTACGGTAGTCCCCGGGCCGGTTGTCGAAGTCCCCGTGCCGCCTGCGGGATTTCTCCAGTCGGATCCGACTGTATCTGGCGCAGGCGGTACGAAGATGGAATCCGACTCTGGAGACGGCTTGATGGACGGCTTGAGGAGGCGCTGGAGGGAGACGCTAGTCGGTATGGCTTGTCGGGTGGAGCCGATCCGTGCTAGGGCATCTGCTTGGTCGTTGTCGGCCCTTGGCACATGAAGGAACTCGCACCCTTCGAAGTATCCGCTTATCTGCTGGACGAGGAAACGGTAGCTCGCCATGTTCGCGTCCTTGGCGTCCCAGTCGCCAGATGATTGCTGGACCACCAAGTCTGAGTCGCCGTAGCACAGGATCCGGCGTATGCCGAGTTCTCTGGCTAGCCGGAGCCCATGTACGAGCGCCTCGTACTCGGCGACGTTGTTGGAGGCGGCGAAGTGGATCTGCAGCGCGTACTTGAGCTTGTCGCCTTTGGGAGAGGTGAGGACGATGCCGGCTCCCAAGCCGGTGTGCATCTTGGACCCGTCAAAGTGCATCCGCCAATGGGTAGAGTCGGGAGCCGGCGGTAGGTACTGGGTCTCGGCCCAGTCGACGAGGAAGTCGGCCAATGCTTGCGACTTGATGGCGGTGCGGGGTTGATAGAAGATCGTGTAGGGCGCCAACGCAATGGCCCATTTGGCCACCCGGCCGGATGCATCCCGGCTGCCTATGATCTCGGCGAGCGGGGCAGTGCACACGACCGTGATGGGGTGCTCTTGGAAGTAGGGCTTCAGTTTCTTGGCAGCGAAGTACACTCCATAGCACATCTTCTGGTAGTGCGGGTAGTTTTGCTTTGAGATGGATAGTACTTCGCTGAGATAGTAGACCGGCCTTTGGACTAGCTGAGCTCGGCCTTCCTCCGGGCGCTGGACCACAACAACAGTGCTGACGACTCGGCTAGTCGCGGTGATGTAGAGGAGCATGGGCTCCTTCTCAGTCGCCGCAGCAAGGACAGGTGGAGTGGTCAGCATTTTCTTCAACTCATGGAAGGCTTGGTCGGCTTGATCATTCCACTCAAAGTGAGTGGACTTCTTCATGAGTCGGTACAGGGGGAGGGCCTTCTCTCCTAGTCGGCTGATAAAACGATTCAGGAAGGCTAAGCAGCCAGTGAACTTCTGCACATCTCGCAGCTTGGTGGGAATCTCCATCCTCTCAATGGCCTTGATCTTGACGGGGTTGCACTCAATGCCGCGTTCGGAGACCAGGAAGACTAGCAGCTGGCCGGCTGGGACTCCGAACATGCATTTCTCGGGGTTGAGCTTGATCTGGAATCGGCGCAAGTTGGCGAATGTTTCTTTCAGGTCTTCCAGCAAGGTATCGCGCTTCTCTGTCTTCACCACAATGTCATCTACGTAGACGTGGGCATTTCTGCCAAGTTGTTTCAAGAGACATTTCTGCATGCAACGCTGAAAAGTGGCACCGGCATTTCTCAAGCCGAATGTCATTGTCAGGTAGCAGAAAGCTCCAAAAGGTGTGATGAAGGCAGTCTTCAGGCGGTCAGCCGGGTCCAACTTGATCTGATGATACCCTGAGTATGCATCCAAAAAACTTAATAGCTCGCATCCGGCTGTGGAGTCTATCACTTGGTCAATCCGTGGCAGAGCAAACGGATCCTTTGGGCAGGCCTTGTTCAAACTCGTGTAGTCTATACACATACGCCACTTGTTATTCTTCTTTAGAACCAGAACTGGGTTGGCAAGCCACTCTGGAAAGAACACTTCCATGATAATGCCGGCGGCAAGGAGCCGGGCTATCTCTTCTCCCACGATTCTTCGCTTCTCTTCTGACAGTCGGCGGAGGGGTTGCTTGACCGGCTTCGCGTCAGCTCGGACATGTAATTTGTGCTCGGCGAAATCCTTCGGGACACCCGGCATATCCTTTGGGGACCATGCAAAGATGTCTCGATTCTCACGGAGGAAGTCGACGAGCTCGCCTTCCTATTTACTGTCCAAGTTCGCCCCAATGACAGCGAACCTCTCCGGGTTCTCCGGGTCCAGAGGTATCTTCTTCGTCTCTTTGGCAGGCTGGAAGGAGCCATGCGCATCACAATCCTTGGGGTTGGGGGACAAGGCCGGCTGCTTGCTGGCCATGGCCACAACCCGTTCCAACATCTTCTTCTCTTCTGCCACCACGAGGGACTCGGCCAGCCGGCTACTGGCCATGGCGCACTCGATGGACTTCTTGTAGTCGCTGGCTACCGTGATGATCCCCGTCGAGCTCGGCATCTTCATCTTCAGGTAGGCGTAGTGGGGCACATCCATGAACTTGGCCAAAGCAGGTCGGCCAAGCAGTGCATGATAGGGGCTCTCCAAATCCACTACCTCGAACCATATTGCTTCCCGGCGAAAATGATCTTTGTCTCCAAAGAGAACATCCATTTTGATCTTGCCGATTGGGGAGCAAGACAGGCCGGGTACGATACCATGGAAGACGGTGCGGCTCGGCATGAGCTGCTTCACTTTGATGTTCAGCTTCTCCACGGTATCGCGATACAGTATGTTGATACTGCTTCCGCCGTCTATCAGGACGCGGGAAAATCTGGCAGCTCGCCTCTCCGTCGCGAGGGTGACGTCCAAGACCATTGCATAGGAGCCAGGCGAAGGCATCACCTCTGGGTGGTCGGCCTGGCTCCAGCTGATTGGCTTTTCTGACCAGTGCATGAACTCGGCGGTGCTAGAGGCGACTGCATTCACTTCTTGGTGCTGTCGGCGTCGGCTGCGCTTGTCGTCGGCTTGACTGGTGAAGACGACGTAGGCGGCGTGCTCTTCGGGAAATTCGTCTTGGATGGCGCCGACTGCCGGCCGAGCCGCCAGCTGTTGGGGGGCTGGGGACGGCGGGCCGGGAGGCGGAGGCGGCAACATCCCCTCGCCCTTGGTGATGCGGGTGAGCCAGTGGCATTTCCGGGTTGTGTGGTTGGACGGCTTCGCGCCGCTATGGAACTTGCAGGGGGCGTCTAGAGCTTGCTCGTAGGAGAAAGACGGCTGCCAAGGCGGCCGGCCACCCTTCTTCTTGGGAGCGGGCCAATCTTCGGGCTGCTCGTCTTCAACTGTGGCCACCTGCCGACTGGAGGAAGTCGGCATGGGGCCCTTACGCTTGTGGTCGTTCTGGTAGGGGCGCCGATTAGGGTCGCCAGCCGGCGTCTTGGGAGCCGGAGCAATTACTTTCCCCGAGGCGTCCACTCGGAGCTCGGTCTTCATTGAGGAGTCGGCGGTGGCGTACTTGTCGGCGATGACTAGTAGCTCGTCGAGGGTAGCCGGCTCGTCGCAGAGGAGTCGGTGCTTGAGGAGGGTGCCCTCTCGGCACCCAGCGGTGAAGTACTCGATGGCCTAGACCTCGTGCACTCCCTCGCAGGAGTTGCGGAGCTCGGCCCATCGCGTGAGGTAGTCGCGGGTCGACTCGTTGGGCCCTTGGACGCAGAGGGAGAGCTGGCGAGGCTTGGGAGGCCGCTTGTAGGTGCTGGTGAAGTTGCGGACGAAGACTTCGGTGAAGTCCAGCCAACTGTTGATGCTATAGGGCTTGAGGCTGTTGAGCCATGTGCGTGCCGTGCCTTGCAGCATGAGGGGGACATACTTCACGGCGACGCGCCGATTGCCGTTGGCTATGCTGACGGCTGTGGAGTAGTCGATGAGCCAATCTTCCGGCTTCACCGAGCCGTTGTACTTGGGCGTGTCTCTGGGGAGCAAGAACCCTTTGGGGAAGGGGTCGTCGCGGATGCGGGGGCCAAGAGTCGGTCGCCAAGAGTCAGATGTGTGATGGGCCGCGGAGTGAGGCGTCTTTCTCTTCGAGGCGGAGGAGGGGGCTGATTTCCTTGGTGCTCTACTGCTCGAGGGTGGCCCTCCGCGTCGCGCTCGATAGTGATGCGAGTCCGACTGCGGCTGGCAGCCGGCTCCTTGTCTTTCTTCTGGCGTGCGCCGCTCGCAGTCGGCGAGCGGGACGTCGCGGCGTGCTCCCGGCGCGGGGGATGACTACCAGCACGGGCGCCGGCTTCGTGCCGTTCTGCAGCCACGTCGGTCAGCTACTGGATCCGTCTTTTCATGTAGGGGAGCTCGTCGGCTCCCAGCCCATTGAGGTCCTCTGCAGCCGCCTGAGCGGCTCGCAGATTCTCGAGCGGGGTGGCGTAGACGGGGCGATCTGCGCCCAGCATGCTGGCAACGGCCGCGCCGCGCTTCTGGACGAAGCCGGCTCGGCTCGGGCCGCTAGGCGGCGGCGTACCGAAGGCGGCGCAGTCGACTTCGCGCTGGTGGGCCTCGGTGAGGCGTCTCATGGAGGCTATCTTCTGGCCCTCCGCAATGAGGGCAAGGCGGCGTGCCTCCAGGGTCTCGGCGTCGGCATCGGCCGGGATGGGGACGGAGAGGTCGTGCATTGCCGCTTGCAGGGCGTCGTGGGCGTTCTCGCCCGAGTTGGCGACGTGGCTGATGACCAGCACTTCGGTGACAGCGCTGCTGCCGCTGTCAGCTCGAGGGAGGGGGTCGTCGAGGACCACCACGTCGAAGGGGTAGGCGTCAAGCGATGCGGTGTCGGAGTCGACGAGCATCGGGTCGGTGGAGCTGACCGACTCCACATCTGCAGCAGGCTCGCTGGAGACGTGAAGCTGGTCGAGGAGGCTAACGAGGCGGCTCTCGGGGTAGTCGGTGCCTGCGTCGGACGCAGGCTCATCGGAGATGCGAGTCTCGCCAAGTAGATCGGCGAGGCGGCTCGCTGCGCAGGCGTCGTCGACGCCTTGCAGCGCGTCGAGGCAAACGCCATCGGGCGCAGCAGGCTGGCTGTGCTCGCGGGGGAGGAAGAGGGTTCCCGTCTAGAACAGGTCTCCAGACGACGGTGCACCTGGCCCCACGGTGGGCGCCAAATGTCGGGTGGTTGGTGCGACATATGCCAAGGGATGGCTTATCTGTGTGGGTGCCAATAAGACGTCGCCGGTGCCTGGAAACGGGATGAGGCAAAGACATGCACGCCGGTGGATCTTACCCAGGTTCGGGGCTCTCCGAGGAGATAACACCCCTAGTCCTGCTCTGCGGGGTCTCCACATAGTCACTAGATCGGTGAAAGTAGCTACAATCGCTCCTAGAGCTGCTTTGGGGTTCAAGGGAGAAGAAGAACAAGTCTAGCTCTATCTTCTCTCTATCTATGGTGTGTGTGTTATGTTTAGAAGCCAACTATGATCAGAGGCCAACCCTTTGCATGGGCGCTCCGGGGGGTTTATATAGGCCTACCCCCCGGGGGTACAATGGTAATCCGACTGGGAGCTGGTCCCAGCCGTCAGTGTCTATGCTTGCCGGCTTCTTCGCCGGCAACTGGGCCCCGCCGGCTGGTGGGTCCCGCCGGCTGCCGGCTTCTTGGTCGACAGGCCGGCCCCACCGCCTAGGGTCTTGTCGGCGGCTGCTTACTGTAGCCTCGCCTCTAATGACGAGGGCTTTGTCGAGGTAAGCGTGGCTACAGTGGGCCGCCTTGGGGGCTCTCACTGTAGCCTTACCTCGTCTTGTCTCCTTAATGGGGCTCCTGCTTCGAGGAAGGGAGTAGCCGGCTTCTGGGAGCCGGCTACGCCCTTGGCCGACTGGAAAAGGACGGGCCGCCTCTACGCCTCTCTCTGGCTGAAGGGGCCCGCCGCCCGTGGGCCGTACGGGAGTCTGTCGTGGATGACGTCGAGGCTAGGATGGCTACAGTGCCAAGCCGCACGGGAGACAGCCGTCCCGTACGGCTTCCTGTAGCCATGCCCGCCTTGGGCTTCGGGGGTAGTGGGCCGCACTGTGGCCACTCCCCGTCTTGTCGTCGTTATGTGGGAACGGCTTTGGTGGTTGAGGTCTCGGCCGGCCCCTAGGAGTCGGCGTCCTTCTTTGCCGGCTTCTTGGAGTCGGCCACCCCGTAATCGTCCTGGGGAGGGGTTGCTTGAGGCTGGGTCGCCTTCCGGGAGTCGGCTTCAGAGGTAGCCGGCCAGGGAAGGCGGCCCAAATGCTTGGAGTGCTTGAAGGCCCGAAGGCCTGATAATTTTTCTGAAGAACCAGGGGTAGTCGGTTGAGCTACCCGTGGCCATTTACTCCGACAGGAGAACACAGATGAAAGCTACAAAATATGTATCGTTTGTACTTGAGATTAACTAGATGGCACACAAAAGTATTAAAGAACAACATAGGTAATACTAGAAGTGGTATAATACTATAATCACTAGCCTGTGGGATAGCATTGGCTGATGGATGATAACTATGGAACAACATTACCTAAAGAACAAGTATCTTAGCTGAACTATGGAACAACGTTAACTCCTGAACAAGACCCGTAAGAGATCAGCATGAATATACAGTGAAATGTGATAATCGATTTTCCATTCTTAGATGAATAACAAAGCCATAAATGTTGCACACAAGTAAGATGAGGGTACAACCTATCTGGCCGCCATCCACAGGAGTGAGCATCATGTGCTGACTTGTCGATGGCCCTGCAGTTGTTGTGGTTGTCCATGTCGGGCATGCGCATTCGATGCAGGGAACTGTTGAGTGGGGACTATAGCTCCCTTCTGGTGTATGCTTCCCTTGTTGGAGCAGCTGCGGTGAGTCGGAAGACGGTGTGGCTGAAGATGCAGATAACACATAATGTTAAGAACGACACATCTCTTTGATCTGAAGAAATACACTAAGAGATCAACAACAAGGTACGAGAGTGGTCACACATCTGTTGACTGAGACTAAATTGGGGTCACACGATTTTATTTTATTTTGGTACTGTCCGATCTACGCCGGATGGCTTGATGATCGTCTTGTGCCTCCCGGCTGACACTGTTAGGAATCTTCCCCGAAGAGCCAGCGACCAACGGCAGAGCAGCTTGCCTCCGCCATCCGTGGCCCCGGCCAAAACCCCGCTCCCCGCCCCACCGCACTGCCGTGGTTGCGCCGCCCCCGGGCCAACCCAGAAAGACTCCCCGTCATCCAGATCCGGCAGCGGCAGTACCTTGAACCCACGCAACTCTAAGATAGCCATCTAAGCGCTGCTTCCGTGGTGAACTTGCGGCCCCGCACCCTTACGTTAGACACCAGCCAACCGGCAGCAGAGGAGCTCCGCCGCCTCAAGGGGTGTTCCTTCCCATTGGGAATCGATTGGCCCAGAATAAAAATTCAGACAATGGACGCCTAAATAAAGTGATTTGAGATGAGGGTGCGACCTATCTGGCGGCATGGTGAAGTAGGCAGGTCCAGCTGCCGAGTCGGTGGGGCCGGCGCGGTTGCGGTGGCCACCGGCGGCAGCGAAACAGCGATGTCGCGACAGTCGACGGCTACGGGGAAGCAGCGGCGGGACTCTGGACGGATCCAAAGTTGGAGCCGCTCCGGCGCCATGAACAACGGCGGGGGTGAATCGGCTCCGACGGTTCACGCGACCGTCGTCGAGGCAGCTCCAACAGCACGGAGTAAGAGGCACATGGGCCAGTGCATGACGGCAAATGGACAGCGTGTCCGGCATTAGGGAGGAGGGCAGCTGTGAAATTGGTGCGGTGGGGGCGCCATGGAGGAGGGGCTGAGGTTTCGTGGCTCGGGAGAAGGGAGCTTCCGGGGAGAAGGTGATTTGGCGCCCACGAGGTATGAATGGGGGGGGGGATTGGGAGGGGAGTGGAACCATGTTTTATGGACGCATTTATCTGAAATGTGAGGGGGAGTTACAGTTCTACCCCTGCCTTTAGGCTTCTCGGCTTGGGTCTGTGTACTGAGGGTCGGGGATAGTAGAGTAACTTTGCTTCTCCCCAAATAGTGGGCGGGAGCGATTTCGGACGAGGAGGGCGTGTTTTGCAATATAGTGGGCGCGAGCGATTTCGGGCGAGGAGAGCGTGTTTTGAAGTAGTGGGCGCGAGCTATTTCGGGCGAGGAGAGCGTGTTTTGCTGACCATGGTTTATGAATTATTCGGCACATGTCATTTTGGCCGAGGAGAAGGCACGCTTGGATGAAGTTACGAACCTACCCTCGATGCACAACGGGCCAATTAATGTGTCTCCCACATAGGACGGTAATTTCGCGTCTTCATTTATTTGCTTGGGCGAATTCCACCGAGCAGAGGATGTTTAACGGTTCGTTCAAAATTTGGGAGAACGAGCATCCACGTCTACCTTACCAAGTCGATTCAAATCAAATTTAGAAATATTAGCATGCCACTTCTTTTTTAGATGGAGAGATGATGCTCGGGAGTAATGTGTTTTTAGATGCTCGTTGCTAGCGATTTACTATATGACAAATAGTTGACCCACTCAAAAACGGGAATCAAACCCAAAATGAAATATCTCGATTCAATGAAATAGCTCATTCACCAGGTCAAAATAGTGAACTAAATCCAAAATTGAACACCTCAATCGAATAGCATGCTGTACAGTATTATATTACTCCATGAACATGTTGAAAGTCAAATTAATGAACTTGTTTGATATACGCATATATCCGTTCATGTGTGGATTGCAGACAACATGTTCTCCAATTTAAATATTTGAATGCAAGTTTATATCGAAACAAGGTTTATATCAGTCTTTGATGCATAAAACGCGACCTCCCCCTCTCCCGGACTCCCGCTCTCTCATTCTCTCTCTCTCTCTCTCTCTCTCTCTCTCTCTCTCTCTCTCTCGCCGACAATCTTCAATTCTGTTGCACGCATCCAACACACAAACCTTGTTGGTCCTCTCTCTTTCTCTCCATCTCTCTCTCTCTCTCTCTCTCTCTCTCTCTCTCTCTCTTTGTGTGTGTGCATGGGGGGGGGTCTTTCTAGTTCGCATGCATATATACTCCATCTATAGGTCTCTCTCGCACACTATGTATGATTCTCTAGTCCAAGCTAGATATCTTGGGTGCACTCATCGTACACACACAAATTCCTTGGCTCGTTGCCCATAACTCTCTCACGCACCACTCTGTTGTCTCGGAGCTCTTCCCCCTCTCTCTCAAACTCTCCATCTACCTGGGTCACACATACACATCCATATCTCACTCGATAGGCCCGTCTAAAACTCTATCACTCTCCCTCGTTCTCTCTCCATCTCACACACACACACAATCTCCTGCCTAGCTAGCCAAGTATGATGGTCTCTCACTCAATTGTAGGCACACGCAGTCCCCCCTATATGTATATGACTAGCTAATCTTAGTCTCCATCACAAACATGTGCATGGTCTATCTCGATTTCTCTCGGGGCATATTTCTATCGCGCACGGACCTCCCTCAATCTCCCAACCATATAGTCCCCTCACGATCTCGAGGGGGTCTCTCTATCACAAACACACCCTCTCTCCCTCCCCATGCGTCCATGTTCTCCATGTGTCCCTCTTGACCTTTGTTCCTTGTTGTCGAGACCTCTATTGGACATGTGCTATAGGCGCGTCTCTCTCCGTTGCAAACAATCACACTAGCTATCTTCATGTATCTCCTCGCCTCGCTTTTCTATCTCGGAGATGCATGCGTGTTATGTTCACCTAAGAAATGAAAAAACACACACTCTCTCTCTCTAATTTATCATTTGTTGTCACTTTCTCTTTCACACACATACTCTTTTTGCACATTTACTCATTCTCCTTCACACACACTTGATCCCTCTCGACTTAGGCACTCTCCTCGGTCCATAGCATATTGATTTATTGAAGAGTCAAACATCACAAAGTTTCACCATGTACGTGGAGAAAAACAATTACATCTGGAACGGCAAACATATACCATTAGATTCACCATGAGATGTAGTTTCGTATGATGTATCTTTGGTATTGAAGATATAATAACATTTGTGTAAACCTGATCAAATTTTCCAAAGTTTGACTTCTAAAAAATTACATGTACTGCATTATCGAGCGGATGGAATATCTCTTTCCCCCTCTCAGCTATCTGACGCACCACTCAGCCTTATCGGGGCTCCTCAATCTCTCTCAAACTTTATATCTCCCTGGTTCACACATACACATGTCTCGCTCGCGCTATACATATAGACTCATCCAACACTCTCCGCCCTTGTTCTCTCTCTATGTGACACACACCCCCCTAATAAGTACCATAATCCCTCACTCCATCATAGGCGCAAGCACTCCCCCCTGAAGTATGATTATCTCTCACTAGCCATCAGGAACACACGTATTTTCTCCTTCCATCCATACGTCTATCTCGATATCGCTCGGGGTATATTCTATCGCACACACACCTTGTCACTCGATCTCCCAACCATGTAGTCCCATCACGATCTCCAGGGGATCTCTTTATGACAAACACACACTCTCTCCTCCCCATGTCTGCATTTTCTCCGTACGTCTCTCTCGACCTCTCTCCCTTGTTTGTCAGACCCCTCTTGGCCATGTGCTAGGGGTCTTGCTCTCTCGGTTGCAAACAACCACACACTATCTCCTCACCTTGCTTCCGTTGTCGAAGATGCATGTGTGATATGTTTGCATAAGACACACACGTTTTTTCTCGACTTTTATCAAGTGTTGTACATGTCTCTTTCACACACGCACACACACTTTTTTCACTCACTCCTTCTATTTCACTCTCTCTCTCTCTCTCTCTCTCTAGTTAGGGACTCTCTCACGTCCATAAGCATATGGCTGTTTTGAAAAGTCAAACCTCAGAAAAGTTTGACCAGGTATATGTGGAGAAAAACATTTACATCTGGAAAGATCATTAGATTCATCACAACATGTACTTACTTCATACTATCATTTATCTTTGGTATTGTAGATATAAGTAATTTCTTTATAAACTTGGTCAAAGTTTCAAAAGTTTGACTTTTAAAAAAAATGTTGGAACTACATTATCGAACGGAGGGAGTAGCTCTTTCTCTCTCTCTCTACTATCTCTCACGGGCCTCCCCTCTCACACGAACACTCTATACTGACGGATTATACGCTCACTGTGTCAGCGTATAGCTCCGTATATTATTTAGTTGACCGGTCAACCAGTCCACATGCTGCCTTGTCAGCTCGTGTTCTGTATCTTCGTGTGTTGGCCCATGTGGCAGTGGGTGAAAATAAGTAAACCAGAGGCCCATCTGACACGCGGTGAAGTAAACAAAGTTGAAACCACTCGGGGTAGAACCCCGCACGCTAGTAAATTGAGGGCGCATTGAGGACACACTTCTTCCGCGTGGAGGGCGCACTCGTGCACAATTCACCACTTCGCGGCGGCATGCACAGAAGGACGCACTCGCGCACACCCAGCACACAACACACACCAGCACACGTGTACACCGGCGTCGCCGCCAGTTGAGATGGACGGCGAGGCAGCCAACAAGCGGAGGCAGCTCGAGCCAAAACCGCATCCGGCGAGCCTCGACTTCATCAGCAGCCTCCCCGACGACATGCTGCTCATCATCATCGGTCTCCTCCCCACCAAATCTGCTGTGTGGACCGCCCTGCTCTCCCGACGGTGGCGCCCCCTCTGGCGCCGCATCCCCCTCAACCTCACCGTCGATAGCTACCTCTGCGACGGGGATTGCAAACACATGGCCGCAGTCTCCAAGATCCTTTCATCGCACCTTGGGCCAGCCAGACGCCTTGACATCCGCATGTTCAGTACCAACTGCAAGGTCCAACCCAAGTTCGACGAGTGGTTTTTATCCCCCGCCCTAGATCAGCTCGGGGAGCTCAGCTTTGAAGCTGGACGATGTCGCTCTCTGCCGTCGTCCGCGCTCCGCCTCGCGCCAACGCTGCACCGCGCTAGCTTCAGCTCCTGCTATCTTCCCAGATTAATGTCGCGCCCACCCTTCTTCTCCCTCAACTCAAGTAGCTCGACCTCTTCGATGTTTTCATCTCGAAGAAGGCTATGGAGCACCTACTCCGCAGCTGTACTGCGCTCGAGTACCTTCGTCTTGAGAAGATCCACGGGTTCATTAGCCTCCACATTGCCTCGACGAATCTCCGATGGATTTATGTGTCTTGCTGGCCCCGCAACAAGACATCAATTGGGAAGAGATCACTCCAGCTGTTCCACGTTATGGTCACTGAGAATGCGCCTTTCCTTGAGAGATTGCTTGTATCAGATCTAGAAGGTCAACAAAAATCAGGATCATTGACGCGCCGAAATTGACAGCGTTGGTGCACTCGTCGGCCAAATTCTCCAAACTCTTTATTGGATCCGTAATCGTTCAGGTACATCACCCATCTTCTTCTCCGTCTTCTTGAAATTCACATTTTTAAATTTCTTCTTGATGTATTTACGATCGTCTTCCAGAAAATGATTCCCACAAGCTTGACCCAGTCTATGCGCACAGTGAAGATCTTGGCAATAAAACCTATCAGCCCCAATCTGGATCAAGTTGTTGGATTCCGTACATGCTTTCCATGCACGGAGAAGCTACTCATCGAGGTGAAGCTTCTTTCCTATTAGGTAACGGTAATCACAATGTAGCTCAAATTTGTCGTAATTTTCCCAAATTATGATGACAAATGTAGTGTTCAAAACTGCATCTATGCACTGCACCGAAAGAAATGTTTTTAGTATTTTTTCTCACGTGATCACCTGCATTGTTTTTTTGTTGTACTACTATAGTAGCCTAGGCTAGTCATAGTGGCAAGTAACTTAGACTACTCCAGTAACTCTATGGTTACCCTAAGAGCAAGTACTACCTCCGTCCTGGTTTACTCTTCCTATTTTGTAGTATCAAAATTTGACCATAGATTTGACTGACAAAATGTTAATGCATGTCACTAAGAACTATATCGTTGGATTCGTATTTGAACATAATTTCAAATGGTGTAATTTTTAGTGACATGCATTGGCATTTTCTTACATAAATATATGGTCAAAAGTTTATACTAAATAAGAGGTAGTACAAAAGTGGGCTATAACGGCCCTCCACTATGTAGGCCAAAACACGTGCCAAATTCACTTGTGATGCATTTGGCATCGATGCCCCTCCATTGCTCACCTGGTGCCCCAATCTGGATCACCTACTTTGCTCCGGTGCCAAATTAACTCACGCAATGAAAAAACACTTGCGTGGGAGAGAGAGAGGACTGAGGCAATAAAAAAACTTGTTTGGGAGAGTGAGAGGCTGGTGTAGTTGGTTTGATTGATTTGTTTATACATGTGGGTCTGTGTGCACAGCGGTGCCAACTCTCTCACATCGCGAGAGCGGTGCCAAAATCTTTTGATTTGACATCGATGCATATTATGTGGCATACTTTTGCGAAATATGGCATCGGCCACATAGTGGAAGGCAACAAATGCCCAAGCTCTTCACGTACTCCTAGGTAAATGTGAGGAAAAAGAAAGAAAGAGAGAGAGAGAGAGTGAAAAAATATCACTAGCCAGCCAACCCTATCGTATGAGCGAATGATATTGGTACCTCTTGATGACACGGCAATATTATACAGCCAGCTGCTCTAATATGTTCTCTTCTTTTGCAGATAAAAAAGACCCGAAAGTGAAAAATGTGCTGCACTATAACAATCTCATCGAATGCCTTGATCTCCATCTTACAGAAATTGATTTGACCGACTACCGAGGCAGCACATCTGAGATTAAATTGGCCAGGTTCTTTGTTCTGGAGGCAAGTGTGCTCAAGGTAATGAGGTTTGGCATTCTCTGGCGCAACAATGAATGGCGCGCTGATCACCGCAAGCGTCTAAGCCTAAATGATAGTCTCTGTAGAAGCTGAATTTGTTTCTCAAACATCAAGTGGCCAGAGACTCGAAAACTTATTTGCCCATTAGTGACTTGTCAGGGCAGTGGATTTTAGTTTGTATGATAATGCTGCATCCACCTAAAGTAACGAAAGTTCTTACGTAAACTTCCTAGTAATTCCCTCTTCGTAGGTGCAACATTACTCCTAACATTTGGAATATCAGTTTGAAACTTGTAATATTGCCGTGTCCTATCCCCGCATTTTCAAAATCCTGCGAATCAAACAGGTCCTGAGTGGGTGATGATGTTGTGCCTGCCATCTTTCACCAATAGCCGCCGGATCTAGATCTGACGCATACAAACCAAACTTCTCCAGTTTTGCAAAAAGATGCCCGCACTTGTTCCCTATTTACAAACAACTCCTTATCTCTCACAATCAGCCTTATCTCCTCCCCACCACATCTAGAAGGCCATGGAAAAATCTGGCGCGATGGCCGCTGCCGGCGCCGTCCAGCCCCCAATCTTGGTGTTCCGTGCAATGCACGGGCATCTACACACGGGAAATTATGTCGAACACGGCTAGTTGTAAGCAGGCTAGGTCTACAACCATGATGATAGTTACTGCAGACGGTGAGGCTGACTATGGTATGCCGAACATGGCGCCTATACTCAGGTGTCATCTCCGGCGTAGGGTCTTGTCACTTCACTGTGAGGAGCAGCACGTAATAATTTGACTAACGGGTAGTATAATGCTAGTACTAGCACCACCGTCTGGATTTAGTAGTACTACCACATCCATCTGGATTTAGTATTTGACTAGCAATATCTAGTAATGCATGTCACAAAAAAAATGTACTACTCCCTCCGTAAATAAATACATGGTGTATTGTTTTATTCCTATCGGCGAGATAACTTAATGTCTTTTTGCTACTTAATAGGATTACATGCAATGAACTAACCACTGCATGTGATGTTTGGTAGTCTCAAGTCATTGAAAGCATGCACGGGCACGAAGGGGGACACAACTTCATTGACTTACTGCACCTGCCTTTGGTTGTATGACACGTGGGCCCAATGGGTGGCTGGCCAACCTGTCATACAGCCAAAGGCAGGTGCAGTAGAGGGGCGAGGAGTAGATGGCCAACACGCACGTGAATTCAACGCAGTCTGCACTTCTCATATAAAGGCTCCCGCCAGTCCAATCTACGAAATCCTATGCACCTACGCACCCAAGGGCAAGAGTGATCACTCCAATCACAACATCAGTTGACTAGAAGCTAGACCCATGGAGGCGATGAGCGCGAGCATCAGCCGGCTGTGCCAGATGGTCCACGACGCCGGCCTGCGGCCCGGCACCGAGGAACGTCTCCACGTAGTGCTTGAGGCCGCCAGGGTGAGGGGCCGCTTGGACGACAGCTTCGTCTCCTTGTTCGACGAGGTCCTCGTCGGCTTCCTCGACAAGTTCACCGTCGTCAAGAAGCTCGCGGACTACCTTGACGTACGCCTCCAGCCCACGCGCCCAGGCTCTGCGATGCCTGCCACCCTCAACGGCCTCCATGGTGGCAACCTCTTTGACGCACTGGTGGCCCTGCGACTGCCCGCCGTCGTGCCGGAGAATGTCCACCTCGAGGTCGCGCTCACCGCGCAGCGCCTGGCGCAACAAGATACCATATCGACATAATCACCCACGTCTACGCACAAATCGTCCACAAGGACTACTACATGCAAGAGGAGGATGATAGGACGCTGGCCTTCTTGGACCGCAGGGCAACCTTGGACGGCATTGTTCAGAAGCACGTTGAGCTTGCCGCCAACACCGCTGCTCCTCACATGTCGGTTGGTGACCCGGTGCACTAGGGTGTGAGGATGTCGTTGATGGGTCCGTATGTATCTTTATCTTTCCGTCAAATCCATGTAGTAGTATATGGTACTACTAGTAATTATCTTACCTTTCGCATCAACTTCATAATTTTCCTACGTACTCCATGCATGAACCGCGCCAGAACCAAACTTCTCATTACTCTAGGGAAAATCGTTATTTCTATCTATCAGTCGCGCCGTGGAGCAGAACCAAATTTTACAAGTTACAAGTTCAAAAGGAAAAGCCTGCCGTGTTCGCGTCGCACCCCCACATGGTTGGTCCGGCACGCCGCTCAAGGGGGAATGTGTGCTGTGTTGCATTTTCACTTACAAGTGGGACTGCAGTTGAGCAAACCGACTATCGGCAAACCCCCACCCCACCCACCACGCGATGGCTAAGAAAACAGGAGGGAGAAGAGATGGTTGTAGCACGGACTCCAAGAAAATTGGTGTCGGATGAGACTCGTGTGGGTGGCGTGTGCCGTACTGCTAGACATGAATGCTAGTTATGGCCCATGCCACCCCACTATATCGAGGTGCTGGTTGCGTAGAACAAATTTCCTGGAGTACGTGCTCAGCCCTCCTCTATCTCTCTTCTCAGTCAGCCAGCAGACGCGTGGAGCCCATCGTCTGTTTGCTCATATGCGGTCCCACATGTGAGTGAAAACGCAAGAGGACCCACTGAACCTGCACATCTTTCACCTCGACGTGTTGGTGATGAAAAACAAATCCAATAAAGATCTTCGATGGCCGCTTTTGGAGTTACTTAAGAGTAGCAAGATTCTATTTACAATTTAACCCAAGATGCACATCACGTGGCTTCAACTAGCACTCTATTTTCTTGCATGACATGACCTGGATGCTGGATGTCCCACGTGTCGGCAAAAGGAGGAAGAACTCGACCAAATCTTCGGTTGTGCTCTTGGATTAGACTAGTTGTGCTAACTTAAAATTTTATTGTGTAGAATGGATGCAAGTTTTGGTGAAGAGTACAACGATATATTGATAGAGCGCAATTTAGTAGATGTTCTAGCACTTTTAGCTAGCATAGAGGCTAGAGATGAGACTAGTGCACTTGTTGATAGAATAGAGGCTAGACACGTCTACTTCTTTACACTCGAAGAAGAAAGAAGGACGCAGGATCGAGCCTCCACATATCAACAATGAATGCATCGAGAAGGCACTAATCCAACTTACAGGAGCAGTTATGGAAGTTGGATATCTTCTAAAATGTATTCTTGTGGTTCTTGTTTTTCTAGTCAAAATTTTGGTGATGTATTTCCATGTACCAAAAAATCAATGATGAAAAAAAGATATGTGTTTGCAAAGAAAAATGTACGCGGCCGGGATGCATCTGCGCGTTCGGCGCACGGCCACCACATCCGAGAAATGGCCCGGACATGACCCCATTGCCCTACCCAAATGGACAGAATCCGGGAAAAACGGAGGTCCGTTTGGGGTCGTGCGTTGGAGTTGGCCTTACAAGTGGGACCACAGTTGAGGAAACTGACTATCGGCAAACCCCCACCTCGCCCGCCGCGCAATGGCTAAGTTAGAGAAACGACGAGGTTGAAGAGATTGCTGTAGCACGGACTCCAACAAATATGGTGTCAGATGGAAGTCGTGCTGGTGGCGTGTGCCGTACTCCTGGACATGGATGCTTGTTGTGGCCCATGCCACCCTACTACTCCTACTACTTATAGTAGTAGTATCGAGGATTCGAGGTGCTGGTTACGTACAACGAACACATTAACATATGGCCCACCTCACACTGTGGCCAAATTTCTTGGAGTCTGTGCTAGGTTAAAAAGTGTTCTTTGTGAGGATGGGTGGCTGGTCTCAAGTTTAAAACTTGTTGAATTACGTACGTAGACGTAGAGATAGTGCAGCATGTGAAGCTAGTACAAATAGTGTACTATTGTTGATTGGCCTCATCCGATAACCTGTTGCAATGCACGTACAATTATGTATTTGGAAAATATTTTTTTGCCTCGTCGCAGCACCCACTCGGAGAAGCGACTCGAAAGCCATTCATAAATTTAGTAAGTTTATCATAGGCATATCATTTTATTACATACAACAGGTAACCCACAACGACAACGAGGATACATTATAAATACTAAAGTTTTCATCACACAACAAATAACAAGCAATTAAATGAACTTCAACCCAACCAATCCCCGACGTTGGAAACGCTTGCTTTGAAGCACAAGTGATTCTATGGGAATGGCCAGCTACTATCAATCTCGAGACCAACGCATGACTGATCATCCAGGCTGAAGCGACATACTATATCACGACCAAGGTAGGGAACCACCGCAATGTCCGTCGTATAGATACAGTTGCTTCTCATAAATGGTAGTAATGTTGTGTCAACAACAGTTGGATCGCCTTTCACTATCATTGGATAGTTTTGTCCAAGGAAGAGCGAGTTTGCTCCAAGACTATCAATACTGTACCAGGGAGAAGGTGTTGGCGCTAGCATAGTAGTATCCATCCCGAATACCATGCAACGGGTGTTGGAATAGGTCCAGAGAGTGCGATCATGGGAGACAACACCTGCTTCCTTAGTAGTAACATCAGTAGTGGGCTGTATACAGACAAGAAGGGGTGATCCATCGGAAGTTGCCAGGCGCCACTGAGTATATGGGCCCTCCTCATCCTCATGCTCGTGATCATCACCATCGTCATCTCCCCCTTGGTTATAAATTTTTTCAAGTATAGGTGGTGGAATGTTCACAAGACCTTGGAAACATAGGAAGAATGTTAATTAGTAGAGAAGGGAAACTTGCTAACTCGCATGCATGTGGATGAAATAATTATAATTACAGTGGAAGACAAACGTACCGAAACAATGAGGATCCCATGCAAAAATAGTGCCACGAGTGGTGGCAGCAAACACAAGACCCTCGTATTCAATTGCATCACAGTACACATCCGTGTATAGAAACTGATTTTTGAGAAATATCCATCCGGTCGAACCACGAAGGACGGCAACAAGCTTGTCGAAGATAGCAACAACTCCAACTTCCTATAATTCCAAGAGCGGTTGGGAACTCGACAAATTGCTATCTTCCGTAGAAGATATTCACCATGATCGTATTTGAACGTGCGTGGAATACCGGTGTGCTCAACCTTTGGGCGGTCTGAGATTTTTGGAAGTGGAACCCGGTGACGAGTGTACACATTCACAAGTTCCATCTCGCAGTTGTACCCAATATAAACAACCCAATCTCCATTTGCGCCTGCCCAAGCCTTGCCCTCAAGCGATGGCATCTTAACATCATACGTATCATTATAAAGCGGCATCAACTTGCACAAGGCGAGGCTTCCCTCGTCCCCGCGCCAGTCAGCAGGGTCACGGCAAAGAAGATAGGGGAGATCAAACTACTCCTGGACCCCTGGGTTCCTTGTAATGATGTTATTAGTTGAGTCAAGAATGTTCTTGAACAAACCTGCCATGCTAGCCGAGGTGATGACGTCGCACCGATCTATGAGTTCCCCCACCACGTCATCTTTCAGATCGGGGCAAGAATAACGTGGTCGTTTCCGGCTTGTTTCCTCCATGGAGAAGACGATCGAACAATGGCAGAAGAAAGGGTGAAGGCAAATGGAGGAGGGAGGAAGAGCGTGTGACAGCAGTTCCAAATCGAGAGGGAAAGGCGAAGAGTCGGTGGACGGTTGCCAGTTTGCCACGGTACACGAAGAGGCGCCCCGACCTACATGTCCTTTCGGAAATTGTACAAAAGGACTCGCCGTCGTCTCACTTACATGTTGGAACGGGACCACATGTCAACGAAACATGGTGTGTAATTTCTCGTGGAAAATGCGATCTGGCCGCGTTGGCCCGAGGTGCCGCATTAGTTATCGACCTTTATTTTTTTAACATACAATCTGAGTGGATAGCTGATACGTCTCCAACGTATCTATAATTTTTGATTGTTCCATGCTATTATATTATCTATTTTGGATGTTTATGGGCTTTATTAAACACTTATATATTATTTTTGGGACTAACCTATTGATCCAGAGCCCAGTGCCAGTTCCTGTTTTTTCCCTTGTTTCAGTATTTCGAAGAAAAGGAATATCAAATGCAGTCGAAACGAAATGAAACCTTCTGGAGAAGTTATTTTTGGAAGGAAAGCAACCCAGGAGACTTGGAGTCCACGTCAAGGAAGCAACAAGGGAGGCACGAGGCAGGGGGCGCGCCCTCCACCCTCGTGGGCCCCTCGTGGCTCCCCTGATGTACTTCTTCCGCCTATATATATCCATATACCCTAAAAACTTCGGGGAACAGAATAGCTCTGGAGTTTGGCCGCCGCAAGCCTCTGTAGCCACCAAAAGCCTCTCGGGAGCCCATTCCGGCACCCTGCCGGAGGGGGGAACCCTCACCGGTGGCCATCTTCATCATCCCGGCGCTCTCCATGACGAGGAGGGAGTAGTTCACCCTCGGGGCTGAGGGTATGTACCAGTAGCTATGTGTTTGATCTCTCTCTCTCATGTTCTTGATTTGGCACGATCTTGATGTATCGCGAGCTTTGCTATTGTAGTTGGATCTTATGTTTCTTCTCCCCCTCTACTCTCTTGTAATGGATTGAGTTTTCCCTTTGAAGTAATCTTATCGGATTGAGTCTTTAAAGATTTGAGAGCACCTGATGTATGTCTTGCCGTGCGTATCTGTGGTGACAATGGGATATCACGTGATTCACTTGATGTATGTTTTGGTGATCAACTTGCGGGTTCCGCCCATGAACCTATGCATAGGGGTTGGCACACGTTTTCGTCTTGACTCTCCGGTAGAAACTTTGGGGCACTCTTTGAGGTTCTATGTGTTGGTTGAATAGATGAATCTGAGATTGTGTGATGCATACATCATACCCACGGATACTTGAGGTGACATTGGAGTATCTAGGTGACATTAGGGTTTTGGTTGATTTGTGTCTTAAGGTGTTATTCTAGTATGAACTCTAGGGCTGTTTGTGACACATATAGGAATAGCCCAACGGAATGATTGGAAAGAATAACTTTGAGGTGGTTTTGTACCCTACCATAATCTCTTTGATTGTTCTCCGCTATTAGTGACTTTGGAGTGACTCTTTGTTGCATGTTGAGGGATAGTTATGTGATCCAATTATGTTATTATTGTTGAGAGAACTTGCACTAGTGAAAGTATGAACCCTAGGCCTTGTTTCCTAACATTGCAATACCGTTTGTGCTCACTTTTATCATTAGTTACCTTGCTGTTTTTATATTTTCCGATTACAAAAACCTATATCTACCATCCATATTGCACTTGTATCACCATCTCTTTGCCGAACTAGTGCACCTATACAATTTACCATTGTATTGGGTGTGTTGGGGACACAAGAGACTCTTTGTTATTTGGTTGCAGGGTTGTTTGAGAGAGACCATCTTCATCCTACGCCTCCCACGGATTGATAAACCTTAGGTCATCCACTTGAGGGAAATTTGCTACTGTCCTACAAACCTCTGCACTTGGAGGCCCAACAACGTCTACAAGAAGAAGGTTGTGTAGTAGACATCAAGCTCTTTTCTGGCGTCGTTGCTGGGGAGGTGAGTGCTTCAAGGTATATCTTTAGATCTTGCAATCAAATCTTTTTGTTTCTTTCTTTAGCACTAGTTTAGTCTATAAAAGAAAACTACAAAAAATGGAATTGACTTTGCCTCATACGCTTCATCTTTTTAATATCTTTCGTGAGAATGATGGAAAGGAAAATTGTGCCAAAGTGTTAGAAGAAGAATGCATTAAAATGTTTGGCACTAAATCTTTGAATGATGAGCATGATTGCAATGTTGTTAGTATGAATTCTTTGAATACCCATGATGCTAATGATATGCAAAGCCACAAGCTTGGGGAAGCTATGTTTGATGAAGATGATATTTTTTGTCCCCCAAGCTTTGATGAGCAAATTTATTATGATAAAAGCATGCCTCCTATCTATGATGATTATTTTGATGACACGTATGCTATAAAGAATAATGATAACCATGAAACTTGTCATCTTGATCTTAACTTTCAATCACATGATAGTTATTTTGTTGAGTTTGCTCCCGCTACTATTGATGAGAATAAATTTGCTTACGTGAAGAGTAATAAAAATTCTATGCTTGTAGATCATGAAAAGAATGATTTAGGTGCTGGTTATATTGTTGAATTCATTCATGATGCTACTGAAAATTATTATGAAGGAGGAATATATGCTTGTAGGAATTGCAATAATATCAAGTTTCCTCTCTATGTGCTTAAAGTTTTGAAGCTATGCTTGTTTTGCCTTCCTATGCTAGTTGATTATTGTTCCCATAAGTTGTTTGCTCACAAAATCCCTATGCATAGGAAGTGGGTTAGACTTAAATGTGCTAGTCATATTCTTCATGATGCTCTCTTTATGTTTCAATTCTTATCTTTTATGTGAGCATCATTGAAATCATCATGCCTAGCTAGGTGCGTTAAACGTTAGCGCTTGTTGGGAGGCAACCCAATTTTATTTTAGTTCTTTGCTTTTTGGTTCTGTTTAGGAATAAATAATCCATCTAGCTCCTGTTTAGATGTGGTTTTGTGTTTTAATTAGTGTTTGTGCCAAGTAGAACCTTTGGGAAGACTTGGGTGAAGTCTTTATGATCATGCTGTAAAAAAACAGAAACTTTAGCGCTCACGAGATTAGCCAAAACTTTTTACTTGAGAGTGCTAGTTGATTCTTTTTGAAGATGATTACTAGCAAATTCCTCAGGTCCACCAATTTATTTTAGAATTTTTGGAGTTCCAGAAGTATACGTTTGATACAGATTACTACAGACTGTTCTGTTTTTGACAGATTCTATTTTCATTGTGTTGCTTGCTTATTTTGATGAATCTATGGCTAGTAAAATAGTTTATAAACCATAGAGAAGTTGGAATACAGTAGGTTTAACACCAATATAAATTAATAATGAGTTCATTACAGTACCTTGAAGTGGTGTTTTGTTTTCTTTCGCTAAGAGAGCTCACGAGATTTTCTACAAACCTCTGCACTTGGAGGCCCAACAACGTCTACAAGAAGAAGGTTGTGTAGTAGACATCAATAGCTCCTGTGGTCATCACACGTGAGTGGATATATAGGTGGGCTAGGTGGGCAGACGGCAACAATTTAAGTGCTAAAAGAGTTGATCTCGAAAAAAGAGTTGATCCAATGCTTGGTTTTGTTTGGATTTTCCAACTATGAGCATTGGATAGAGTGAATCAATGGCTTACGTTCAAAGTTATTCTCATACTATAGAATGGTATAGGAACGTGGAGAGATTTGGTTGATTTTATACCGCTGAATAATATAAAATATTATGAGTGCAGACGCTCCACCCCGAGGTTTGTAGCTCCTTCTCAGTCGTCGGGAATCTATGTTCTTCCACTCTTTCGTTTAAGACATGAGCTTTCTTCATCCTGCTGCCGGCACGCGGGACATCTATATGCCTCCATTTTACAAAATCATACTATATGCCTCCATGACACGCGGGACATCTAGCATCAAGGTGGCGTGTCATGCAAGAAAATGGAGATATGAAGTGCGTAAGTGAATCGTGCACTTCGATGGCACCTAGTACTATGCAATATTTTTTTTCTCCTCGATGGCACGTGAATAGTGCATGTACTCAATGACAGAGAACGGGATGGTAGCCATGGACATGGTCGGCCCTTTTTGAAGAGAGTACTAATAAATACTTAACTTTGATGTGTCCCATTAACTCGCAGAACGACGAGAAGCTTGCTTACTACGCCTTCTCCCTCGCCAACGCGTGCGCGGTGGCTCGCAGCACGAGGAGAAACTTTTGCTTACAAGCGGTGGACGTGCAGCAGTTCATTTGCTGTCAGATTGCCAGAAGTAGTACCATCATTATTGTTCGACTTCCGGAAGAGGAGAAGAGCCAAGCGCAAGGTCTCCTACTAACCTAGTACAGTACTACTATAGCCAAAGCTGGTCCACCTTTTAAGAGCATGGTTAATTAATATAGGCGGCTCTTGCAGCGGCACATCATTTAGAGCAAGTACTCTCTTCGTAGGATCAAAGGAAGTGAAACAAAAGTTGGAGTGGATGCTAGATTGCCAATTAAAACATGATTACATAGGAAAAAATTCCTATAGCATTCTATCCTATGAATCAAACGACCAATGTAGGAAAATTATGAGGGGTGTCTCTCCAACAGTGTTCCTTGGCTCGCACCTAGCATCACAGTGGTCAAACTTGGAGTCATTCATCTGGTACACGTGGCATCTCAGATCTTGTACTCCAATATTAGGTTGGCTCTATATGATGTGGCAAATTCATATACTAACCGGATGCTGGCTATACTACTATGGTACTCACAGTCCAAGAAGTGACTCGAAAACCATTCGTAAATTGAGTCTATGACCCACATTTGCAAATGTACCATTCATTACATACAACAAGTCATCAACGCACAACGACAACGATGATACATGTTGGATTATAGATTATTTCCAACAAAACATTCTAGTAAATACTGAAGTTTTCATCACACAACAAATAACAAGCAATGAAATGAATTTCAACTCAACCAATCCTTGGCGTTGGAAATGCTTGCTTTGAACCATAGGTGCTCTAGGAAGGGCCAGCTATTGTCAATATCGAGAGCAACGCGGGACTGATCATCCAGGCTGAAGCGGCATATATCAGGAGCAGGGTAGGAAACCACCGCAATGTCCGAGGAATAGATACAATTGCTTCTCATAAATGGTAGTAACGTTGTGTCAACAGCAGCTGGATCGCCATTAACCATCATTGGATAGTTTGGTCCAAGGAAGAGCGAGTTTGCTCCAAGACTATCAATACTATACCAGGGAGAAGGTGTTGGCTCTAGCACACCAGTATCCATCCCGAATACCCTGCAACGGGTGTTGGAATAGGTCCGGAGAGGGCGACCATGGGAGACAACACGTGCTCCCTCAGTAGTAACAATCTCAGTGCACTGTATACACACAAGAAGAGGTGATCCATCGGAATTAGTTGACAGCCGCCACTGAGTATATAAGTCCTGCTCGTCCTCATGGTCGTGATCATCACCATCGTCATCTCCCCCTTGGTTATAAAATTTTTCAAGTATAGGTGGTGGAATGTTCACAAGACCTTGGAAACACAAGAAGAAGGTTAATTAGTAGAGGGAAACTTGCTAACCCGCATGCATGTGGATGAAACAATTATAATTACGGTGGAAGACAAACGTACTGAAACAACGAGGATCCCATGCAAAAACAATGCCACGAGTGGTGGAAGCAAACACAAGATCCTCGTATTTAATTGCATCATAGTACTCATCATCCGTGTACAGAAACTGATTTTTGAGCAATATCCATGGACGAACCATGGAATCAGTAACGACGGCAACAAGCTTGTCGAATATAGCAACAACTTCATAGTTCTCATAATTCCAAGAGCGGTTGGGAACTCGACAAATTGCTATCTTCCGTAGACGACAGCCACCATGATCGTATTTGAACGTACGTAGATCATCTGTGTGCTCAACCTCAGGGCACTCTGAGATTTTTGGAAGTGGAATCCGCTGACGAGTGTACACATTCAGAAGTTCCCACTCACAATTGTACCCAATATAAACAACCCAATCTCCATTTGCGCCAGCCCAGGCCTTACCCTTAAGCGATGGCATCTTGACATCACACGTATCATTATCAAGCGGCATCAACTTGCACAAGGCGAGGCCTCCGTCGTCCGCGCCCATGCGAACAGGCTTATAGCGAAGAAGATAAGGGAGATCAAATCGCTCCTGGACCCTTGGGTTCCTTGTAGTGATGTTATTAGTTGAGTCGAGAATGTTCTTGAACAAACCAGCCATGCTAGCCGAGGTGATGACGTCGCACCGATCAATGAGTTCCCCCACTACAAAGAAAAATACACTTCCGTGATGATACGTGTTTGTCACAGTAGGTCGCGTTTTTTGTCATGCATGTACATCCATGACAAATTTATGACAGAATCAAGATAGTCATACCTGTGATGTCGTAGAAGTGTTCCATGACATTACCAAAATTATCATCACGGAAGTGTCCACTTCCATGACGATAAATCGCGCGTGACAGAAGTGCTTTCGTCAAGGGTGACCGACACATGGCATCCACCGTAACGGAACGCCATTAAGCTATCGGGTCGGGTTTTGGATCCGATAACCTGTTAACAGCCCCGACCAATGGGGATTTTCCACGTGTAAAATCATCATTGGCTGGAGGAGACACGTGTCAAGTCCGCGTTGGCACAGGTGTCACTCATCCAATGGGCGAGACGCGCCTATGATATGTTGACACGTGGACCAGCCCATCAAGTTTAAATGGGCCGGCCCAACTGAAGGCCAATAAGATTTTGCGGACCATAATGGGCGGGCCCAGCTAAAGGCCCACGAGATTTTGCGGACCATAATGGGCTGGCCCAGCTAAAGGCCCACAAGATTTTGCGGGCCATAATGGGCCTGCCCAGGTAAAGGCCCACAAGATTTGTGTGTGCCATAATGGGCCGGTCCAGGTAAAGGCCCACAAGATTCTCTCGGATCATAATGGGCCCTCCCAGCTAAAGGCCCACGAGATTTCGCCGACATTAATAGGCCGGCCTAGCTGTAGGCCCACAAGATTTTGAGGACCGTAGTAGGCCGGCCCATTAACTGGCTGCCATGTTTTGGGCCAAATGCCGGCCCATATTTGATCCGGTCCATTAATGGCCTGCCACGCTCCGGGCCTAATAGTGGCCCATATGAGATCCGGCCCGTTAAAAGCCTACCACGTTCTGGGCCAAATTACGGCCCAGATCAGGTCCGGCCCTTTAGGAGGCTTTGGGCTCAATTATGGCCCATATCAGATTCAGCCCGTCAACTGGACACTATGCTTTTGGGCCACTTGCTAAAGGCCCACTTAGTAATTCGGCCTGATATTAGTTTTGGCCTGTTAAGGGCCCATTTAACATTTCGGCCCTATATTAATTTTGGCCTGTTAAAAGCCCGTCATATAGTTGGGCCAAACTACGACCCAGTTTGCATCCGGCCTGCTCGCAGCCGATATCTGATTGGGCCAAACAAGGACCGAGACAATTTTGGCCTGTTAAAAGCCCGTGATTTGATTCACACAATCATGGGCCAGGGTTCATTTCGGGCTGCTGCCGGCCCGTGAGCTGTTCTGCATGTTTCAGGCCCAACCTACATCGTGATTGCATGACGGCCCGATTATGTACCGTAATTTTACGGTTTGGCCAGTTTACTCCGAAGACAGGATATACATACAGTAAAATAACTGCAGCATCGTGAATAAGAAAAAACCTAGACTATACAATAAAGAAATTACGGCATATTATATCCACTCGGCATCAAAGTTCGCCACTATGATAATAAAGCACAAGCAGACAGCAGATTACATACACTGGGCATCAAAGATCGCCACCAGTGCAAATAAACACGCCGACAAAATAATATACAAAACCGACAGCACTTCAATAGAGTTCAAGAAAGGTTAGCCCTGCTGGGGAGCTGCAGTGCAAGCAGCTGAGCAAGATGATGAGACTGCGCTTGTTCAACACTTATATCTTCCTCACTCTGAAAGATAAACAAGCAGACAGATGACAGGTTTTGCACATAAAAGTATCAGTGCTGACAATTCATCACATTTCTTACTCACGAATAAAGTGACACAGTTTAAAATTGCATTAACACAATATGGTATTGTTCAGGTCAAGACATGGCAGGAAATGACATTGTGAAGGAGTTGGCAGCTTCACCACACCACTGGATTACAGATCAAGAACTCATAAGTATCAATGGTTAGTGTGCTGTCAATTTATACCATTTCAGATTGGCAAATAAAGAGACGGTTTAAATAATAGTAGAATGATATGACATTGTTCATAGTTAAGACATTTCAAAATATGACATTGTGCTGTAGTGGGTAGGTTCACCACACCACTGGATTACGGATGAAGAACAGAAGCATACATGCAGTGCAAAAGAAGATCACTTGCTCTGTATAGTTTAATTTACATGGTATGAAGAAGGAACTTGGTTGTACAACTGAAAACTTAAATTGAGAAAGGACAAAGTTTTGTTTATGAACTACATAATAAACTTTAAACAAGAAATTTGATGCAAACACCAAAAATAAACAGCTGTTGCAGTCATGCCTAACCAAATATATACAACAAAGTTTGAAGGCTTGAGATGGATAAACTTACATTATTGGTGAAGACAGGCTCTATAAAGGCCTTGTCCATGCTGATGGGGGGGGGAATTCAAGAAGTTTACCACAGAATCTTCTTCAAAAGCATTGCCGTTATTCTACATTTTGTTAAGAGTAAATATAGATGTGATAATATATGAAAAAATGGAGAATATTTAAGATAAGATGAAGAGTGATGCTACATAACCAAGTAGCTATAAATGTAAGTGCAGCGATACAGGCAAAAGGTACGGCCAAGAGCAATGCACAACTAAACTTCTTCAGTACCAACCTTATGGTAAGAGTAAGTATAGATCTGATGTGTAGAAAATGGAGGGCAAAGAAAAATAAGCTGCAGAGTGATGGTAAATGAACAACTACCTGTCATTATAAGTACACTGATAAAGGATAGCATGTACTTACAAGAACAATGCAGAGCTAAAAAACATTGGCATTGGATATATTCTACACTAATGTAACCATTCATACAGATCAGATAATTTGGAGCGAACAATTGATAAGCAAGCTATCATGCATACTGCTGTCACATAATGAACCAGGTATGTATGCAAGTACAGTGACACAGGACAACAGGTACTAACAAGAGCAAAGCAGCGGGCAGCATATTTGCGATAATCCTGTCGTTCTTGTCAAACCGGAATCCTTCTTCGAGCAGATTTCCTGCAAAAAAGATCCGTAAGGCACATGCGGAAAAGTAGAAGTTCAAATTGTCATGTGATTTCATAGATAGTACCTCATCCTGGGAACGAGACTAGTGCATAACAAGGTTTTTCCATTCAATGTCTTCTAAATTTAGCACAGGAGACTTCACCGAAAATTCGTTTATAGACTTGCCATCAAAGTGTGATTTCCTCAGGTAACACCGATACTGCTGCAATGCTTCCTTGAAAAGCACAAGCAAGCTTTGCTCGTCATGACTATCTAGATTGACCCTCGCCTAGTTACAACAATGTAATGTAAATCATTGATGTGTTCAATCAGCAGAAAACAGGAAAATAATAACCATGAATAATAGCACTTGCATGTAAGTTGGACAGGAAGATGTGAAATTGGTGTTTGTCTTCACAATAATCTTCCCATGATGGGAATATATGCACGTAGTCCCTAACAACATTGAAAGCATTGTCTTTTAAACTGGGAATAAATGGAATGGGGTTCCAATCTGCAGGAATTGTCCGTCTCTGCAGTTGGGATAGGTCTTCGGCCGGTGGACTTGCTGTACTTTTTGCTGGAGTGGGATTTTTCTGTGGTACAGCTGGTGCTATGGCAAATGAAATCGGTATACCTTTTGCTGGAGTGCAGGTCCTGTGTGGTGGGGCTAGTGGTGTGGCCAGTGAAGTATGGGTACAGTCTGCTGGAGTCGGTCCTACGTTTTGTGTCACTGGTTGTACAACCAATATAAGTGGGGTGCTGTCTGATTTCTCCGGCACCACCACGTTTTTCAAGGACTTTGCTGGTGCTCCTTCAGGTTCGGCAATCACCCTCTTACTTTTTGATGTCTGATGCACAAGAACAACATTTGAGTGGAAAAACATGGTATGATGACAGATGGAATATGTATTGATAATGGATGGGCATGGCATCTCGACATATATGATGAGTAAACTAAGCAGATGGCGGTGCAACAAAGTAGATGAAATGCAAGACAACACATGCAAGATACCCGCAATCAATAAAACATTGCCAAATTAGAACATGCACCTTGATGGGTGAATAGGACAGGCCATCTGCCTTTGACTCATCGAGGTTAGAATAGTCATTAGGATCATATTCTGAACAAGAATCAACAGGTGGGGAGCGTATGAGTTTCATTGCATCCAGAATGGCACTCAATGCCTTGGTGCCAATTTTGTAAGTCATTGCAGTGTTTAGCTTCTGTGGACTACTACTAGTGCGACACAAAGGAGCTACACAGATCATAGTGTAGATATAACGGGAAAACCTTAAGCATTAGAGTAAAATCAGCAAAGTGGAACTTGCTGGAATATATGTGCTAGTATTGCCGGTATGGCTAGAAAGGCTTCGGATACCAGCTCTCTTCAAGTGAAGGTGCGGTACTGTTAATATCAGTGTAACTCTCAAAGGCGACACAGCTCCCCGCATTTCCTTGCTATTCTTATAGGATTCAAGTGGGCAGGCCACTACAAATCCTATTCCTATGTTTACAAGATCCTACGAATCAAAGAGGCTCAAAGTGTCCATCACAACCGACCGTATAGACCTCTACACTGCAAATGTCACTGCTCATCTTCAGTACAAGGAACATACTGTACTACTATCATACTCCCTCCGTTCCAAAATATAAGTCTTGGTAGAGATTTCCACTATGGATCACATACAGATGTATCCAGATACATTTTAGAGTGTAGATTCACTCATTTTGCTCCATATGTAGTCCATGGTGGAATCTATACAAAGAATTGTATTTAGGAACGGAGAGAGTACATATTAAAGAAGAACGGAAGAGGAACATGGTAAAGAAGAGCAAGCAGATTTTGGATAATAAAATGTTGGTTGCGCAGTGCCCACACATGATGAACCAGAGCGCATTAAGAATGCAACTCCCAGCTGTCTCTCGACCATTTTAGGCGGTTGGATGAAGATTCTACATCTCCTAACCCTTCTTCTTCCTCGTCTCTGATTCTTCCCATATAGAACACCGCACGGGCCGCCGGCCGGACCATCGGCCCCCACCACCTGTGTTCCTCCGCCCCCCACCCCCCACCCCCGCCCCAACCCCCACCCGCGTCGAGTTTTCTTCGTTCGGCGAGGCCCCACAACCACCCGAGCCCCTTCGATCGCACCGGCGAACTCCGGCGAGCTCTGAAAAATCGACTGACCCAATTTTGAAATTTAGTCTACTGTGATTTAACTAGTGTGGAATATAAAAGGGGAAAACCATAAGCATTGGGAGTATAGCGTTGAGCGTGCCATGGCGGATCTGAAGGTGCAAACCGGACAAAGGCAACTTCGCAACCAAGACAAGAAATCAGAGTAAAGCAGTGGCGATCTATTTTCTTGCTGCGATAAATAAGTTGAGCAGATACGAAAGAGTACCGCCTTTGGTGCGGCGCCGTGTACGCATCTGCTGAGAATTTGACGGTGCTGCGATAGTGATGGCTGTCGGCGGCGTGGAAGCAGATCTAGGAGGGTAGATGGTGGCGGCGGTTCGCGGTGGACGAGACGATCGTAGGAGCGGCGCCGGCAAGGTGGACAACGGCGGGGATGAAGCGAGAGGACGGGATGCAAGGATCCCGGTCCGATGCCGTGGATGAGAGAGGTCGATCTCTTGTAATGGACGGCGGCGTCGGGGTATCAGCTTCGGCATGGTGGAGGAGGACGGCGGTGGATGGGGTGGCGGACGGAGGAGGGTGGGGTGGAGAGTGTGTTTTGGCGCCCACGGAGTACGAATGGGGAAAAGGGAGGTAGAGAGGAAGGGGGAACCATGTATTCAGGGCACGCTTGTCTCAAATGCGAGGAAATTTACAAACTTAGCCCCCGTTTCAAATTTCTACTACATCACAGCAACATTAGTCGGTTGGGGATAGGACGGTAATCTCGCATACACCGAATATGTGCCGACGAGAGTTTGTTTTTGGCGCCCACCGTGTATGAATATGAATCGGGGAGCGAGTCGATTTCGGCCGAGGACACACTGTGTTTTGGCGCCCACCGTGTATGAATCCGGGTGAGAGGCGGTTACGTCACGTTTGGGTGAAATTACAAACCTACCCCTATCGAAACCAATAGAAATCCAGCAGATAGGCTTTGCGTGGCAGGGATAGGCGGTAGTGATTTCCATCTCACAGATTTTGGTTTCGGGCGGTTACTGCGACTTTCCCCACTTCGTTCAAATTTTGCAGAGTTCACGTTTACCGTGCCAACTCAATTCGAATCCCGTTTGTATTCTATTTTTTTCGGCGGGATCCATTTTCAATTGGAATTACATTCTATATACATCATTTTTTATATATACTTTCAAAAGCACAACAAAGAATTCTTCTCCTTTATATGTATAATATGATTTACAAATACAACGATCTCAAAATCTTAAGGTTGAATTCGAAAAAAATTAACCAAATTCTAAAATGTATGGATCAGTAATATCTACATATTAAATAACATAGATGTGCGTGAATTCATATGAGTATGCATGTTTGATAGATCAATTTTGGTTCGAGTATGGATTACATGTAGCATCATCTCGAATTCAAATATTTGAATCCCTTTTTTGTTCACTCCTTTCACGCCCATCTCTCTCGCATGCATGCTCCTTCAGGTAGCTATCACTCTCTTTTCTCCAGCTCACCCGCACGCTCACTTCATGTTTCTCCTATCCTCGCAAACATGGTCTCTCGACGTCTCCCTTGAGAAGTGTCACACTCTCCCTATCATTATACATTACACGGTTTTCATTATCTCTCACGTCTCTACTGTTCTCTGGTATCACTCGGTACCTGAGCTTTCTTTTTCACCGCCACACACACAGTCTCCACTCGTCTTTCACTTTCTCTTTCTCTCTATGGGATTCTCTCACACACCCTATATGTCTCTACATATGACTCATACCACTAAAATTACTCTCTCTCTCTCCTGTAGACACAACATTTGTTGCGGTCTCCTTTTCGTCTCCATCCCAGACTGACATTATTCTTTTGTTTACCGATCAGACAACCCCGACTACTGTCTCCTCTCTCTCTCACACAGACACACACACACAACTCCTGCTTCCACTCCCCTTCCCGACTACCATCTCTCTCTTACACACAAAACTCTCGCTTTTGCACCCCGACTCGTATTTCTCTCACAAACATTTATCGACTAGCTAGCCTCTAGATAGGTTTATACACCCGCACACTTGTGCTTCCACCATCGCATACATGTCTCTCTCCCTCTCCTTGTATCTATGTAGATTTTTCTTCCCTTCTTGAGACACGCCCTCTCGATCATGCACACACACAATATCGCCTCATTTTAAGCTGATACCTATCGCACACACACACACCTTGTGTCTTTGTCACACATGCACCCCGTCCTCCTCCACTCTCCCTCTCTCTCTCACACACATGGGCTTTTTGCAACAACTAGCAAGATGCCCATGCGTTGCACGGAACATCAAGATGCATTTGCATGAGTAGTTTATCTTGTAGGGGAAAAGGATGAATGAGGGAAGGCCTTATTTGCAAATGTGGAGAGGGGTGTGGGTATCTTTTTGCAAAATTGCCATAGTTTCCTTCCTATCCGTCAGATATAGATCGGACGGCCTATATTGCAGGATGGCAGGCAAACGATCATCACTGACAATGCTTTTTATAAGAGTAGGGATAAAAAATAGAGTTGGTGATGATGGTGGGCCTGCCATCCTGCAATGTAGGTCGTCCGATTTATATCTGACGGATAGGAAGGAAAATATGGCAATTTACCCGCACTCTTCACCACATTTGCAGATAAGGCCTTCCCTCGTTCATCCTTTTCTCCCACAAGATCTTGATGTTCCATGCAACGCACGGGCATCTTGCTAGTAAGAGTAGAAATTAGACATATACCACTTCTCGAATCTTGAAACCAACAACATTCCTCCCTTATCTCATCAAAACCGCCAAAGGAATATATTTTGAGTGAAACATGACATATTTTTAGTGATATACGTATTTCGAAACTAGACTTTTTTCTATCAAATCGGTGAATATGTATTAATCTACTTTGATCGTGTGCCAACGCATTGGCACATTGCTAGTAGTTATTATAATTTTTTGGACACCAGACAAACGATGGAGTACATATACGAAGAGATGAGGCGCACGCACGCAGTCGGCCTCTCGCTATCTCGCACACATGAGTATTACGTAAAGGCGACGTTAACAAATAAACCCTAAAACCCTAGGTGCACGATTGCTGCATTCGCGGGTACCGGGTACGTGGTGGAGCACCTTTGTAGGAATAGTCAGCTCGCGTGATAATTTGATCCGTAGGAGTTGATGGTCGGGACCACAGGTGAACGACTTGGAGCGCGGTGGCTCGCCAGTTGCCACAGATCGAGTAGCCACGTTTAAAATATCTTTTTTAGCGGGGTTAAGAGTTCCGATTTTCAATGGCGCGTTATAAGTAGTAAGTAGTTTTTAGAATGATTGGTATGGAGCGAAAATGGAATTCATAGTACTACGTACCTCCTTGGCGTATGGTTGTATGGTTTTTTTTTGCGATGGAGGTTGTATGGGTTTATGTTGCGAGATGTTGAACCTGGTAGTTCTAGGGCAAATACTATGGTTTAGATTTAGATGCTGGTTTTCAGTAATGAAAATCGGAAGGGGAAACCCTTCTTTGATTAAAAAAACTACTACCTCCATTCTGGTTTACTAGGCCCCATCGTACTTTGGGTCAAAGTTTGTCCATGAATTTTACTTGTAAAATGTGAATGGAAAACGAGATTTTGTTATACCCAAACAAAAAAGGACTGGAGGGAGTGATTGCTCTGACACGGACGCGACCTCTCATAGCGCAGGCAATGAACCGGCGCGCCGGCCAAGAGGGCCGCACTCGCTGCAGGCCCGGCTGAGCACGCCTCCTCGCCGCGTGCAACCAGCTTAAGACTGCCCTGCCTGCCTTCATTGAATTCGCGCGTGTGCCGGCAACACGTCCTTCCGCGAGCCGGCAGGCATTTTAGAACACAAAAAATGACTAAAATATAATTAATTTACGCATGGTTTTGACTTGTTGTGCTCACACTGGTAGCAGGAACTAGTAGAGGATTTTCTTTATTTATAACTCTCCTCACATTTTTTGGCTTTGAAGTGAATCATGGTTGTGGACATTATGTATGAATGTGCAGATATCTGTGAACATGATTTTGATGTGGAAGTTGAACTTGGAATGTCGGGCTTGCGCGTGAACTATACCATGTCCAATGCTTCGTCTGTTATTGTTTGGAAACTAATTGCTGTTATTACATGACCCAAAAAAAACATTTTGTGCCACATCAGTAGATGCACGGACATCACAACAGGCATGCTGACTGGATAAACATTTGAACCTAGCTATTATGAAGGAAATTT
This sequence comes from Aegilops tauschii subsp. strangulata, assembly GCF_002575655.3. Taxonomy (NCBI): domain Eukaryota; kingdom Viridiplantae; phylum Streptophyta; class Magnoliopsida; order Poales; family Poaceae; genus Aegilops; species Aegilops tauschii. The sequence continues at coordinate 41,275,771 of NC_053040.3, read as the reverse complement.
TGTATTGACAACAGTTTTAGATAGCAGGAGATGCCTAGCCTGCTCTGCCTCTGCTAGCTTATTTCTGGCTTCTTCCATCTCTTCTTTGGCTTGGGTGAAGAGAGCACCTGATTGCTCTTTTCACTTCTTCAGGAACTCAACTACATTCTCAAGGGCTGCTGCACGCTTTCTTTCAGCCTTTACTAATGCCACGAGGACACGAACAGCTGACGACTCCACCTGGCTTGTGTGTAATCCAGCATCATCTAGGAATTTGCACCTTGTGTCTAATCCAGCATCATTAGGGAACTGGCACCTTGTGTGTAATCCAGCCTCATTTTGGAAACATGATCTCGAGGTTGACCATACTTCCCTCCTCGCAGGAACTGCATCTTGACATGAAGTTACTTCTTTTTTAGATCAATACTCAGAGCAACCTAGATCCATTTAGTAGAAGCCAGATAAACAGAACTCGGAGAAGTGAATTCAAAAGGAAAATAATAAAAAAATAGACTACAAGGTGAGAACACCCACTTCCTACATCAAGCTAAAAACGAAAGCATTAGGACGATTAAGACTCTTCTTATTACACATCGAAGAACACCACGCTTAAGAGAAACAGAAACTACAACATATACACATCGAAGAACACGAGGCTACACGAAAGTAATTGAAAGGGTGTTACTTACCAAAGCTCGTTTTACAGGTTCGGTGCAGCTCCTCTTTAACTTGCCAAGCTCCTTGAAGATGTCCCGAATATCCCGTGTTTGGTCTTCATTGCTCCTCTGCATGTTCGCACTCGTGGTTTTAAAATCTCAACATGGCAAGAAAAATATACTACTAGTAATACTCGCGCATCTTGTGGGCAACATTAAAGCACTCGTCTGCCATGTTAGAGCATCTCCAACAGAATCGCAATGTGCGGCGCTTTAAAAAAGCATTTACAGTGCTGAGAGAGTAGAGGATAGTTCTCAGCATAGATAGATAAAAAAAGATAATTCAACTACTCCTCGTTGTCCGACTCCTCCTCGGTGATGTCCTCCTCCGACGTCTGACTGTAGGCATGAAGATACCGATCGTCGTCGGATTCCCAGGGCAACGCTGCTCCTAGCCTCATGCTGAATTGAGCGAACGCTTTTCGCCTACGCTTGTCCTCGCGATAGGCGGCTCGCTCCGCCCTCCTCTTATCCCTCTCCGCCCTCCTTTGCGCGTAGAACTCGTGCTCGTTGATGATGTCCTGCGGGAAGTGTTGGCGCCACAGCGCCCTAAGCCGCGGCAGAGGCGCGAGCTCCTGCGCCCGCTCCCGCGTCGGCACATTGGGGAAGTTCAATGTTCTATGAGGCCACCGGAGGCGCCACACCGCCGCTTCGTACGCGCGGGCGGCCTCGTTGGCGGTGTCGAAATTGCCGAGGCCGAGGCGCATCCCGTGGAACCGGATCTCGGCAGAGAAGCCGCCGGAGGGGCGCGCGCGGACGCCGCGGTATCCCCAAGTTTCCCGGCGACGCGGCGGCATGGTGGCGCGGCGGCGGCGAGGCGAAAAAGAGCGGGGAGAGAGCGGTGGCGAGGCACAGAGCGGGGAGAGAGCGGTGGCAAGGCATAGAGCGTTGGGAGGGCGTTGGATTTTATAAAGTGCGCCAGACGCCACGCGCCAAAACTAGTGCAGGCCCGGCCGCTTTTTCCCGCGCGCGCGCGATCCTTTCCCGATGTCTCTGCTATCTCTACTCTCTTCTCTACTAGCGCGATATAGGAGCGACGCACAATTACAAGTTGATATTCTGTTGGACAATGGAGGCTATAACCAATTACTTTTACGGGAACAGTAGCACCCAGGAAATTTGAAGGGTAGGTATGAACAAAATTGGAACTGCACATGTACTGCTAAGTGATTCAATACACACATTACCAATCGAGGAGGAGAACGATGGTCGCGGCGGCCCCTGTGAGTCATGGTCGGCAACGGGAGTCAGTTCATTGTCCACGACGGTGGTACTTCTGCGCTTGGCGTCGACCCCTGGGAAGCAAATCCGAGACCGTGGAAGACGATGCCGGGGAAGAGGCTCTGTGTACGACGACGACGGTGGACCGGCTCCAGTGCGGCGTACGAGGTCGTCGATGAGGCATATGCGTTGCGGTGGACGAGTGCGTCGATGTAAAGGGGAGGAGCACGAAGGCTGCGGTGCCGTGGAGAAGTCTATTTTGCGTGGGGATAGAAAATGGGGAGTATTCAGGTGTACTACTCTGGGTGCCGGGGTGGGGTTGGCCGGGTAGGGTGAACCTGAAGTTACGAAAACAGCCCCCTACCAAGCGTCATCCGTAGGCCTGTTCCGAAGGCTATGATGGTAACTTCCCACTGCTCGAATCAGGGTCGCGGGAGATTTTCCCGCCGACCTCAAAATTTTGTGACACTGGACTCCCCGTGTGGCGTGTTGAGTGATTCGACTAAGCAACTAGCGAGTAGTAGTAGTAAAATCTGCATATTAGGTTTGACCGAAGTCAAACTGCCTAAAGTTTGACCAAGTTTATAGAAAAATATAAACATTTACCATAAAAAATATGTATGATGTGAAAGTACATTCAATAATGAATCTAATGGTATTTATTTCTTATTGTATATGTTAATAGTTTTTGTTATAAGCTTTCTGAGAGTTTACAAAACTTGACTTTGACCAATGCTAATACGCGGACTTAAATAAAAATGGAGGGAGTACACATTTTTTTCTTAGTTTGTAGTGAACTAATCATTTGTTGAAATTGTGAAATAAATATATTAGGCTATTGACTTCGAATGTAATGGTCTATACAATTCAATAGTTACAATCATTGTCGAATCCCAAGATGTATACAAGGTCTATAGTACTTCACAACATGCTCAAACTCACATAATCCCAGTCAAATGAGAATCTAAATGCATTTCATAGTTATTACTTTGTAGGATGCAACAAAAACAACCATAACTCTACATCAGCCATTATAGAAGCAACATTTTGACATATCCTAAACGTGCAGAGAGAGCTTTTGAAGATGGAGCAGATAGGGCGGGAAAGATTGTATGTATGTGGACGAGAGAGTAGGAGACAAACCTAACGAGACAGAGATAGAGAGAGAAAGAGAGAGGAAGAAGTTAGGTCTGTGAGAAAGATGGATACATGTAATATACATGAGATGCGTGTGCATATGGATTCTGTATACGTGGAAGGAGAAGAGACAACATGTTTGATGAGAGAGCTGGAAAAACATGGAGGAGAGGGGAAGGATCTCGTGGGTTGAGGGATTGACAATTTTGTGCGGGGGAGAGAGGGATTGGTAATTTTGTGCAAGAGAGAGAGAGGGTGGGGGGAGGAGTCAGTCAGCCGTCGTCACATCACCCTGCTTCCAAATGACCCCGCATTCTCTAGCGCAGTGTGGTCGCTGTCTTCGATCTGCTCGATGCCCTGTTTGAAGATTGAGGTGTTGTGCATGTTGGGGTGCAAAGAAGCACAAGCGAGAGTGGTCGCCGTATAACCTTGGATGGGGATGAATTGTGTGCTCGGGGGAGTGTGTGTGTGTGTGTTGTGCTGCGTGTGTGTGTGTGTGTCAGATATTGAGAGAAAACAAACCTAAGGAGAGAAATGGGTATTCACGAAGAGATTTTGCGGGCCTTGAGGTGGGCAGGGGCCGGGTGAGGGTGTCAAAATGTGCGCGTTGATGCATGTGTTGCATGCGACCGTGCGAGGGACGAACGAATCGAGAGAGATGGTTGTTGTGTTACGGATGCTCCTCTCTCTATCTCTCTCTCTCTCCCTCTCTCTCTTTCTCTCTCTCTCTCTCACACACACACACACAAGTAAACTAGAAGACCATTCTCTCATGTATACACAACGTATCGGCATCTGTCTATGTCTCACTCATGCATGATCATTTGCACATTCACACCTCTCTATGTCTATATCACACGCACACCGTCTCCACATTGCCCTTCCGCCACAACACACATATGGACCATACACACGTTCTCTCTCAGTCACACCACAAAATCAGTATTAAAAAAAACCAGGGCGCACCTAAAACGTCCAAATCCAAATAAACACGAACTGGAGCTAAATTCAAATATATGGAAATATTGCAGCGTCAAGAACTTTCACAGGAAAAAAAAGTTGAGTAATATTCGAGGATTGTTTTCACACACAAAAAAAGGTTCGGTGGATGTCCTTCGAGCGCGACACGGTGACGCACCGTTCGATCGACCGCGTGGCCGCGGTTCACGCGCTTGCACAGGATTCCGTATCGTGGCTGTGGTACTAACTAATAAAAGTGCTGCCTAAGTCTAATGTTTACGTGTACTAGTACGGTTTTCTTTTAAGTTTGACCAACCTTAAATATAAAACTAAAGTAAGCTCCCACATGCGCATTCGTCAATATGCCGCCGCCGCCGTGGCGCATGCCGGCGCGCGCCTGCTCCGGCCAACAATTTCTCGCCCATCACCGCCGTGTTGCCGCCATCCCTATGCCATGAAGCCGAAGGCTCGCCCGCTCACGTCGTCTACAGTCCCTCCTCACGATGCCGCCACGCTGCCAAGCACGCGAGCAGCTGGTGGAGTCGCGTCTATCCACGCAGCGTACGAAGAGGAGGACGAGCGCGTGCTCCAGCACGCCGGTGAGGAGGAACTAGCGTGTCATTGTCGTCTCCGCCCGTGCGGAGGAGGCGCGCATGGTGGCTGTCGCGGCGGAAGCCGGTCGCGCGCACGTCGAGCCCGCAAACCGGGTGCAGATGCGGAATCTACCTTCGAGACCTTGAATGCCACGTGGACCCTGCAATCTGAAGGAGCAATTTGGGTCAGTCGACTCATGTGAGCCGTTTGATGCAACATGGATGGCTAGAAGGGCTTCTTCCACCTCTTCTGTTGTCTTCTTCCTTCGCTCCGTCGAACTTCTTTCACAAATCGACTGACCCAAATTATACTACTAGTACGAACGTATTAAGTACAGTAGGAACACGAAGATACGAGCAGTAGTACCAACTGCAAGAAGAACAATAGTAAGACATAGTACTAGTACTACTGTACGTACTAAAGAGTTCAAATAACAAGAAAGAACATAAACATAGTTCTGCTGGGGCCTCAGCACAACACACCCTTGAAAATAAACTAAGCAACTAGTCCGCTTGACACTGCAGTAGGACCAGCATCAGCGACGGCACTTCCACCTACTCGGAGTCCGAGTCCACGTCCTCGACTTCGTCCTCGTCCCTCTTCCTCTTCGCCGACGCTTCTTTGCTTGAACCGGACACTGGGCTCTGCTTCTTCATCCAACCCTTGTAGATGTTTAAACAAAGGTAGGCATCCATTGCTGCGTACAGGATGTGATCTTCATCTAATGTCTTCGACTCCCATGCATGATGAAACTCGTGATGAGGTTTCTTCAGTTTAGCGTACGAAGGATCAATCATGGCTGCTGCAAGGGTCGGCATTGAAGGTTGAGAGGAGGACACCAGGCTTGCCTTCTGGAGATCGAAGGGCTGGCCTACAACGAGACCTATCCGACGCAGGACATCCATGTCGTTCTTAAAGCCTACAGTAACGAATTTCACTCTTTTGTCCTTGAGGAAGTTCTTAAAATCCTGGCACTCAACTTCGGCATGGCATATGTGGTAGACCAAGCAAACGTTATGTACGCAAACCTGGATCATGGCGGGCTTCTTCCTCTCTTCGTCCTTTAGATCCTTCTCTCGTCCCAGGACTGTGGTGTACTCAACATCTAGCCCAGGGACCCACTCATCCGTTGAACTGTTGAACATGCGTAGGAAGCGAGCAAGCCATGCTTTCACCGTCTTAGATCCACGTGTGTAGATGACGATGAACTGATCGCCGGTGATGGCTCTAACCTGGTACTCAACGGCGACCATGGAGATTTTGGAGGCCATGGATTATGGAGGAGGGTTAGGAGAAGTTGAACTGTTGTACCCCGCAAAAAAAAACTGGGAGCGAACTAATGTGAAAGGACGGGACGACTGGGAGTGAACTAATGTGAAAGGACGGGACGACTGGGAGCGAACTGTTGTAAAGTAGAAGATGGGGACGAGTAGGGCGTGCGAACAGCGTGGGGTTGCTGGCTTGCCCGGTGGATAAACGGCTACAAGCCCCCAAAGAGTTCTCGAGAACTATGCGGGACCCACTAGATGTCATGTCTACTAGACCCATATCGTAGGCCTGACGGTATAGCTTCTGCCTGTTCGCACGCCATGCCGGCGCGTGGATCTAACTTCACTTAATTCCGTCAAACGTCGCGCCTCCCACGACCTTCGCCTCCTCGCGCGGTCGCGCCCTTTGAGACTTCGACCGGCTATAAATGAGCAATTTTTTTGCCTTTTTTTAGACAAGTAATTTTTTTGTCTACTTCGCATGCATGATACTCCCTCCGGTCCTTTTTACTCCCGTCAACCGTTTACAAAGTGTTTGACCAAATTTATACTTTCTTTTGAACACCACCTTGTATTAATTAACCAGCCACACCAGTACACTCATTCGATACAATATTCACCACACAGGCGGTACGTTATTTACAAGAATACCATCTAATCTATTGTCAAAGCTATACTTAGCGATTAAGGGTGCCACCTTATTGGCCGAACGGCTAATCTTTGACAATTGAAGATTGTTGATCAACTTCGAGATGCTCAACGCTTTCATCTTCAGGTCACGCATAGCAGACCTGTCATAGTCCCCCGATGCAAGAGACGCTACCACAAAAGCGCAATCAGTCTCTAAAATTACCGGATTATGAAGATAAATACCTATGTAGAGACCGGCAATGCAAGCCCTAAGCTCCGCTTCCTCCACGCTTTGACAGGCATCAATGAAATCCCACGACCAAATTTATACTAAAAATATCAATATCTACAATACTGATTATAATGAGTATAAGAACTACGTTTTATAATGAGTGTAAAAATATTGATTTGACATTGTGAATGTTGACACATTTTTCTATAAGTCTGGTGAAAGTAGAGGTACATTGACTTCAGACAAAACTTAAATGCACAATGCAGACTAGTTCCTCCGTCCAGGTGCGTGCCATGTCCTATCTTGTCATCACAACAAGGTTAGCTATTAGGCTGGCCATAGTGGGGGTAACATAAGTAGTATCATGCACTTCGGACTCGCAAACATGCTAATGTGGTAGGCAATTAAAGAAGAGAGAGATGGTTATAGTAACATAGGTAGATACCGTAACATAATAAATGTGATGCTACTATGTGTCATGCATGGCAATAAATGAGACCACCTATGATATTAATATATGATACTATGCACCATAGAGGTAGTAACATATGCATGTTACTAGTCTAAGTTACTCCCCACTATGATCAGCCTCAGAGTACCACTACCTCCCTTCTAGTTTAAAGGGCTCAATTCAAAAATTTCACCTACTCTTAGCAAGATAGTAGAGGCGGTGGAATAGTTTTTGAAGTCTGCAAAAGTACTCAACTAGTGTTGTCGTTCTTCACAAAAAAAAAGTGTTTACCAATGCATGCATGAACACTAGTTACTCTAACCCCCCTCTCTTCTTTAATTCTTTGCCACATCAGCATGTTTGCTATTCCCATGTGCATGATACCAGCTAAGATACCACCATTATGGCCAGCATTAATCATCGCATGCAATAATTTAGTGCACCTTGAAATATGAACATGTGTGGGGCGTGTATGTTTTTAATGACTTGAGACAATACCTAGCCCGGCATGCAAGATGACTTATTATGCACCGTTCCCCATACCTGCAGGAAGCCCGTTCGTCTCCAAATCTTTTCCTCTCCATGTGTGGAAACAATATGCCTGCCAAACTCTCCTTCTCCCTCCGGCGGTCCCACCACTCCACCCGTGTGAAAAAATCTGCATGCATGACTCTCCTCCCCCCACGCTCGTCCAATCCGTTGTGACCAGCAATATTTCCACCCCTTCGCTCCCCCATAATTTACTCCAACAAATATGCCCACGTAGATGTTACTTAACTGCAGGTGCATTCGGTCACTGATATATGGGCCCAACAGGGGTCTGGCCCACATGTCAGTGACGCAACTGGACCTGCAGTTAAGTCAGTGCAACTCAGTCCATATCTTACGTAGGTGTGCCATTGCTTGCTATAAATACTGCACCTCCCACGACATCGCTATCTCCTCCCCCTCACGTTCACGTTCATCGCTATCTCCTCCCCCTCCCTCTCACGTCGACCACCATGGCATCGCCCCTCCCAAGCCCTAGGAGCCCCTCGCTGCACCGCGCGGACGGTCACGCGTCGCCGTTCCGTACCTCGCCGCCACTAGTCGAGGAGGACGCGTCGGTGTTCCGCTCCTCGCCGCCACTAGTCGAGGAGGACGCGTCGGCGTTCCGCTCCTCGCCGCGACGCGTTGAGGTGGACGCGTCGGCGTTCCCAATCTCGCCAGCACGCGCGCCGGAGGACGCGTCGGCTCCCCGCTACGAGGAGAACGCCGCGCCGCCCGCCGAGCCCCCCAGCCTTGAGGAGCTTTGGAAAGAAATGGATGTCGCCTTGTGGGAGGCTTTGCCTCCAGCAGAGCGCGCCAAAATAGAGGCAGAGAAGAAGGCCGAGGAAGAGAAGCGCACCGCGGAACAAGCTGCCTGGGAGGCCTATGTCGCGTCCAAGAGAGTCAGGCAATTGGCTCTTTAGCAGAAGGCTCGTGCGAGGGCCGTGAGGGTGGCGGAGGACGCCCGTGCCGACGCCCTGAGTGCAGTCGGGCCCAAGCGCCTCATCTACGCTTGGCGGTACGTGGACCGGGTGCACGCTTCCAACAAGGAGGAGTACCTGTTGGCGCCAGATCACCACACCGGTGAGATCGCGCTCGCCCGTCGGCAAGCCGCCAATCAGCACCTCGCGAGTTGTGAGGCTGAGGAAGAGGCGTTGTGTCGGCGCGCTGGGAAACAGCCGCGCACCAGGGCACTCGTGGCGCGCCGCAAGCGCTGCTGGGAGCGCCGTGGCTTTTAGGAGGAGTATAATTTTTGTTTCGTAAGGCGATCTCATTAGTTTGGGATGCAAATGATAAATCCCGAACGTTCAGGAATTTTTAGCGTCCTTAATTAAGTATCTAAAAGGGAAAGTTTGGAAACCTTGTGTATTCGTACGCATTTTGCAAGTACGTGCATATAGCACAAACTTTACTATATACTATCGCACTACACGCACTAGTAGAAAACAGGGCTTTTACCCCGGTTCATAAGGGCCTTTAGTCCCGGTTCAGGAACCGGGACTAAAGGGTCGTTACTAATGCCCTAGCCCTTTAGTCCCGGTTCTTACACGAACCAGGACGAAAGGCCGTCCACGTGGCCGGTGCGGGGAGCCCAGGCAGGAGGGCCTTTGGTCCCGGTTGGTGCCACCAACCGGGACCAATAGGCATCCACGCGTCAGCACCTGGCAGGAGCTGAGGTTTTTGTTTTTTTTTTTGAAAGGGGGGGGGGTTTGGGGGGTTAATTTAGGTTGTTATTAGGTAGCTATTAGAGAGAAGTGTCCTCTCTTATATCTCCGTGCTTGGTTTACCAACGCTACGTACTGCTATGCCTAAACATGGCTTAGATTGAAGTGAAGGCAACATGTGGTGCATGTCGAAAGTAATACTAATCCGGACTTGATCAAGTTTGGATTGTACTACTTTCGACACGCACCACATGCATGTTGCCTTCACTTCAATCCAATCCATGTTCATTTCACCCACTGATATATAATAACTCTTCATGCACGCATCATGCATCATCATATATAATAACAAGTCCTACTAATCATCATCATACAACTTCTACTCGTTATTAATAACAAGTCAGACGATCATCATCCTCACAATCATCGAACCAACCCTACTTAATTGTTCTTAGCACATGATCATTAGTATTAGGTAGGACCGAAATACCCTCTTTAAGGTGAAATAGCATAAAACAATATAGACCCTGACTCTCCATTATGGAGAATGGAGATCATCCTGTCTCCAATTCTTGCGCCTCGCTTCCTTTTGCTTCCAAGAAGCTCCTTGCGACTGTCCATACATTTTTTCCATTCTTTGATTTGCATGTCTCCACTTCTTTTAGAAATCCGGTATGGATAGTTGAGATTCGTAGGATGACCTAGTTGTATATTCAAAACATCAAGCCTACCATTCTGATACATCAAATGAGGCACACAATCCTCTGGGATTATCTGTTGAAAAACATAGTAATAACTTCATAGTTAGCAATGATAATGCACTAGTTTTGAACTATGCAAAATATGCACGGATGTCGTAATAGTAAGAAATCTTACCAGGGTATCTCCATAGTAGTTACCGTAGTTCAACATGTGCACTAGTGGCACGTATGGAGGACCATAATGATGAGGAGTTTGATTGTAGATATTGTAATTCTCAATATCAGTACAAAATCCGACCAGATGAGTTTTCTCCTTATAAGTTAACTCAGAGCCATCGGTGTAGTAGGTTCTGTCTACCATGTTCCGCACATTGTTTGAACAATCAAAATAAGCTGTCAATGAAAATAAGCTGTCAACTATTTTGAAATGAACAATATAAATTAGCTAATAACTATGTTTGAGAAACTCACATAGCGGTAGAATTGGAGGCGTATCAACAAGGACCCAAATGTCCATATTGTCTTGCTCGATGTCAGGATCACCAAGATCCATGGTGATAAGCATACCCTCATCAAAACCATACATCTTGCAAAATGCTTCCCAATTTTTGCAACCAAAATGGGTTACGCTCTCAGAATTATACAGCTTTACTTCAAAATCTATATCATGATGGGTCCTTAGGTGAATTTTCTTTGTTTCCATACTTTCATGGTCTTCAAAACCCATCCTCTCCAAGACGTAGCGTCTTGCATGGCATGGGATAAGCTAGCCGAATTGTAAAAGATGAAAAGTACACGTTGAAATAGTTGAAGTCGTGCTTAATTACGAAAAAATAACACTTGTCGTCGTTGCGTACCGTTTCAACATCGAACGTCTCCTCCAGCTTAATACTGAAGCGTCGATCTTCGTCCAGGTGAGGCCTGTCGCACTGACCTCGGTCGTCGTGGCACCAGTCGCACACCCCCGGGAGACTTTCGTCGTCCGAGTACGACATTTCCTATGTTCATATATAATTCAAATATTAAACATCTACAATTAAATATATGTACTAAAAAAACCTAAGTTAGATCATTATTATTCATCACGTGTTGACTATCGGTTTGTCGAGTCTTTTCTTGAAAACTCTTAGCTCACGTGGTGTATACATTCGACCATTGGTGATGGTCGCTCCTCCCTTTGTCCCCGTGTGCATTACACCAAAATGTCTAGCTAGCACACGGGAACAAAGGAGAAGCGACCCCCACGACAACAGTCGGGATTCTTCGTCCTCTCATATATATATGGTGGAACTCTCCCTCACTGATTCCTCTCTGACATTTGCGACCGTCGGTGATGGTAGCTCCTCCTTTCGTTCTCGAGTGCATTACACCAAATTGTCTAGCACACGGGAACGAAGGAGAAGCTACCCCCACGACAACAGTCGGGATTCTTCGTCCTCTCATATATGGTGGAGACTCGACAGACTTACAGTCAACCCGAAATATCGTTTAATTATCTTTCTAAAAGAGGATTTGGCTGGTCTCACCTCGATGTCGGAGGGGGCGGTGACGGGGACGACGGCGGGGATGATGGAGGGGCCGGGGGGGCTCCTAGATTTCTGCGAAAACAAAAACCCTATAAGCTATCAACTAATCATAGTGCTCTCCAATTTTAGCATTCAAAGTAGGATCGGAGTAGTTTTCCACTTTGAGCATTCAATAAGCAAAATCAAATCACAAAATAAAGTAGTATTCAAATTAGGATGCATTCAATTATAAGCAAAACTACATCATCTCCATGCGTCCGTACATTGCCGAATATTATCACTAATACACCTCGAATACTATCGTACATATAGCATCGCTAGTACAGCTAGAACAGTAGCGCCCGACGGGTATCGGCGCGGGCGGTGGACACCAAAAGGGACGGAACCATCACAGGATCATAGCTCCAGTGAGATCCCTGAAGAACCTGCCAGGTACTGTCGAACCTGCACTCCAACACAACCATGTAGCGACGGACGTGCTGGTCCTCCTCGCTGACACGGTGACGTACCTCCTCCGCGGTGTCCGGAAGCCTCGGCACCGTCACTGGCCCATGCAAGCGCCACCAAACAAGGATCGGGTCAACGACGGGCTGGTTCCTCACAAACCAACGCCCACCGGAAGGTAGCACCTCCCAAAACCAGCCCGGCGGAGCCCAGTCCCGGACATGGCCCCTCTGATCAAGCCGGCCTCCTCCGCCGAGTCGACGACGAGGATGCGGGATAGGCATCGTCGACGTCGATGCGGGAATAATTGCTTTAACTAAAAAAACAAACTAGTTCTATTAATTTCCTTACTATAAATAGAATAAAGTAGTACTTACTACAAATAAACTAGCTAGTTTAACTAGTTCTATTATTTTTCTAACTAATTCTATTAAACACTTTCTAAGTAGTACTTACTAAAAGTTATCAGGAAGGGGGGTACATATATCGACAACGACATACCCGATAAAAAATAAGAAGAGGAAGAAGACGAAAAAAAAGAGGAGAAGAAGAAAGGAATAGAGGAGGAGATCGAAGAAAAAAAAGAAAAAAAGAGGAGAAGAAGAAGGAATAGAGGAGAAGAAGAAGAAATAGAATAATATATTCTATTTTATCTTCTTCTACTCTTTTTTTTTCTTCTTTTTCATCTTCTTATTTATTTCTCCTCTACTTCCTCTCCTCTTCTTCTTATTCTTCTTCTTCTTCTCCTTCTTCCTCTTCTTATTTTCCTTTTTTCTCTCCTTCTTTTTCTTCTAAATATGAACATACATAAATGACTTCTAAATATGAAAAATCTAAACTACACATCTAAATTAATACATCTAAATTACAACAACTAAATTACAAATTAATACAACTAAATTACAAATCTAACTACACATCCAAATTAATACAACTAAATTACAAATCTAACTACACATCTAACTACACATCTAAATTAATACATCTAAATTACAACAACTAAATTACAAATTAATACAACTAAATTACAAATCTAACTACTATAGCTAGGGGGCGCGGCGGCAGCGGCGGCGGCCATTACAGGGAGGAGGAGGAGGGGATCGGGGCGGCGCTCACAGGGTGGCGGAGGGCGACGGCGACCGCGGTGGGCTGGGGGCGGAGGGCGGCGACGGTGACGTATACGGGGCGACGGCTCGGGGGCGCGCGGCGGAGGCCGACGGCGACGACGGCGGGGGGGCGGAGGACGACGGCGACGGGCGATGGCGTGGGCTCGGGGGCATGGGCGACGGCGACGACGACGGGGCAGCCTGGCGGCGTAGATCGAGCTCGCGGCGTCGTCGGGCGGGGGGACTGGCGATGGAAATCAGAAAATTTCCAAAGTGCTACTTATATAGCAAAGGCTTTGGTCCCGGTTGGTGGCTCCAACCGGAACCAATACCCACCCTTTGGTCCCGGTTGGTGCCACCAACCGGGACTAAAGGCCTCTTTTCACCAGCACAAAGGGCGGGAAGCAGAGGGCTTTGGTCCCAGTTGGTGGCACCAACCGGGACCAAAGGGGAGCATTGGTTCCGGTTGGAGCCACCAACCGGGACTAATGTGCTGGCGCGGTGCGGTGGGAAGTTTAGTCCCACCTCGCTAGCTGAGAGAGCTCAGCGCCTGTTTATAAGCTGCGCTGCAGCTCAGGTGCTGAGCTCCTCTCTAATATGCAGGCATTATACATGCCTACCTTTGTCATTGCCATGTTGGGCCTATTGGGCCTGCGGGCCCGCATCCTGGCCCATGTGCAGATGGGTTTCTAGTCGTATGCAGGCTGTGTGGCCCATTACGCGGCATTTTTTTATTTTTTCCAGTATTTTTTTGTTTTTTGAATTATTTATTTTCTTTTGATTCTTGCTTTATTTTTTATTCTTTCTGCTTTTAGCTCAGAATAATTATAAACTTTCTGTTAATCCATTAGTTTCCAAATTTGAATAGTTTAAATTTCATCCGGAAACTCGTGTGTTACAAAGGGATTTCATTTTTTAAACCTTATTTGAACTCCTGACTTTTTGTGTGTTCAAAATGCACCATTCAAAGCCACATCATCATTTTTCAATCCTTTCTGACTTCATTTGTTATTTTTCATGCATTTACAAATTATTTTGAACTATAAGACCCTAAAATTGAAAAGCATTTCAAATGAACTCTGAAAAGGTTGAAAGTTGGCATGATATCATCATTTCAACCACATAGCATGTACAAGAAAGTGGAGAGGGTTACGGCAAAAACTGGATGCACTTCGTGTACAAAACGGACAATCTCTTTCAAAGTTTCAGGATTTCATCCGGAAACTCGTCTGTTACAAAGGGATTTCATTTTTTAAACCTTATTTGAACTCCTGACTTTTTGTGTGTTCAAAATGCACCATTCAAAGCCACATCATCATTTTTCAATCCTTTCTGACTTCATTTGTTATTTCTCATGCATTTACTAATTATTTTGAGCTATAAGACCCTAAAATTGAAAAGCATTTCAAATGAACTCTGAAAAGGTTGAAAGTTGGCATGATATCATCATTTCATCCACATAGCATGTGCAAGAAAGTTGAGAGGGTTACGGCAAAAACTGGATGCACTTCGTGTACAAAACGGACAATCTCTTTCAAAGTATCAGGATTTCATCCGGAAACTCGTCTGTTACAAAGGGATTTCATTTTTTTAAACTTATTTGAACTCCTGACTTTTTGTGTGTTCAAAATGCACCATTCAAAGCCACATCATCATTTGTCAATCCTTTCTGACTTCATTTGTTATTTTTCATGCATTTACTAATTATTTTGAGCTATAAGACCCTAAAATTGAAAAGCATTTCAAATGAACTCTGAAAAGGTTGAAAGTTGGCATGATATCATCATTTCATCCACATAGCATGTGCAAGAAAGTTGAGAGGGTTACGGCAAAAACTGGATGCACTTCGTGTACAAAACGGACAATCTCTTTCAAAGTATCAGGATTTCATCCGGAAACTCGTCTGTTACAAAGGGATTTCATTTTTTAAACCTTATTTGAACTCCTGACTTTTTGTGTGTTCAAAATGCACCATTCAAAGCCACATCATCATTTTTCAATCCTTTCTGACTTCATTTGTTATTTCTCATGCATTTACTAATTATTTTGAGCTATAAGACCCTAAAATTGAAAAGCATTTCAAATGAACTCTGAAAAGGTTGAAAGTTGGCATGATATCATCATTTCATCCACATAGCATGTGCAAGAAAGTTGAGAGGGTTACGGCAAAAACTGGATGCACTTCGTGTACAAAACGGACAATCTCTTTCAAAGTATCAGGATTTCATCCGGAAACTCGTCTGTTACAAAGGGATTTCATTTTTTTAAACTTATTTGAACTCCTGACTTTTTGTGTGTTCAAAATGCACCATTCAAAGCCACATCATCATTTGTCAATCCTTTCTGACTTCATTTGTTATTTTTCATGCATTTACTAATTATTTTGAGCTATAAGACCCTAAAATTGAAAAGCATTTCAAATGAACTATGAAAAGGTTGAAAGTTGGCATGATATCATCATTTCATCCACATAGCATGTGCAAGAAAGTTGAGAGGGTTACGGCAAAAACTGGATGCACTTCGTGTACAAAACGGACAATCTCTTTCAAAGTATCAGGATTTCATCCGGAAACTCGTCTGTTACAAAGGGATTTCATTTTTTAAACCTTATTTGAACTCCTGACTTTTTGTGTGTTCAAAATGCACCATTCAAAGCCACATCATCATTTTTCAATCCTTTCTGACTTCATTTGTTATTTCTCATGCATTTACAAATTATTTTGAACTATAAGACCCTAAAATTGAAAAGCATTTCAAATGAACTCTGAAAAGGTTGAAAGTTGGCATGATATCATCATTTCATCCACATAGCATGTGCAAGAAAGTTGAGAGGGTTACGGCAAAAACTGGATGCACTTCGTGTACAAAACGGACAATCTCTTTCAAAGTATCAGGATTTCATCCGGAAACTCGTCTGTTACAAAGGGATTTCATTTTTTTAAACTTATTTGAACTCCTGACTTTTTGTGTGTTCAAAATGCACCATTCAAAGCCACATCATCATTTGTCAATCCTTTCTGACTTCATTTGTTATTTTTCATGCATTTACTAATTATTTTGAGCTATAAGACCCTAAAATTGAAAAGCATTTCAAATGAACTCTGAAAAGGTTGAAAGTTGGCATGATATCATCATTTCATCCACATAGCATGTGCAAGAAAGTTGAGAGGGTTACGGCAAAAACTGGATGCACTTCGTGTACAATACGGACAATCTCTTTCAAAGTATCAGGATTTCATCCGGAAACTCGTCTGTTACAAAGGGATTTCATTTTTTAAACCTTATTTGAACTCCTGACTTTTTGTGTGTTCAAAATGCACCATTCAAAGCCACATCATCATTTTTCAATCCTTTCTGACTTCATTTGTTATTTCTCATGCATTTACTAATTATTTTGAGCTATAAGACCCTAAAATTGAAAAGCATTTCAAATGAACTCTGAAAAGGTTGAAAGTTGGCATGATATCATCATTTCATCCACATAGCATGTGCAAGAAAGTTGAGAGGGTTACGGCAAAAACTGGATGCACTTCGTGTACAAAACGGACAATCTCTTTCAAAGTATCAGGATTTCATCCGGAAACTCGTCTGTTACAAAGGGATTTCATTTTTGAACTCCTGACTTTTTGTGTGTTCAAAATGCACCATTCAAAGCCACATCATCATTTGTCAATCCTTTCTGACTTCATTTGTTATTTTTCATGCATTTACTAATTATTTTGAGCTATAAGACCCTAAAATTGAAAAGCATTTCAAATGAACTCTGAAAAGGTTGAAAGTTGGCATGATATCATCATTTCATCCACATAGCATGTGCAAGAAAGTTGAGAGGGTTACGGCAAAAACTGGATGCACTTCGTGTACAAAACGGACAATCTCTTTCAAAGTATCAGGATTTCATGCGGAAACTCGTCTGTTACAAAGGGATTTCATTTTTAAAAACTTATTTGAACTCCTGACTTTTTGTGTGTTCAAAATGCACCATTCAAAGCCACATCATCATTTGTCAATCCTTTCTGACTTCATTTGTTATTTTTCATGCATTTACTAATTATTTTGAGCTATAAGACCCTAAAATTGAAAAGCATTTCAAATGAACTCTGAAAAGGTTTTCTTTCTACTTAAAAAAAAAACTTATTTATTTTATTTCTAATTACTTATGTCCTTTACTTTAATTATTTTATTTTTATTTATTTTACTGCCGCTATTTTTATTTATTTTACTTGCTGCTATTTTTACTTAATTAATTAAGGTTTATTTATTATAGTTACTATAGTTTATTTTATTTTATTTTATTAAGGTTTATTTAGTTTTATTTATTTTATTAAGGTTTATTTATTTTATAAATATAAAAAAATGAAAATAGATGCGCTTATAGAGAAAATTCAACCTAAATTCATAATAAATTTCTATGAAATTTACTGTGAATTTAGGTCAAATTTCCTGTATAAGGGCATCTATTTTCACTTTAAAAGGCAGAGAGGGACGGGCTTATAAACTGGTGTGAGCGCCCTTCGTTTGGCGAGGTGGGACTAAACACTGGCCGCAACTAGGACCAGCCCTTTAGTCCCGGTTTGTGGTATGAACCGGGACTAAAGGGTGGTGGGCCAGGAGCGTGGCCCATTGGTCCCGGTTTGTACCACCAACCGGGAACAAAGGGTCCATACGAACCGGGACCAATGCCCACGAGGCCCCGGCCGGCCCCCTGGGCTCACGAACCGGGACCAATGCTCACATTAGTCCCGGTTCGTGACTGAACCGGGGCTAATGTGAAAACTGCCCTGTGACCTAAGCCTTGTTTTCTACTAGTGACGTCTCTCTCGATATATGCTTGCAGACTGTGCTACTCCCTCCGTCCAGGTCAATAAGTCATCTTTGGTTGTGCACCGTGACCAAGAAGGAGGGAAGACTTATACACCTAGACGGAGGGAGTACTACTATTACTTATGTACGTGCAAATGCACGTTTTAACATTACGATGCGGTTTTTGTAAAAGTAGAAAAACAGCACTAGTCAAGCTTGTGAAATGATTCAATGCAAAACAAATGCAAAAATGCTCGTTTGATTGTTTACTTTTAGCTTGCTTCTCTGTGTTTATTTCTCTGTCGTACTTTGTATGGAGTATCTCACTGGTTGGAAAGGCATGCAAATTCCCAAACTGCTTCCTACACCCTGTATCGAATTTTTTGCCTAACAAGTTGTGCCATGCAATTGGAATTCCAACTTGAGTACTACTACTAGTAGGAGTACCAGGGGCCAGTTCTTTTAGGCTTCTAGATTAGTAATCCCATAACTACTACCTCCGTCCTGGTTTATTGGTCCCCATTGTAATCTGTGTCAAATTTTGATCATAAATTGAACTAATGAAATGTTAGTGCATGTCACATGCACTACTCCATCCGTCTAGGTGAGTAAGTCATCTTAGGCTGTGCACCGTGACCAAGGAGGAGGAGAAAATGAGAAACGTTAATGTTTATTTGCTAATTAATAGTATTGCATGAAATGAACTAACCACTGCATGTCGTGTTTAATATCTCAAGTCATTAAAAGCATGCACACTCTTTATCTCTTATTGGTTGATATGTCAAGAAACAAGAAACGAGGTACGGAGTAGAAGTTAATGCACCGCGCCTAAGTGTTTTGGGATTATTTGGTTTTCGTAAGATGACTTACACACCTAGACGGAGGGATTACAATGGTGAGGAATAAACGAGTTAAATCTTTGGTCAAAATTTAGCACAAATTACAATGGTGAGGAATAAACCAGGATGGAGTAGTAGTTTAGAAGCCCAAATAAATGAGTGAGGCGCCTTATTGTTACTCTCCACTGTGACTAGTCTTGTGGGAAAAGCTGGGGAAGCCGCCAAAAGAACTGGCCCTAGGACTAGTAGCTAGGGATCGAGTGTGCGAGATGAACCGGAGAAAGTAAATGCAGAGAGATGAAATGCAAAAAAGACGGAGGGATGTGATGGTTGCTTGTCCGTTTATTTTACCAGGCCACTTATTACTGGGAGTGGTTGGGTTGTGATATGACGGCTTTACTGCCGCGCCACGAGCGGGGTGAGAGGTGAGACTCCCGTGCAGCGCCGCCCTCTACACTTGTACTACATCGGTCGTGGTTTAGTAGTCCCCCATTGAATTTGACTGAAGATTTAACTAACAAAATGTTAGTGCATGTCAATAAAAACTATATCGTTGGATTCGTATTTGAACATAGTTTTGAATGATATAATTTTAGGTGACATGCATCAGCATCTATCGTACTATATATAATGTTAGTTCAATTTTTGGTCGTACTAATCTATAGTAGTAAGGTGCCCGTGCGTTGCACCGAAGAGTGAAATGCATTGATCGGGGAGTTGTTTATTTCGACAAAGGATGTGGGGGTCATCTCATGTGTAACGGGTATCGATAGGTTTCTTCGGATATTATTTCATCTCTAGAGCTCACAAACATCCGGGTGAAATAGATAAAAAGGTATCTTTTGCAAACAAAAGCGTTCAACTGTTCAACCTGCATCCAAAACTTGTGAAGAAATAACACTTATTGTGCGTTGCAATAAATGATCTTTAAGAATTAGTTTTGAGTATCGATTGTTATACATGTTGGCTACCGATGACATGGCACTTTCTTATAGTCAACAGTTGGCTATACTATTAAGTAATATTAACCATGCCCTTATACACCTAGGCGGAGGGATTAAATCAGGATGACTTGCAAGCGGGCAGAGGAGATGTAAGAAATGGTTCATCGTAAGTCTTTCACCAGTACTGTAGTAAAAATTCATACATGGAAGATTCTAGACTAAACCATAAACGGATACACTTTTATTCATGCGCGATACTCCAATAGAGCAAGATCCTGCATGGAAGTCTCCACATGCTTAGACAGTGGACTACATTGAGCGAAGACTAATGATCAACATTTAACTTGATAATGCGTATGTCCAGGTGAACCTCCTTGGAGTCCCCGTGCACCGCGTCGGCGGGTAAAGGATGCCATCGATTTTCCAAGTCCACATTGGCGGGATAGTCCCAGCACCCCAGAGTCCAAGTCCATTCGATGAGGCCGGTGTCGCCGCCCACGCGACCCGGAGGGGTAGTAACACTGACCACGCACCCGTACATCGGCCTCGTGTCAGTGTCAGCGTCAGCAGCGTCTCCCCTGACGCACATTACAAAGACGGGGCGGCGGCCTGCGCGGGCCTTGCCGGTGCCCACGATCAAGAGGAAGACGCTGCCGTCCTCCTCCGAGACTAGCAGGCGGCGGTGATCCTCCAGCGACTCCGGCATGGTGAACGGGTAGCACGTCTCGTACTTGATGTTCTCCGCCAAGGGCCAGTAGTGACCACTGCACGCATCCGTGAGGTGATGCACCATGTCCGCCGGCGAGCCACAAAACGGCATCGGGCACTCATAACAGTGGACGAAGGGCTCCTTGGAGGCATCGACCAGGCCGTCCATGAAACGGGAGTGGCTGTAGGGGACGTTGCGCCAGTTGAATATATGAGCAAGTTACTACGAGATTTAATCCGAATAAGCACAACATAAATCATGACGGCTATAACAGAGATGAAACTAATCATGTGGACTAGCATAGTAGTAGGGTACATAGTAGAAACATGAATTCTACCACGATTTCGAACAGGAAGGACAGAAACACATACGGTGCAACGGGAGCAGCACCGTTGGCGTTGAGGTTGTCGCCCATGTCCAAACACCACGTAGACACGGTCTTTGAGCATGGTTCATAGTCGTTCCACGCTCGGGCATTGAAGTTTGTAACTATTTTAGATTAGAATATACTACTCCTCCGGTGCTAGTAGTAGAGCAGAGTCCTACTCTACTACTCTACTCAAGCAAGTTAGGGCATAACACTCTAGGGAGTACCAGTACTGTGATCACTCAAGCAAGTTGTCTGGCATCGACATGACCCTACACTGCTGGTATGTGTCTCGTAAGTCAAGCGGCGTGCTGTAGTCATCATCACCTGTCCACTTCCCGCAGCACATATTCGCTTCTCCATCTTTCTCCGCACATAATCTCGTCCAATCTTCCATCCCCGCTAAGGAGCCTCCCCCCTCGCCCGAAACCCAAGCACTAACAATCGCAGAACCGAGCAGCGTCCGCCGAAAGAGTGGCTGGAATTCGCTCCCCACAGAGGTAATCAAGCTCATTGTTTTGTGTGTGGACAATCTCAGTACCATGCCGCTCGCCGCGTGCTCGTCGGGGTTGTACCGTTTACTCAAAGCCCTCAGGCCGGAGCTTTTTAAGCCAGCTCCTTGCTTGCTAATGCCGCCTGATCTTCAGAAACGGCGTGTCACGCAGCATAACGATCGTAGGGTGGCGAGCATCAACCCCCTTGACTGCGATCCGATCCCCGTCAGCCTCAACTACATTAACGGTATGTACTGGGTTGGCATGAACACGTCTTGGATGGTGCTCGTCGACGGTCGCGGCAGCTGGATGCTCGTGGAGGTCTACACCCGGCGATTGATCCCCCTTCCTTCGATTAACACTACACTGCTTTGGCACCGCGGCCCAGAATACTCGGAATCTTATAGTGGCCAACATCATACCAAGTTTGATTTGCTCAAGGTTGTAATCTGCCAAGTGCCCACAAGATCTGCGAATTATAAAGACTTCAGGCTAATTGCGTTCTTCAACCGCGGTCTCGCCTATCTGACAGGTCACTGCGGTAAGTGGATAAATCTGCACGTCCATCGTAGGATCATACATCCTCCATGGTTCTCTGATGCCATTGAACACAAGGGCTTCATTTACGTTGTCGACTCCTACTATGGCTGGACGTATTGCTGGCCTACTCCAGTCATCGCTACAAACGGCTGTTACAGCAGTATGTTACTTTCCTATGATATCATGATGGCTTGCTTATATTACTGTCAACATTTGCTGAAAAAATATTCATGCTCATAACATGTTGTTCTTAAGATTGACTAAATCAAGAGCCCTTTTTTATTTGACTCCAACTTGATATGATGTTGTAGGCCGCCTGGTGTCCCTACCCTTCCTAATCCCAGAACCTTTCAAAGAAAAGCGGCATGGCAGTTGCAGGTGGTTCCTGGCTCGATCAGACGACGGCGAAAGATTGATGATCGTTCGCATGTACCGGACGTGTTGTTTCGCGGAATACAATCACAGTCACTGCAAGGTCTTTGAGCAGGATCCCAGCTTCTCTGGGCCTTCAGGAATTTTTGACTGGAGGCTGGTAAGTAGCCTTGGTACATGCTCTCTATTTGTCGGACTGAATTATCTGATTAACCAGGAGATAACCGACGGCAAGGATCATGATGGCAGCGCGGTTTCGTTCATCAGGCAAAACTGTGTGTACACAGCATACCATGCGTCTCTGCATGCACCATACCCTGATATGTGCCGCCACGCTCTGCAGCCCAAAGTAGGAGAGAGGGTCACAAGTATCAGACTTCGACCTGCTGGCTGGAGTGTCCCCCGTCAAGCACCCATCTGGTTCAAGCCGTCAGCCAATCTCCACAGCTTAATAAATAGTAACGTCTAACTGAGCCAGTTAGTTAGATGCGTACACTTGGTGTAGTAGGATCTTTATTTAGTTTGATGCATACACTTGTTCTTTTTTGGTAGCCCTTTTGTAATGATGGCTGATGTTTGGTTTGGAAGAGAGAGCTGCGTCTTCACTCTTCTAGCCTGCTTACTGCTTCTATTGCACCCCCAGCCCTGGTTGCTGCTGCTGCTGTTTTCAATGTACAATCAGTAATATATTTCGTCTGTTGGTTGAATAAATGTGTTGTTAGAACGACAAACACAATGTTTTGGAAGTCGTTGCATGGTTCGATCCTTTAGTGCCCCATACCGTACGTAGCGCATACTATTTTTCGTACAGAACACATTTTCCACTTGTTGATAACATGCAGCCCACTGATGAAGGCCCAATAGATAAGCCCATAGTTAACTGGAAGGGAGGCTCTCACATGAATCCGGTCCAGGTACATGCTCATGGTCCCCTAAACATAAATAAGTAAATAAATAAATAAATAAAGCTAAATGCTCATGCACCAGTTCTTTGGGAAAATAGGTAGCCCAGTATTTCTTTTTGAAGAATACCCAAGCTAGGCCTATTTGTTTTCTCCGAATTACTCGGCAGCAAATCTTTCAAGACGAGGAGGGATGCATTCCGGCCTGGCTTAAGAGTATGTTCAATGTCTGTTAAAAGTAATATCAAAAGGGGTTGAAAATTCCAAAAAATTATAGCAAATGGGATATAAGTTTCTTTTTTTGTTTTTGTTCTTCACTGATATCTTATACGTATATCATTGGATTTAACTTGACATAGTACTAATTTATTTTTAAATTTGTTTTAGTATGGCTATTAATTTTTGGATTAAGAATATTTCGTTCCCCAGCAAAAATTTGCGAATTTTCAAAATTTCCCACATATTTAGTTAATTTTTTGACCCTGGTACTGACCAGAAAATGGCCAGCAATTCTAAAAATGGAAAACGGGCTGCAATAAATTCCATTAGAAAATGAGTAAAAATTATAAAAATAATAGCAAATGGGCTGTACATGCCACAGATTTCGAGGCTGACTTGTTTACGCAAGGCTTTGTCAGTGAACACACGATTCTAGCAGCAGTGACTGTTGGATGTCCATCCAACGGCCGACGTGCTTCTTCAATCTCTGATCTTCCTGCTCCAGACGCCTAAACTAGCGCCGGCGGGACTGCCTGCTCCCTCCCCTTGTGGCCCACTGTGATGCCGCGCAGGCTTCCCCGGCCCACCCTACTCCCTCCGCTGGCCTGGCCGCACTCAATCAACTGCCTCCTTATTACGCGAAAAAATGATTCCAACCACTGACATCTGGGGCGCACTGGTTGGGAGGCTGACCTGTGGGCCTACTAAATTGACGCGTACGCAGGGCTTGTCAACTTAGTCAACAAACGATTCTAGCAGCAGTAACCGTTGGATTTGAATCGAACGGTCCTGCTACTTCTTCAATCGCTGCTCTTCTTGCAGCAGCCGCCCAAACCAGCGCCGGGGAGACCGCCTGCTCCTACCTCCAGTGGCCGGCTGTGCTGCCGTTGAGGCTTCATCGCCCTCTACTACTCCCACCGCTAGCCATGCCCTGCGGCGATGGCAGCCTCACACCGCAGCCGAACCATTGAACCCTCGTACTCCTCTCCGTGTGGGCATCCACTGCCGCGTCTTCCCCGGCTCCGCGTCGTCCCCTTCCTAGGCCTCGCCGTCGTCCACCGCCTTGGTGCTCTCGGCGCGGCGTGGTCAACGTGGTCAACGACATTCCATCGGAAGAGTACTGTACGTGGAGAGGCTGACAGCTGGGTCCATGGCCACAGCCCAGTTTTTTTGTGATTTGCCAAGTAAGTCGCTTTGTCAGGCCTGTTGGGCTGCAAATCTTTCAAGACGAGGAGAGCTTTCATTCGGCTGGCCGAGAAAATGGCCCATCAGTACTGAGAAATGGGCTGTACATTTTTAAAACACATCAAACCGGCAATTAGTTTCAAATATCTTATTTTTTCATTTCGAGATTTTAAATTACATTAATTTTTATGCGTGGAGAATTTGTTGGATTTTATATTGATATACATTTATTTTTAAAATCAGTTTGAATGTGAGTCGAAATTTTGGGATTAAAAACAGTTCGGACCGCACCGAAATATGCAAAATTTCGTATAATTTTTTAACCGTGGCCACAATATGGGCTGTAATGCTAACAAAAAGAATATGGGCTCCAAAAAAACCTTAATAATTAGCAAATGGGCTGTAAATTATCAGAAATAATGGCAGATGGGTTGTATGCTCTTTTCCACAGATTTGAGGCTTTCCTAAAAAAAGGTTGACGCACAAGCAGTGACTGTTGGATGGCCATCCGACGACCGTCGTGCTTCTTCAATCTCTGCTCTTCCTGCTCCAGCCGCTCAAACAAGCGCCGGCCGGACTGCCTGCTCCCTCCTTCCCGCGGCCGGCTCTGCTGCCGCGCAGGCCTCACCGCCCCACCGTACTCCCATTGCTGGCCTAGCCATCCCTCTACTCACCCACACCTGCTGTTATTCTCCGGCGACGGCAGACGAACCAGTAAACCCTCGTACAGTCGTACTCCCCTCCGCGTGGGAAACAACTGCCGAGTCTTCCCTGCCTCCGTGTCGTTCCCTTCCTAGGCCTCGCCGTCGTCCACCGCCCTGGTGCTCTCGGCGTGGCTTGGTCAACGTGGTCAACGACTGACATGCATCTGAAGTGGACTGTACGTGGAGAGGCCGACAGCTGGGTCCACGACCGCACGCAAGGAAATGCCTCCTTATTACGCGCAAAATAATGATTCCTCCACCTGATATGGGACCCACCGAAAGTGCCTCTGTATTTCGCGAAAAAACCGTTACCGCCGCTGACAGCTCAGACCCACCAGCTATATCTTCGCACGCAAGGAAGTGCCTCCTTATAACGCACAAAAAAACGAATACTCCCCTGTTAGCTGGGACCTAGTATAGTGGCAGGCTGACTTGTGGGCCTACTAAGTTGACGGGGACGGAGGGCTTTGTCAACTTAGTCAATATGCACGATTCTAGCTCCAGTGACCGTACGATGTCCATCCAACGGCCGTAGTGCTTCTTCAACCTCTGGTCTTCCTGCTCCAGCCGCCCAAACCAGCGTCCGTCGTGCCTCGTGCTCCTGCCTCCCGTGGCCGGCTGCGATGCGGCGCAGGCCTCACCGCCCCCTACTACTCCCACCGCTGGCCAGGCCATCCCTCTACTGACCCACACCCCCTGTCATTCTGCGGCGACGGCGGCCTGACACCGCGGCGAACCAGTGAACCCTCGTACTCCTCTACGCGTGGGCATCCACTGTCGCGTCTTCCCCGGCTCTGCGTCGTCCCCTTCCTAGGCCTCGCCGTCCTCCACCGCCCTGGTGCTCTCGGCGCGGCGTGGTCAACGTGGTCAAGGAACAGCTTCCATCGGACCTGGACTGTACGTGGAGAGGCTGACAGCTGGGTCCACGGCCGCAGCAAGGAAGTGCCTCCTTATTACGTGCAAAATAATTATTCCTCCACCTGACAGCGGGGACCCACCAGACGGGTCACCGTATTTCGCGAAAAAAACGTTTCCCCCCTGACTGCTGGGACCCACCAGCTACATCTTCACACGCAAGGAAGTGCCTGACAGTCGGGACCCACCTGGTTGAAGCGTACGTACCGTTGTCATTCTGGTCGCGACCGTGTACGCACATATATACTGGTGGATGTAGAGGCGCACACGTGTCATAGTAGAGGCGCGCACGTAGCATGTACACGTACGTACAGCAGCCAGGGTGCAAGAAAGAAAATACGGCCACGTATGTGTACATACGGGCGGGGTCTCGAACACCTACTCACGCATACGTACGGCCAGGGCTCGTGTACATGGCTGGGTCGGAACGGAGAAACAACATCGTCGTCGTGTTCATGGGGAGGCAACGGAATGCGTCGTGTTCATGGGGAGGCAACGGAATGTGTCGTGTTCATCAGGAGGCAACGGAACGCGTGGGAGCTAGCCGGCTGGGTCGGAACGGAATGCGTGGTCGTGTTCATCGGGAGGGCTTGGACGGAACAGGCGATGGAAACAAGGCCTGGCGTACCGCAAAACGGAGGAAACGGACCTCCTACGTTCGGAACGGGGTCCTGTTGATCGGGAGGGGTGTGGCGTACCACAAAACGGAGGAAACGGACCTCCTACGGTCGAAACGGGGGTCCTGTTGATCGGGAGGGGTGTGGCGTACGGCAAAACGGTTGAAACGGGGGTCCTGTTGATCGGGAGGGGTGTGGCGTACCGCAAAACGGACGAAACGGACCTCCTACGGTCGAAACGGGGGTCCTGTTCATCGGGAGGGGTGTGGCGTACCTCAAAACGGGACTCCACGGGATACTGTTCATCTCCACCGTCGACCTCCTCCAGCCTCCACGGGCTACCGTCGACCTCCTCCAGCCTCCACGGGCTCCTGTTCATCCAGCCTCCACTGCGCGCTACTCCACCGGCTACTGTTCAACCACCCCTCCACGGGCACCCCTCCACCGTCTACTGTTCATCCAGCCCTCCACACCACGGGGTCCTGTTCAACCACCCCTCCACCGTCTACTGTTCATCCAGCCCTCCACACCACGGGGTCCTGTTCATCCAGAGGCAACGCCACCGCTCACTGTTCTTCCAACCCCCCCCCCGCAACGCTCACTGTTCATCCAATCGATCGGCTTCAGTTAGCAGCAGTAGCGAAGGAATCGCTCGATCGGGTTCAGTTAACAGCCATCGATCGATCGCTCGGGTTCAGTAACGCGTAGCCTGCAGTGCAATCGCTCGGGTTCAGTTAGAGCCCAACGCCTCGCTCGGGTTCAGTTAGAGCCAACGCCTCGCACACACGCGCGTACGTGTACGAGAGAAACGCGCATCGCTCGGCCCCCGACCTCCCACCGTAACCGGGAACTCCCCGAAATTTTCCTCCCCCTTGCTTCTACCACGGTTTTTTCCGTCATGGACGGCCCAAAGAATGTCATGCAGCTGTGTCTCCGGCCCGCCCAGGACGAATAGCCCATTTTCTGTCATGATTTTTTGTCATAGAAGTAGGAGCCCACCACATCTATGATGATACCGGGTTTTGTCACAATTATCGTCATAGAAGTGTCATATGTATGACAGAAAAAAATTCGTTCGGCCCAAAATGTCACGGATGTGTCTTTTTTTTGTAGTGCCCCACCACGTCATCTTTTAGATCGGGGCAAGAATAACAGGGTCGTTTCCAGCTTGTTCCCTCCATGGAGAAGACGATCGAACAATGGCAGAAGGAAGGGTGAAGGCAAATGGAGGAGGGAGGAAGAGAGTGCGACAGCAGTTCCAAATCGAGAGGGAAAGGCGAAGAGTCGGTGGACGGTTGCCAGTTTGCCACGGTACACGAAGAGGCGCCCCGGCCTACACGTCCTTTCGGAAATTGTACAAAAGGACTCGCAGTCGTCTCACTGACATGTTGGAACGGGACCACATGTCAACGAAACATGGTGTGTAATTTCTCGTGCAAAATGCGATCTGGCCGCGTTGGCCCGAAGTGCCGTATTATTTCTCGACTTTATTTTTTAATGGTGTGCCGTTCAGTTTTGAAGCACGACTAACTGGTACTGTTTGCAGAGAAAATATAAACTACTCTACCACTACTCCACCTCTAGTACTAGTAGTATAAAAAAGATATATAGGCTGGAGCTTCAGAGCTTTCTTGCTAAGGGCTGCCCACTTGCTTCTCACACTATCACCCTCTCTCCAGATCTAAAAAAGACGGCCTCTCTCTCCCTCCTCATCGGTGGTCACAGATCCGCCGGGGAAGAAAAGGACGTGCAGCATTGACGCACTCTTCGTCGGCGAGCGAGGTCACGCACTGACGACAAGGCCGTCCTCTCAGACCTTGCGCCCGCGCGGGATGGCCTCCGACCCCAAGCTCGCTGCCGTAGTGCGTGCGGAGGACGACGACCACGAGCGAAGCCACTTCCCGCCGCCCCTCAGGTATGCTACCTCTTTTCGAACCATACCCTTGTTCTATTGCCCCATCTGCCACGTCGCTGCATGTGGATCTTATTCCACTCCACCATCTTCCCAATTTGCTATCCTCTGCTCTGCTGGTCATGCAGACGAAAAGCTTAATTTGCACAATTAAGGGAAACCCTACTTCATGCAGACTAATCCATGTCTGGGTTGAATAAGGAAAGGAAGGGAGACTGTACTGTCCAAGAGAGTAGGCATCAAACCCACATCTAGGTTGAAAAGGGGAAAATCAGTAGCTAAGGAACGAGGCTCGTGTCCCTTGGTTGAAGAAGGCTAGAAAGGCATGACAACGCAATGGAGAATGACCAGGTAGATCGGTTTGTTGTCCTCACATAGGAAAAAGGTGGCTAAACATAACAAAAATGGGACGTAATCCACATATGCTGCCTGGATATTTGTTGCTCTGGGCAACCATACCTCCCTCACCACTCTATGCATCTGTGTAGGTACATCGTACTGGTACGCCCACTGTCCAAATGGGCCTCCCATGCTCTTATTGGCACATTTTTGTTGTTAGTATAACGCCAGCAGTCAAGTCAAGCAATGCTAATGCTAAAGTGATGCCACATTTAACTAATGCCGCACTCAGTCTAATGCCACCGATAAATTTAAGCAATTCCATTTAATGTCACTGGATTGTTTCAGGGTTAGTTGTTGATTGTGGATGTATTAAAGATTTTTTAGCTAAGGCATTCTAATGCTGTTGCACAGCCAGTATACCGACGATGAAACTTGTTACTACCTTCATGATATAAGTTAATTTTTTTGTATAGTGTCACCAAAATGCCAAGGCGCTGATGTCATTTTACTTTGGTTAAACTGCACAAAAAATTATGAAGACAAGAGGAAAGGTCAAGAGTGGGCACCTCCTCCTGCGGCTGTTCTCTTGATTCGTTCGATCAAGTTTTTATGTTTGATCGATTATCAAGATTGGGATAGCAATTTTTAAGGACCCCCCGAGTTCGAAATGATATTTACCTTGGAGGTACATGGTTTGCAATTTTTTTATACTGTCATTAGTTAATAATGCTAGTTACCTTCAGACTTTTGGATTTGGTTTAATGCTCATGCACAACTAGTATACCAATGCTGAAACATGTTACCTTTACATTTTGTATTGTTAATTCTTATAGAAATCTTCCAGTGCCAGAGTTTATTGAAATCTGTTCAGTAAAACCATTGTACTGTACCCTGTAATAAAATAACTACTCTACTATTGCAGTAGCCACTGGATTAGTGTATATTTGTAGTATTCGAAATTTCGAATGGTGTTGCATTAGCGTATGGACATAAATAAAGTGTGGCAAGCTTTCCCAGATATGTGCTCAAGAAAACTACTACATGTTTTTCTAAATACTAGACATTTGGGTACTTTAAACTAAACCGCAAAAACGTCTTATATTAAGAAACAGAGGGTGTAGAGTTCACTCAAATTATCCCGCTAAAGCTAGTCACACCTTTGTTAAAATTAATGTTCATTATGCTATCGGAGGAGGTCTGTAAGTTTGTCTCTAATGTCTGTCGACTACATACCTGACATCATGATGTAATGTTAAGTCATTTACTTTTGTACAATGTCACTGAATTGTCAAGGCGGTGATGGCATTTTATTTTAGTTGAACTGCACAAAATATGCTTAAAAAAGAGGAAAGGTCAGGAATCGATCATTCTTTCAGAAAGAACTATATATGCCTTTCTGACATCAGCCGCTGTTGCCTTATTTATTCCTTCAAACAGGTGGTTAGAAACAGTCTTGCTACCTTTTCCCATTAAGAAATTGGAATGCTTATATTTGTGAGTCTATGTTTCAACTAGTGCCACTTTTATAGTAATCACACTTTCAATATCTATGCAAACAGGGATGCTCGATTTTAGTGGAACTGCACAAAAAGTCCAACTGGTTCAACATTAGGAGCATGTTTTCTTCCAAACCATTATATCCAATTGGTGGCACTATGAGCTGTTCATTAAGAACGTACATGGTTGCTACTATCTTGCTACTCTTTTTGTACTGTCATTAGATAGTAATACTAGTGGTTTGCATGTGAATTTATTGGCAGGGTGGACCTACATTGGAGGTGCAGGATAGGATTCAATGATTGGATGCTCAATTTTGGTTGTATCGATTTCACCTCTTCCATCACTGCGAACATGGATATCCTTGGTCTGATGAAGAATAGGCGCTATATTTCTGCTCTGAACAAGAAAATCAATTCTGTATGAAATTGTCTAGGGAAAAACATGACTGTATCAAATTGTCCAGTGCAAAACATGACAGATGCTAAGCGGAAGAGACATGTTTAAACCGAAAATACAAGGTGGGTATATGTTTACTAGCTGCTTGATATTTGTGCAGACAGAGATGTCTGCCCATTGCTATTTGGCAAACACACAAAGTGACCGCAATTTTGGTTGAACTGCACAAGAGATAGTATAGTCACTGCATGCAGTGCCATTTGAAAATAGGCACGGAAAGATTGGATAATCACTTCATGGACTGCAGAAAAGTAGTACTGTACTATTTATTGGCCAACACTAGGTGCTTCATTGCTTTGGTTTGATTATACAATGGGCATCATTTTGCCTAAGTTAAAGTTTGTATTCCGAAAATAGTCTCGCCGTGTGATTGAGAGAAGACCAAATCATATTGCAGTGGATGTTCCTCCATCATGTGTGGTTCATTCTCATGGTTCCAGCTGTTGGTGAAACCACTTACGTTTGCAAGAGGAATTGTAGACTTCACAAACAAATTTTTCTTTCAGTCTGTACTGAATGTTGGCCAAGAGAAGCATCCATGTTAGTAGGAAGAACATATGTTTTTTCTAGATCTTTGCTTTTGGAGCTACATATTTGTATATGATCTGTGAATCATTGAGATGCATTAACATGTTGATCTTATGTATGGGAATCGTACTAGTTGGTTTTAGCTGTGGCTGATCTTTGCTTTTGGAGCTACATATTTGTATATGATCTGTGAATCATTGAGATGCATTAACAGTTCCTTATATCTGTTCGCTCAGTGTTTACAAGTTACTGATCGATCACTAGCTAGCCTACTAATGCGCTCCTGGCAGTTTTAGTTGCGACGCAAGATCCGAAGTGGCAGTTTTTTGAATACAAATGCCTACCTCTGAAGAAAATGCCATGCGAATCTGAAGAAACTGCCAGCGAAAACGTTCGCAAATGCCTTATCTCCAAGCTAAAGTTCATCAACTAATGCCCTCGGCTGCGACTCGTTGCATGCTTCTCCGCGTACTGGCTGCGAGCGATTTTGAGTGCCTGCATGCAGCCGGCCGTAATTAAGGCAGCTAACTGATGCGAAAAAAGATGCGCTTTAATTGTTGCGGGCCTTTTAAATCCGTGGAATCATTATTGACAAGGAGGGAGATGATTCGAGTGCACTCGTTTGACCGTCATGCCGGCATGCGACCCAGCACGGACGGTACGGGACGGCACAGTCAGAATTTCAGTTTCTCTAGTTTTCCACCGCAAGCTGGCGCGCTAAGCCATGCCTGCTTAATTATGCATTGAATCCCGATGACCGTCGCGCTACCTTCCGACTATAAGTACTGTTTCCCGGCCTTCTATGGTGGCATCGTGACCCAACTCGCCCTATCCTCATAAGCCCCCACCGGCCCGATGTCGCTCGCCACTTATCCTCACTGTCGCCACGTCCGCCATGCCCCCGCCCGTCCGCGATAGGCGAGGCCAGAGGCGGTCACCGCCAGAACTAGTGTTCGGTTTTTCGTTTATTGACTATGTTGACAATGGCATGGCTCCTCCTAATGGATTTCTGACATCTGGGTCCAATGCCATTGTCAACATAGTCAATAAACGAGAGAATTGCACAACGAGCGGCTGGCACCAGGAACCCAGCAGCTCGCCCAGTTATTTTTGTTTTGGGTTAATTTGATAAATGCCACTCCAAATCTGGTGTTTCTGAGAAATGCCACTGCAATTTCCAAACTTTGAAAATGCCATTTCATGCCATTTCCAGTGGCATTTTTCGAAGTCTGGAGTGGCATTTTTCAAAGTTTGCAAATTGTAGTGGCGTTTTCCAAAGTTTGCAAAAACTGCAGTGGCATTTTTTTAAGTTTGGAAATTGCAGTGGCATTTTTATGAATGGCCATAATTGGAGTGGCATTTATCTAATTTGTTTTTGAGACGTAAGCAGCGTGTCAACTGGGCTGTGCGGGGCACTCTGGCCTGTCTAGACAGCCTTCTCTTTTATGTTTACCACAGACCAGCCCAGTAGTTTTTTTTTCTTTCTGAAAATGGCTAGCCCAGTTTTTTTGTGATTACCAAGTAAGTCGCTTTGTCAGGCCTATTGGGCTGCAAATCTTTCAAGACAAGGAGAGCTTCATTCGACTGGACGAGAAAATGGCCTATCAGTAATGAGAAATGGGCTGTACATTTTTAAAACACATCAAACCGGCAATTAGTTTCAAAATTCTTTTTTCATTTCAAGATTTTAAATTGCATTAATTTTTATGCGTGGAAAATTTGTTGGATTTTATACTGATATACATTTATTTTTAAAATCAGTTTGAATGTGACTCGAAATTTCGGGATTAAAAACAGTTCGGACCGCACCGAAATATGCAAAATTTCGTATAATTTTTTAACCGTGGCCACAATATGGGCTGTAATGCTAACAAAAAGAATATGGGCTCCAAAAAAACCTTAAGAATTAGAAAATGGGCTATAAATTATTAGAAATAATGGTAGATGGGTTGTATGCTGTTTTCCACAGATTTGAGGCTTTCCTAAAAAAAAGGTTGACGCACAAGCAGTGACTGTTGGATGTCCATCCAACGGCCGTCATGCTTCTTCAATCTCTGCTCTTCCTGCTCCAGCCGCTCAAACAAGCGCCGGCGGGACTGCCTGCTCCCTCCTCCCCGTGGCCGGCTGTGCTGCCGCGCAGGCCTCACCGCCCCACCGTACTCCCATCGCTGGCCTAGCCATCCCTCTACTAACCCACACCTGCTGTTATTCTCCAACGACGGCAGACGAACCAGTAAGCCCCTGTACAGTCATACTCCCGTCCGCGTGGGAAACAACTACCGAGTCTTCCCTGCCTCCGTGTTGTTCCCTTCCTAGGCCTCGCCGTCGTCCACCGCCCTGGTGCTCTCCGCGCGGCCTGGTCAACGTGGTCAATGACCGACATGCATATGAAGTGGACTGTATGTTGAGAGGCTGACAGCTGGGTCCACGGCCGCACGCAAGGAAATGCCCTCCTTATTACGTGCAAAATAATGATTCCTCCACCTGACATCTGGGACCCACCGAAAGGGCCTCTGTATTTCATGAAAAAAACGTTACTGGCGCTGACAGCTCAGACCTACCAGCTATATCTTCGCACGTAAGGAAATGCGTCCTTATTACGCACAAAAAAATGAATACTCCCCCTGCTAGCTGGGACCCAGTATAGTGGCAGGCTGACTTGTGGGCCTACTAAGTTGACGGGGACGGAGGGCTTTGTCAACTTAGTCAATATGCACGATTCTAGCTCCAGTGACCGTACGATGTCCATCCAACGGCCGAACGTAGTGCTTCTTCAACCTCTGGTCTTCTTGCTCCAGCCGCCGAAACCAGCGCCGGTCGTGCCTCGTGCTCCTGCCTCCCGTGGCCGGCTGCGATGCGGCGGAGGCCTCACCGCCCCCTACTACTCCCACCGCTGGCCAGGCCATCCCTCTACTCACCCACACCCCCTGTTATTCTGCGGCGACGGCAGCCTCACACCACAGCAAACCAGTGGACCCTCATACTCCTCTACGCGTGGGCATCCACTGCCGCGTCTTCCCCGGCTTCGCGTCGTCCCCTTCCTAGGCCTCACCGTCGTCCACCGCCCTGGTGCTCTCGGCGCGGCGTGGTCAACGTGGTGAAGGAACGACTTCCATCGGAAGAGTACTGTACGTGGAGAGGCTAACAGCTGGGTCCACGGCAGCCGCAAGGAAGTGCCTCCTTATTACGCGGAAAATAATTATTCCTCCACCTGACAACTGATACGTCTCCAATGTATCTATAATTTTTGATTGTTCCATGCTATTATATATTCTGTTTTGGATGTTTAATGGGCTTTATTATACACTTTTATATTATTTTTGGGACTAACCTATTAACCGGAGGCCCAGCCCAAATTGCTGATTTTTGCCTATTTCAGTGTTTCGAAGGAAAGGAATATCAAACGAAGTCCAAACGGAATGAAACCTTCGGGAACGTGATTTTTGGAACAAACATGATCCAGAGGACTTGGAGTGGACGTCAAGAAATCATCAAGGAGGCCACGAGGCAGGGGAGGGCGCCTACCCCCCTAGGGCGCGCCCTCCACCCTCGTGGGCCCCTCGTGGCTCCACCGACCTACTTCTTCCTCCTATATATACCTACGTACCCCCAAACCATCAGAAGCGCCCACGAAAACCTAATTCCACCGCCGCAACCTTCTGTACCCGTGAGATCCCATCTTGGGGCCTTTTCTGGCGTCCTGCCGGATGGGGCATTGATCACGGAGGGCTTCTACATTAACACTATAGCCTCTCCGATGATGTGTGAGTAGTTTACCTCAGACCTTCGGGTCCATAGTTATTAGCTAGATGGCTTCTTCTCTCTCTTTGGATCTCAATACAAAGTTCTCCTCGATTCTCTTGGAGATCTATTTGATGTAACTCTTCTTTTTGCGGTGTGTTCGTCGAGATCCGATGAATAGTGGGTTTATGATCAAGATTATCTATGAACAATATTTGAATCTCCTCTGAATTCTTTTATGTATGATTGGTTATCTTTGCAAGTCTCTTCGAATTATCAGTTTGGTTTGGCCTACTAGATTGATCTTTCTTGCAATGGGAGAAGTGCTTAGCTTTGGGTTCAATCTTGCGGTGTCCTTTCCCAGTGACAGCAGGGGCAGCAAGGCACGTATTGTATTGTTGCCATCGAGGATAAAAAGATGGGGTTTATATCTTATTGCATGAGTTTATCCCTCTACATCATGTCATCTTGCTTAAAGCGTTACTCTGTTCTTATGAACTTAATACTCTAGATGCATGCTGGATAGCGGTCGATGTGTGGAGTAATAGTAGTAGATGCAGAATCGTTTCGGTCTACTTGTCACGGACGTGATGCCTATATACATGATCATAGCTAGATATTCTCATAATTATGCACTTTTCTATCAATTGCTCGACAGTAATTCGTTCACCCACCGTAATAATTATGCTATCTTGAGAGAAGCCACTAGTGAAACCTATGGCCCCCGGATCTATTTTCCATCATATTAATCTTCCGTCAACAAGCTATTTCTATTGTCGTTTATTTTACTTTGCATCTTTATTTACTCTTTATCATAAAAATACCAAAAATATTATCTTATCATATCTATCAGATCTCACTCTCGTAAGTGACCGTGAAGGGATTGACAACCCCTTTATCGCGTTGGTTGCGAGGTTCTTATTTGTTTGTGTAGGTGCGTGGGACTCGAGCGTAGTCTCCTACTAGATTGATACCTTGGTTCTCAAAAACTGAGGGAAATACTTATGCTACTTTACTGCATCACCCTTTCCTCTTCAAGGGAAAACCAATGCAGTGCTCAAGAGGTAGCAAGAAGGATTTCTGGCGCCGTTGCCGGGGAGTCTATGCACAAGTCAAGACATACCAAGTACCCATCACAAACTCTTATCCCCCGCATTACATTATTTGCCATTTGCCTCTCGTTTTCCTCTCCCCCACTTCACCCTTGACGTTTTATTCGCCCTCTTTTTCCGTTCGCCTCTTTTTTTTGGTCGCTTCTTGTTTGCTCGTGTGTTGGATTGCTTGCTCGTCATGATGGCTCAAGATAACACTAAATTGTGTGACTTTGCCAATACCAACAATGATGATTTTCTTAGCACTCCGATTGCTCCTCTTACCGATGCTGAATCTTGTGAAATTAATGTTGCCTTGCTGAATCTTGTCATGAAAGATCAATTCGCCGGCCTTCCTAGTGAAGATGCCACTACCAATCTAAATAGCTTTGTTGATTTGTGTGATATGCAAAAGAAGAAATATGTGGACAATGATATTGTTAAGTTGAAACTATTTCCGTTTTCTCTTAGAGATCGTGCTAAAACTTGGTTTTCGTCTTTGCCCAAAAATAGTATTGATTCTTGGAATAAGTGCAAAGATGCTTTTATCTCTAAGTATTTTCCTCCCGCTAAGATCATCTCTCTTAGAAACGATATTATGAATTTTAAGCAACTTGATCATGAACATGTTGCACAAGCTTGGGAGAGAATGAAATTAATGATACGTAATTGCCCTACTCATGGTTTGAATTTATGGATGATTATACAAAAAATTTATTCCGGATTGAATTTTGCTTCTAGAAATATTTTAGATTCGGCCGCGGGAGGCACTTTTATGGAAATCACTTTAGGAGAAGCTACTAAACTCCTAGATAATATTATGGTCAATTATTCTCAATGGCACACCAAAAGATCTACTAGTAAAAAGATGCATGCGATAGAAGAAAATAATGTTTTGAGTGGAAAGATGGATGAACTTATGAAATTATTTGGTAATAAGAGTGTTTCTTCTGATCCTAATGATATGCCCTTGTCTACTTTGATTGAGAATAATAATGAATCTATGGATGTGAATTTTGTTGGTAGGAATAATTTTGGTAACAACGCGTATAGAGGAAACGTTAATCCTAGGCCGTTCCCTAGTAATTCCTCTAATAATTATGGTAATTCCTACAACAACTCTTATGGAAATTTTAATAAGATGCCCTCTGAATTTGAGACTAGTGTTAAAGAATTTATGATTTCTCAAAAGAATTTCAATGCTTTGCTTGAAGAAAATTTGCTTAAAGTTGACGAATTGGCGAGGAACGTGGATAGAATTTCTCTTGATGTTGATTCCTTGAAACTTCGATCTATTCCACCTAAGCATGATATCAATGAGTCTCTCAAAGCTATGAGAATTTCCATTGATGAGTGCAAAGAAAGAACCGCTAGGATGCGTGCTAAGAAAGATTGCTTTGTGAAAGCGTGTTCTTCTAATTTTTATGAGAATAAAGATGAAGATCTAAAAGTTATTGATGTGTCCCCTATTAAATCTTTGTTTTGCAGTATGAATCTTGATAATGATGGGACTGGAGATGAGTCAACTTTAGTTAGAAGGCGTCCAAAAAATTCGGAGTTTTTAGATCTTGATGCAAAAATTGGTAAAAGTGGGATTGAAGAGGTCAAAACTTTAGATACCAATGAACCCACTATCTTGGATTTCAAGGAATTTAATTATGATAATTGCTCTTTGATAGATTGTATTTCCTTGTTGCAATCCGTGCTAAATTCTCCTCATGCTTATAGTCAAAATAAAGCTTTTACTAAACATATTGTTGATGCTTTAATGCAATCTTATGAAGAAAAACTTGAGTTGGAAGTTTCTATCCCTAGAAAACTTTATGATGAGTGGGAACCTACTATTAAAATTAAAATTAAAGATCATGAATGCTATGATTTGTGTGATTTGGGTGCTAGTGTTTCCACGATTCCAAAAACTTTGTGTGATTTGTTAGGTTTCCGCGAATTTGATGATTGCTCTTTATACTTACACCTTGCGGATTCCACTATTAAGAAACCTATGGTAAGAATTAATGATGTTCTTATTGTTGCAAATAGGAACTATGTGCCCGTAGATTTTATTGTTCTTGATATAGATTGCAATCCTTCATGTCCTATTATTCTTGGTAGACCTTTCCTTAGAACGATTGGTGCAATTATTGATATGAAGGAAGGGAATATTAGATTCCAATTTCCGTTAAGGAAAGGCATGGAACACTTCCCTACAAAGAAGATGAAATTACCTTCTGAATCTATAATGAGAGCCACTTATGGATTGCAAACCAAAGATGGCAATACCTAGATCTATCCTTGCTTTTATGCCTAGCTAAGGGCGTTAAACGATAGCGCTTGTTGGGAGGCAACCCAATTTTATTTTAGTTTTTTTGCTTTTGTTTCTGTTTAGGAATAAATAATCCATCTAGCCTCTGGTTAGATTTGTTTTTGTGTTTTAATTAGTGTTTGTACCAAGTTAAACCTATAGGATCTTCTTGGATGATAGTTATTTGATCTTGCTAAAAATTCCAGAAACTTTCTGTTCACGAAAACAATTGTTAAAAATTACCAGATTCCCTCTCGTAACTGTCCAGGCGTTATCGCGCGCAATTTCAGATCACACTCCGTTGCTAGTTGACTCTGGCGATCCATCTCTTGTGGGGAATAAGAATATCTTGTCTTTTGAGCTCTCGTGGTTTGATAGAGAAGGGTTCCTTGACTTGGTTGCTAGAGAATGGGCTAAAGATTTAGGAGGAAGGTCTCCTATCGAGAGATGGCAGAATAAGATTAGGCATCTGCGAAGATTCCTGCGTGGATGGGTTAAACATACGCATGGGATTTATAAGGCTGAGAAGGAAAGACTCCTTTTACTTATTCAGTCCCTAGACTTAAAAGCCGAATCCACTATTTTAGATACCATAGAGCTGGAAACTAAGATAGAGGCGGAATTAAGACTGAAAGATCTCCTTCGGGAGGAGGAATTGAAGTGGGCATTGCGAGATAAGGTTCGCAAGATCGTCCAAGGGGATGACAACACTCAGTTCTTTCACATGATTGCCAATGGCAAGCACCGCAAGAAGAGGATATTTCAGCTAGAGCAGGAAGAGGGGACGATTGTAGGTCAAGAAAATCTGAAAGTCTATATTACGAATTACTATAAGCAGCTGTTTGGGCCGCCGGAAGATAACTATGTGTCCTTAGATGAGTCCAGGGTTGAGGATGTACCTCAACTTGCGTCGGACGAGAATGGAGTCTTGACTGCCCCTTTTACGGAGAAAGAGGTGTTTGAGGCTTTTTCACAAATGAAGAACAATAAGGCTCCCGGGCCGGATGGCTTCCCGGCGGAGTTTTATAAAATATGTTGGCACATCATCAAAGGGGATTTACTCCCAATGTTCCATGATATTTTCTCTGGACAGATTCAGTTTTTTCAACTTAATTTTGGAACGATTACTTTACTCCCCAAGAAGACAGAGGTTGTTCGTATTGAGCAGTTCAGGCCCATCTGTCTTCTTAATGTAAGTTTGAAAATTTTCACCAAGGTCGGGACTAATAGGCTTACGCAAATTGCGCACTTTGTGGTGCAGCCGTCCCAAACTGCTTTCATGCCAGACAGAAACATCCTGGAAGGGGTTGTCGTTCTGCACGAAACACTCCATGAAATCCACTCAAAAAAACTAGATGGAGTAGTTTTCAAAGTGGACTTTTAGAAGGCATACAACAAGGTCAAATGGCCATTCCTTCAGCAGGCTTTGCGTATGAAAGGTTTTGATCAGGCCTGGAGACACCAGGTAGACTCCTTCACGCAAAAGGGGAGTGTTGGAATTAAAGTGAATGATGACATAGGTCACTATTTCCAAACACACAAATGACTGAGGCAAGGGGATCCGATGTCTCCTGTCCTCTTCAACATAGTGGCTGATATGTTGGCATTCATATAGGAAGGGCCAAGGATGCAGGTCAGGTAGGAGGCCTCGTCCCCCACTTAGTAGACGGAGGTGTATCCATTCTACAGAATGCCGATGATACCATCATTTTCATGGAGCACGACTTGGCAAAAGCTCACAACATGAAGCTCATGTTATGCTTGTTCGAACAATTGTCCGGGTTAAAGATTAACTTCCACAAGAGCGAGTTGTTCTGTTTCGGAAGAGCTAATGATGAACAAGATGCGTACAAGCAATTGTTCGGCTGTGAATTGGGGGCTCTACCTTTTACATATTTAGGTATACCAATTCACCATCGTAAGCTAACCAACAGAGAATGGAAGTGCATTGAGGATCGCTTTGAGAAGAAATTGAGCTGCTGGAAAGGCAAGCTGATGTCATACGAAGGATGATTAATTCTTATTAATTCGGTCCTCACGAGTATGCCCATGTTTCTTCTCTCGTTCTTCGAGGTTCCGGTGGGAGTCCGGAAGAGGCTAGATTTCTATCGATCACGATTCTTTTGGCAGAGTGATGACGTTAAGCGAAAATACAGACTTGCTAAATGGGATATCATCTGTAGGCCGAAAGACCAAGGGGGTCTTGGTATTGAGAATCTTGAAGTGAAGAACAGATGTCTCCTTAGCAAGTGGCTATTTAAGCTTTCTGTCGAGATGGAGGCCACTTGGGCTCAGATCTTGCAGAACAAGTACCTTCACTCCAGAACCTTGTCCCAGGTGACAGTGAGGCCGACTGATTCGCCTTTTTGGAAAGGACTGATGAGAGTTAAATCACTCTTTTTCAATAGGACAAGATTCATAGTTGGAAACGGTACTGCTACAAGGTTTTGGGAGGATACATGGCTAGGGGAGATGCCCCTCGCACTCTAATATCCTTCCTTGTCATTGTTCAGCATAGAGATGCCTACGTTGCAATAGTGATGCAGTCCATTCCGCTTAATATCCAGTTTAGGAGGACCCACTGGGAAGCTTGGCTCAATCTTGTCCGAAGATTAATGGATGTTCAGCTGTCTCAACTGCCCGATCAGTTGTGCTGGAAACTAACTAATAATGGCGAATTTTCGGTTAAATCCATGTATTTGGATGTTATCAACTCTAGTGTGATTCCTAGATCGAAACATGTTTGGAAAGTCAAAGTTCCTTTGAAAATCAAAGTGTTTATGTGGTTTGTGCATAAACAAGTTATTTTAACGAAGGATAATTTAGCAAAACGCAATTGGACAGGATCTACCAGATGTAGTTTCTGCGACCAACATGAATCCATCGAACATCTCTTTCTGGATTGTCCCTTGGCAAAAATTTTGTGGCAGTCGGTCCACGTAGCTTTTAACATTACTCCACCGAATTCCATCAATACATTATTTGGGACGTGGCTTGATGGGATAAATTTTGATACAGCGAGACTCATTCGTGTGGGAGTGTGTGCTTTATTATGGGCAGTCTGGAATTGCAGAAATGATTTGGTTTTAACAGAACAACAAATATTCACTTTTTGTAGGTTATATTCAGAGCCACTGTGTTGATCCGTATGTGGTCGCTACTCACTCCGACGGAGGCCAGGGAGCGTTTGGTTACTGTGTCTACCCGATGGGAGATGGTAGCACGGGGTATTTTCAACCGGTTTGGATGGCGGTCATGTAATAGGATAGGCATGTAGTGCTATTATCTTTTTATGCCAGCCGGTTGTGGCTTTTCCTTTTTTCTATTCAGCTCTAGTGGAGCCTTTTACCTTTATTGGTCGAGACTTGGAGACTTATGTTGGATATTTTGCTTATTAATAATATTAGCTGTATGCATCATTCAGATGCAGAGGCTGGGGCATACCCCCTTTCGAAAAAAACATGATATAATACTGATTCCAATTGCAGCAGATCAATAAACAAATTATTTAGGTCGTCCTATTTTGGCAGAATTTTTAGAGTTCCAGAAGTTTGCGTTAGTTACAGATTACTACAGACTGTTCTGTTTTTGACAGATTCTGTTTTTCGTGTGTTGTTTGCTTATTTTGATGAATCTATGGCTAGTAAAATAGTTTATAAACCATAGAGAAGTTGGAATACAGTAGGTTTAAGACCAATATAAATAAAGAATGAGTTCATTACAGTAACTTGAAGTGGTGTTTTGTTTTCTTTCGCTAACAGAGCTCACGAGATTTTCTGTTAAGTTTTGTGTTGTGAAGTTTTCAAGTTTGGGGTAAGGATTTGATGGATTATGGAACAAGGAGTGGCAAGAGCCTAAGCTTGGGGATGCCCAAGGCACCCCAAGGTAAATCCAAGGACACCAAAAATCCAAAGCTTGGGGATGCCCCGGAAGGCATCCCCTCTTTTGTCATCGTCCATCGGTAACTTTACTTGGAGCTATATTTTTATTCACCACATGATAAGTGTTTTGCTTGGAGCATCTTGTATGATTTGAGTCTTTGATTTTTAGTTTACCACAATCATCCTTGCTGTACACACCCTTTTGAGAGAGACACACATTCGGAATTTATTAGAATACTCTATGTGCTTCACTTATATCTTTTGAGCTATATAGTTTTTGCTCTAGTGCTTCACTTATATCTTTTAGAGCACGGAGGTGGTCTTGTTTTATAGAAACTATTGTTCTCTCATGCTTCACTTATATTATTTTGAGAGTCCTACAAAACAGCATGGTAATTTGCTTAAATTGAGAAGGTAGTCCTAATATGATAGGCATCCAAGATTAGTAAAAACTTTCTTATAAGTGCGTTGAATACTAAGAGAAATTTGATGCTTGATAATTGTTTTGAGATGTGAAGATGGTGATATTAGAGTCATGCTAGTTGAGTAGTTGTGAATTTGAGAAATACTTGTGTTAAAGTTTGTGATTCCCGTAGCATGCACGTATGGTGAACCGTTATGTGATGAAGTCGGAGCATGATTTATTTATTGATTGTCTTCCTTATGAGTGGCGGTCGGGGACGAGCGATGGTCTTTTCCTACCAATCTATCCCCCTAGGAGCATGCGCATAATACTTTGTTTCGATAACTAATAGATTTTTGCAACAAGTATATGAGTTCTTTATGACTAATGTTGAGTCAATGGATTATACGCACTCTCACCCTTCCACCATTGCTAGCCTCTCTAATACCGCGCACTTTTCGCCTGTATCATACACCCACCATATACCTTCCTCAAAACAGCCACCATACCTACCTATTATGGCATTTCCATAGCCATTCCGAGATATATTGCCATGCAACTTTCCACCGTTCCGTTTGCTATGACACGCTTCATCATTGTCATATTGCTTTGCATGATCATGTAGTTGACATTGTATTTGTGGAAAAGCCACCGTTCATAATTTTTTATACATGTCACTCTTGATTCATTGCATATCCCGGTACTCCGCCGGAGGCATTCACATAGAGTCATATTTTTGTTCTAAGTATCGAGTTGTAATTCTTGAGTTGTAAGTAAATAAAAGTGTGGTGATCATCATTATTAGAGCATTGTCCCAAGTGAGGGAAGGATGATGGAGACTATGATTCCCCCACAAGTCGGGATGAGACTCCGGATGAAAAAAAAGAGGCCATAAAAAAGGTGAAGGCCCAAATAAAAAAATAAAAAAAAGAGAGAAAAAGAGAGAAGGGACAATGTTACTATCCTTTTACCACACTTGTGCTTCAAAAGTAGCACCATGATCTTCATGATAGAGAGTCTCCCATGTTGTCATTTTCATATACTAGTGGGAATTTTACATTATAGAACTTGGCTTGTATATTCCAATGATGGGCTTCCTCAAAATGCCCTAGGTCTTTTTGAGCAAGTGAGTTGGATGCAGACCCACTTAGTTTCTTTTGTTGAGATTTCATACACTTATAGCTCTAATGCATCCGTTGCATGGCAATCCCTACTCACTCACATTGATATCTATTGATGGGCATCTCCATAGCCCGTTGATACGCCTAGTTGATGTGAGACTATCTTCTCGTTTTTTGTCTTCTCCACAACCACCATTCTATTCCACATATAGTGCTATGTCCATGGCTCACGCTCATGTAT
This sequence comes from Aegilops tauschii subsp. strangulata, assembly GCF_002575655.3. Classification (NCBI taxonomy): domain Eukaryota; kingdom Viridiplantae; phylum Streptophyta; class Magnoliopsida; order Poales; family Poaceae; genus Aegilops; species Aegilops tauschii. Next base: position 41,231,486 of record NC_053040.3, on the reverse strand, counting down.
TGCGTGAAGATTGAAAAAGTTTGAGAACATCGAAAGTATGAAACAATTGCTTGGCTTGTCATCGGGGTTGTGCATGATTAAATACTTTGTGTGATGAAGATAGAGCATAGCCAGACTATATGATTTTGTAGGGATAACTTTCTTTGGCCATGTTATTTTGAGAAGACATGATTGCTTAGTTAGTATACTTGAAGTATTATTATTTTTGTGTCAATACTAAACTTTTTTCTTGAATCTTTCGGATTTGAATATTCATACCACAAATAAGAGAATTACATTAAGGAATATGCTAGGTAGCATTCCACATCAAAAAATTTGTTTTTATCATTTACCTACTCGAGGACGAGCAGGAATTAAGCTTGGGGATGCTTGATACGTCTCCAACTTATCTATAATTTTTGATTGTTCCATGCTATTATATATTCTGTTTTGGATGTTTAATGGGCTTTATTATACACTTTTATATTATTTTTGGGACTAACATATTAACCGGAGGCCCAGCCCAAATTGCTGTTTTTTGCCTATTTCAGTGTTTCGAAGGAAAGGAATATCAAACGGAGTCCAAACGGAATGAAACCTTCGGGAACGTGATTTTTGGAACAAACATGATCCATAGGACTTCGAGTGGACGTCAAGAAATCACCAAGGAGGCCACGAGGAAGGGGAGCGCGCCTACCCCCCTAGGGCGCGCCCTCCACCCTCGTGGGCCCCTCGTGGCTCCCCGACCTACTTCTTCCTCCTATATATACCTACGTACCCCCAAACCATCAGAAGCGCCCACGAAAACCTAATTCCACCGCCGCAACCTTCTGTACCCGTGAGATCCCATCTTGGGGCCTTTTCCGGCGTCCTGCCGGATGGGGCATTGATCACGGAGGGCTTCTACATCAACACTATAGCCTCTCCGATGATGTGTGAGTAGTTTACCTCAGACCTTCGGGTCCATAGTTATTAGCTAGATGGCTTCTTCTCTCTCTCTTTGGATCTCAATACAAAGTTCTCCTCGATTCTCTTGGAGATCTATTTGATGCAACTCTTCTTTTTGCGGTGTGTTTGTCGAGATCCGATGAATTGTGGGTTTATGATCAAGACTATCTATGAACAATATTTGAATCTCCTCTGAATTCTTTTATGTATGATTGGTTATCTTTGCAAGTCTCTTCGAATTACCAGTTTGGTTTGGCCTACTAGATTGATCTTTCTTGCAATGGGAGAAGTGCTTAGCTTTGGGTTCAATCTTGCGGTGTCCTTTCCCAGTGACAGCAGGGGCAGCAAGGCACGTATTGTATTGTTGCCATCGAGGATAAAAAGATGGGGTTTATATCTTATTGCATGAGTTTATCCCTCTACATCATGTCATCTTGCTTAAAGCGTTACTCTGTTCTTATGAACTTAATACTCTAGATGCATGCTGGATAGCGGTCGATGTGTGGAGTAATAGTAGTAGATGCAGAATCGTTTCGGTCTACTTGTCACGGACGTGATGCCTATATACATGATCATACCTAGATATTCTCATAATTATGCACTTTTCTATCAATTGCTCGACGGTAATTCGTTCACCCACTGTAATACGTATGCTATCTTGAGAGAAGCCACTAGTGAAACCTATGGCCCCCGGGTCTATTTTCCATCATATTAATCTTCCGTCAACAAGCTATTTCTATTGCCGTTTATTTTACTTTGCATCTTTATTTACTCTTTATCATAAAAATACCAAAAATATTATCTTATCATATCTATCAGATCTCACTCTCGTAAGTGACCGTGAAGGGATTGACAACCCCTTTATCGCGTTGGTTGCGAGGTTCTTATTTGTTTGTGTAGGTGCGTGGGACTCGAGCGTAGTCTCCTACTGGATTGATACCTTGGTTCTCAAAAACTGAGGAAAATACTTATGCTACTTTACTGCATCACCCTTTCCTCTTCAAGGGAAAACCAATGCAGTGCTCAAGAGGTAGCAACAGCAGGGACCCATCGGACGGGCCACCATATTTGGCGAAAAAATGTTTCCCCTGACTGCTAGGACCCACCGGACGGGCTACTGTATTTCGCGAAAAAAAACGTTCCCCCGCTGTCAGCTCAGACCCACCGGAAGTGACACCTTATTACGCACAAAAAAATGAATACTCCCCCTGCTAGTTGGGACCCACCTTGGTGGGTGGCTGACTTGTGGGCCTACTAAGTTGACGGGGACGGAGTGCTTTGTCAACTTAGTCAATATGAACGATTCTAGCTCCAGTGACCGTACGATGTCCATCCAACGGCCGTAGTGCTTCTTCAACCTCTGGTCTTCTTGCTCCAGCCGCCCAAAGCAGCGCCGGTCGTGCCGCATGCTCCTGCCTCCCGTGGTCGGCTGTGCTGCCGCAGAGGCCTCACCACCCCCTACTATTCCCACCGCTGGCCAGGCCCTGCGGCGACGGCAGCCTCACACCGTAAGAGAACCAGTGAACCCTCGTACTCCTCTCCGCGCGGGCTTCCACTACCGCGTCTTCCCAGGCTCCGCGTCGTCCCCTTCCTAGGCCTCGCCGTCGTCCACCACCCTGGTGCTCTCGGCGCGGCGCGGTCAACGTGGTCAAGGAACAACTTCCATCGGAAGAGTACTGTACGTGGAGAGGCTGACAGCTGGGTCCACGGCCGCAGCAAAGAAGTGCCTCCTTATTACGCGCAAAATAATTATTCCTCCACCTGACAGCGGGGACCCACCAGACGGGCCACCGTATTTCGCGAAAAAAACATTTCCCCTTGACTGCTGGGACCCACCGGCTACATCTTCGCACACAAGGAAGTGCGTCCCGGAAAAAAAAACGATTCGCCCCCTGACTCCTAGGACCCACCAGCTACATCTTCGCACGCAAGGAAGTGCCTGACAGTCGGGACCCACCTGGTCGAAGCGTACGTAGCGTTGTCATTCTGGTCGCGAACGTGTACGTACATACTGGTCGATGTAGAGGCGCGCACGTGTCGTAGTAGAGGCACGCACATAGCATGTACACGTACATACAACGGCCAGGGTGCAAGAAAGTAAATACGGCCACGTACGTACATACGGGCGGGGTCTCGAACGCCTACTCGCGCGTCCGTACGACCAGGGCTCGTGTACATGGCTGGGTCGGAACGGAAAAACTGCGTCGTCGTCGTGTTCATGGGGAGGCAACGGAATGCGTCATGTTCATCGGGAGGCAACGAAACGCGTGGGAGCCAACCGGCTTGGATGGAACAGCCGATGGAAACGAGGCCTAGCGTACCGCAGAACGGAGGAAACGGCCTTGTGTTCGACCGGCCACATTCGAAACGGGATCCAGTTCATCGGGAGGGGTCTGGCGTACCGCAAAACGGAGGAAACGGACCTCCTACGGTCGAAACGGGGGTCCTGTTGATCGGGAGGGGTGTGGCGTACCCCAAAACGGAGGAAACGGACTTGTGTTGGAGCGCTACGGTCGAAACGGGGGTCCTGTTCATTGGGAGGGGTGTGGCGTACCGCAAAACGGGACTCCACGGGGTATTGTTCATCTCCACCGTCGACCCCCTGCAGCCTCCACGGGCTACTGTTCATCCACCATCGACCTCCTCCAGCCTCCACCTGCGACTGTTCATCCACGGGCTCCTGTTCATCCAGCCTCCACCACGCGCTACTCCACCGGCTACTATTCAACCAGCCCTCTCCACGGGCTCCTGTTCAACCACCCCTCCACGGGCTACTGTTCATCCATCCCTCCACCGTCTACCGTTCATCCTGCCCTCCACGGGGTGGTCCTGTTCATCTAGCCCTCCACGGGGTCCTGTTCATCCAGCCCCAACCGGCTCGATCGATTGGGGTCCTGTTCATCCAGAGGCAACACAACGGAGTCCTGTTCATCCACCCCCACCGTGAACTGTTCATCCAAACCCCCCCCCAGCAATGCTCATTGTTCATCCAGAGGCAGCATCGATCGGCTTCAGTTAGCAGCAGTAGCGAAGGAATCGCTCGATCGGGTTCAGTTAACAGCCATCGATCGATTGCTCGAGTTCAGTAACGCGTAGCCTCCAGTGCAATCGCTCGGGTTCAGTTAGAGCCCAACGTCTCGCACCCACGCACGTGCGTGTACGAGAGAAACGCGCATCGCTCGGCCCCGACCACCCACTGTAACTGGGAACACCCCGATATTTTCCTCGCCCTCGCTTCTACCACGGTTTTTTCTGTCATGGACGGCCCAAAGAATGTCATGCAGTTGCGTCCCCGGCCCGCCCAGGACGAAAAGCCCAGTTTCTGTCATGATTTTTTGTCATAGAAGTAGGACCCCACCACATCTATGATGATACCGGGTTTTGTCACAATTATCGTCATAGAAGTGTCATAAGTATGACAGATTTTTTTTCGTTTGGCCCAAAATGTCACGGATGTGTCTTTTTTTTGTAGTGACAATAAAGGTTTTTCAAGCAGCATATCCTAACAGAACAAGCGACAAGCTAGAAGATCAGTCGGAAATCAGCTAACCTGGACATTGGCCTGGAGTGCTGAGCTGGCCTCCTTCCCGTGGGCCTCAGTGGCACATCCTTGTCATCTGGAATTTCAATAACATTGGGCGGAGCTGCAAAAGATGCAATCGCAAGAGTTCAGTCGGCCGTCAAAATGGCTGATAAAGTAAAAGACAAAATGACAAGAGTTGTACCCGCATTGGAAGTTACTGCGTCCTCCATCTCTTCATCTTCATCATCTTTATGAACAAAAGTCCCAGAAGTAGCAGCACTGCAAATTCAAAACTCACTCGGTCAAGAACAGAGAAATGAGTCGACCAAAGAGCAAGTCGTGCCAAACTAAGAAGTCAAATTAAAGGATTACCCAGAAGCAATGGGTACAGCCACTTTGATTTTGGGTAAGGCCTTCCGAGGTTTTGGCAGGACGACTTTGGGCTGCTTCGGAGCCTTCTCAGTCGGCACAGGAGAAGACGTCCGAGTGCGCTTTGAAGACTATCCAGTCTGTGCAGTTGCTTTGCCACGGATGCTGGCTGGGTCATGGGTATGCTTGGATCGCCTTTCTGTGCAGGGAGGATAGTTGACCTCCTCACCATCGCTCGAGTCGTCACTCTCCTCGTCCTCCCCTCCGTCAGATTGTCAGTCGGCGCTTTCTCCTCCGCTCACCTCTCCCTCCTGCTCCTGCTCCTGCACCTGCTCTCCGTTGGGCATTGAATACATCTCAGTGTAGATCTGCAAGACAACAAGTTGAACAAATGGCAGTCAGTTTACAAGAACAATTACACGATGGATAAAAAAGACACTCAGAAATAAAGAGTCGGACATTGTCTGGTTCATAAGTGTTGTCGAGTGGAGGAACCCTTCTTGACCCCCTAGGGTTGTCTTTGTTGCCGGTGATGCCCTGCAGCCACTGCGCCACCGTCTCCTTGTCAACTTCTTCCGGGTGAATCCGAGTGGAGTTGTCAATGCCCGAGTACAGCCACATCGGATGATCACGGGCTTGAAGCGGCTGGACGCGTCGTCTGAGAAAGACCTCTAGTAGGTCCATGCCGGTCACGCCGTCACGGACAAGTTGGACTACTCGCTCGACCAACATCTTCACCTCCACTTTCTCCGCCGGAGCCACTTTCAAGGAAGAAGGCTTCTCGACTCGGGCCATGGAAAAGGGGGGAAGCCCAGTCGACTGACCAGGAGTCGGCTGGTCTTTGCAGTAGAACCAGGTCGACTGCCACCCTCTGACTGACTCGGGAAGAATTATAGCTGGGAAGGTGCTTTTACCCCTCATTTGGATCCCGAGACCTCCGCACATCTGGATCACGTGTGTCCTCTCATCACTCGGGTTAGCCTTTTTTACCGACTGAGAATGACAAGTGAAAATGTGTTTGAAGAGACCCCAGTGCGGTCGACACCCCAGAAAATTCTCACACATTGACACGAATGCGGCAAGGTACGTGATGGTGTTGGGGGAAAAGTGGTGAAGTTGAGCTCCAAAGAAGTTCAGAAAGCCTCAGAAGAAAGGATGGGGAGGCAAAGAAAAACCGTGGTCAACATGAGTCGCAAGAAGGACGCACTCACCCTCCTGCGGCCGCGGTTCAGTCTCGTCCTCCGGAAGCCGCCAAGACCCATGGGGGATCAGTCCTCCCTCGACCAAATCCTCCACGTCCTCCCGCTGGATCGTCGACCGAATCCAGTCGCCCTGGATCCAGCCGGGTGGCAGGCCAGATCTCGACGAAGACCCTCCCCGACTCGTCTTCTTCCCCTTCGCCTTTGCCGTCACCTTCTTCGCGAACTCTAGAGTCGCCATCTTCTCCTTCCCCATTGTGGTGGATGGAGCTCAAGCAGGGCGGTGGCGCCGAGGGCGGAGGTGGATGCGATGGAGAAACAGAGGAGGAAGGGAGAGAATGGGGCGCACTGTGCAAAAAAAAAAAACCAGCCACGACGCCTTATATGAAGCCTTCTCCCGAGTGGCTGACTCGTGGGCCCAGGCAATCCTGTCAAATCCCGCAACAGTTGCGCGCGCAACACGTGGCGAAAAAGGTGGCACGGGGATTGAGGCGCCCCTGCCTAATCCACTCCGATTACCACGGCCTCCTCCGCCCCGCGCGCTTCCCCAAATTTCGAATCCCGCAAGATCCTGGAGCGGCAGAGCAGTCAATCAGGCCGAAGATTTTATACCATATCAAACACTCGAAGCTTATCAACAAAATTCACTCGACAACTTCTGAATGGCTCACGGCGACTGAAAATGAAGTCGAAGTTTTTGCATGGTTCGCCAATCCAAGTAAAATGCTTCCGAAACATGAAAGTTGGGTCGGAACCACCTTCAACTCCATCTTCACTCGGACCCAGAACCATTCGGGGGCTAATGACGATGACATGTACCTAGGGTAGGACAATAGACCTGATCTAAGCACCCTACCCAAGGACATTGCCCTACAGTCAAGGACATTTAAAGGACAACGGATTCTACCGACTGAAATCACCACAGGACACAACCCACTCGACTGAGAGTTCACCCGGATATCCCAATTCCATTCGACCAAGATATATTCATTCGACCATACCAGAAACCACTCGGAGAACAGAATATCTAAGGTCACTCTGAATGACAACGATTGGGCGTTCACTCCGTAGTCTTAATGATCATTTATGTGACTTTAATGCTGGCGTTACAAGTAACGTTCCTATCTTTATGTACATTGAACCCTGTGTAACTGAGGGCCGGAGGGGTCTGGCGAACTCTATATAAGCCACCCCCCTCCTCAGGCACAAGGGTTCGCACTCCCTGTAACTTTACGCATAATCCAATCGACCGAGCCTCCGGGCACCGAGACGTAGGGCTGTTACTTCCTCCGCGAAGGGCCTGAACTCGTAAATTTCGCGTGCACAACTTGACCGTAGCTAGGATCTTGCCTCTCCATACATACCCCCAATTCTACTGTCAGACTTAGAACCACGACACCAGGCTCAAGGCATATTGCAGCACAAGCGTTGATAGATCTCAGTCAATGATACTCCAGTTGATGATGCCCTGAAGTTTCCTTCAGTTACAGGTATTACCTGACGGGGGCGTGAGTTTTATGTGCGGAGAAGAAGCTCCTACGTTTCTCTTTTTGGATTCTGCAGGCTGTGCAATCCTTCCTTGTAGTACTGTGCTAGAGATTCTAATACTTGCCAACCATGTACAACTTTTGTAGTCAAAGCAAAGTGGTTGTGTATGGATGATGCTTTTACATAGAAATTGGATGATGTGCTAATTAAAATGATCTTTCTTGTGCTCCATGATTAGACGATTGTGTTCTTGACCCTTAAAAGCATCATTGGTTAAATTACTGATATGTATGAATTGCTCCTCTCGTTTTACTTTATTCTAATTTCCTTGCTGCGAAAATCTCTCTACCAGTCAGTGTTGCCGTTAAAGAAGATGAACAGATGCATTGTTTTACCAGGTATTCAAACTTACCGCAGATCATGTGAGCTGTTGGATCTGTTTTATATTCACCTGAACCCTAGTGGCCTCCAACATCTTGAACAAAAGTTGGAGTGTAGTATAGATCGATTCTGAGCCGAGATGTTTATAGGCCTGAAGCTTATGAAAAAGTTTGTTGATCAGTAGCATGGTAACTGGCTGCAGAGTTCAGTGACGAGCACACAAGTATTTTTTTGCTACTCCCCCGTTTCTAAATATAAGGCCTTTTAGAGGTTTCAAAATGGACTACATATAGATGTATATAAATACATTTTAGAGTGTAGATTCACTCATTTTGATAAGTATGTAGTCCGTATTGAAATATTCTAAAAAAAGTCTTATATCTAAAAACAACGGAGGGAGTAGTTGACAACTTCTGCATGTGCAGGGGAGGAAAAAATGGACTCTTTTTTCTGGAGAACAATTTAGGATGATGTGCGTGCCCTCTGCTAATTAAAATGATCTTTTCTTGTGCTCCATGATTAGACGATTGCCTTCTTGGCCCTTAAAAGCATCATTGGTCAAATTACTGATGTGTATGAACTGCTCCTCTTGTTTTACTTTATTCTAATTTCTTTGTTGTGAAAATCTCTCTACTAGTTTGTGTTGATGCACTGATACATTGTTTTACCAGGTATTCAAACTTACTACAGATGTTATGCTGCTGGATCTGTTTATATTCACCTGAACCTTAGTGGCCTGCAATGCCTCGAGCAAAAGTTGGGAGTGCAGTACAAATCGATTCCGAGCCGAGGTGTTTATAGGCCTGAAGCTTATGAAAAAATTTGTTGATCAGCAGCATGGTAAGTGGCTGAAGAGTTTAGTGAGGAGCACACACGTGTTTTTTGCTATTTTAGAGTGTATATAAGGCCTTTTAGAGATTTCAACACGGCCTACATACAGATGTATATAGATATATTTTAGAGTGTAGATTCACTCATTTTGCTTCATATGGAGTCCGTATTAAAATCTTTAAAAGGTCTTATATTGAGAATCAGAGGGAGTAGTTGACGGCTTCTGTGCTTCTGTATGTATAGAGGACGAAAAAAATTGCCTGGACATTGGCAGTAGAGAGATGTCTCTACTCTCTAGGAATTTGGCCTCCGAAGAAAACATAGATGTACCGAACACTTAAGAGAAGTAGAGAGGGAAGGAACTAAGTACTTTTGATAAGAGTAAACAACCCAACAGTTGTACCTTTGGAGTCATCTGCTTATGAGATGGCAACAGGATTATGTAATATATTATTGCTTGTTATCTGCAAATTCATAGTCCTCATAGTAAAAGTTTATGGGGTATATATACTCCTTTCAAGTTTTCCCTATATTTTATTTCTACTCTTTTTTCGTAACCCTAAACCATATAGATGCAGAGAAAAGATGCTGTCGTCGTTGGTCCGGCAACAAACTTAGGCTTTCGTCTGGAGACAACAATCCAAACAATGGGGACACACTTCAATGACGCCTCCAAGGAGGGAAACAACGCCCACGGGCCGTGTTGCCGCTAGCACCAACCAAAGATAGGCAAGATTTTCATCCGTAATGTCGCACACCTCCCACCCATCAAATCGGAAAACAACCATACTGCACACCGTCGATGCCGCAACATCTCGTCGTCATGGCCATAAGTGTCGCGGAACACCGACACCTTGTACGGCCGAGGAAACACATTCCATCTCCACATCCTACACGGGCAAGATCTAGCAGCACCAGCCTAGCCTCTATCACCAGCACGCCAAGGCCACCGGCATTGGAAGCATCAGGTGGTCACACAACTCCAGGCGGACAGGAACCCTGCTCGACCCTGGATGGATCCAACTCCAGTCAGCACCGCCGCCAACAACTCCCGCACCGCAGCCTCCCGCCCGCTGCTCTGGTGACGCGCGCTTCACCAAAGGACCGCACAACAGCTAGTGCCCGGCCGCCGCTCGCGCAATGCCACCTGGTCGAACGCCGCTACCCCTCTGCATAGCCCAACCGCGCCGCCTCTCACATCGGCGTCTTCTGGAAGACCATCGTGCACCACCCTCTCCTCTTCTAGCTCCCAATCATGCTCCACTGCTCCGTGCTCTCCCCGTCGTGCACCGCCACACTAGAGGACTCCCCACGCTGCCCACTTGACGCCACTCCCTCTGCCCGAGGGAGGCCCATCGGGCCGCGTCGAACCCACGCCCGTCATCTTTGACGGGCCGGACGCCGCCACCGCCGTCGGTATCACCGTCGGCGCCGCCCTGGGAGCACGGGAGGATGGTCTTGAGCTGCTAGGGTTGCCCCTCCGACGCCGCTCACGCAAGCGGCTCGCAGTGGAGATGGGAAAAGGGAAACGTTTCTCGCCGGACGACCGGCTGACCCTTGCGCCGGTCGCCCCGGCTCGCTCGCTTCGTGCAGAAGTCTCTACGTAGCCACGTACCCCATCGGGCCCACGCACTACATCTCCTTCCCATCATTTTTTATCTCTTTCTGCCTTATCTACTCGCATGCTCCCCATCTCCGCCACCAGGCCGCTCTCCGGGAGCCACACAGCCGACGGCTCCTTTCCACCAGCATCGCCCCTGCCCACTCATCTCTCTCCTCAGCGATCATGGCCATCCCCTGCAAGCTTGAACCAGTCCCCACACCTGCTCACCCCCCCCCCCCCTCCCCACGGACGAGCGCTGCGCCTCATGGTGCGCGAGGCGGCCGGCGCAGAGATGCAGATGGGCGGCGACGGGGAACAAGCAGCAGGACGGCGGTGCTACAACCCGCACCTGGTGGAGCTGCAACCGTTGGGCGGCGGTGCTGGAACCGCGAAGTACCGCTGCTGCTTCCCGCCGCTGACGCCGACGGGACAATTTGTTTTTGCTGCAACCCTCACCGGCGGAGTTGCAACCGATGAGTTGTAGAGCTGGAACCAGCATCCACCGGTGCTGGAACCGGACGCTCCTCCCACGGCCGTCGTGATTTTTGCTGGAACCAGCCTTATGCTTTGCTGGAACTTGCTGTTTTTTTTGCTACATCGACTTTTCTTTCGGAATTTGCTTCCTGCGACTTTTATTCGAACCAATGTGGGTTTGCTGGAACCAGCTATATGTTTTGCTGGAACGTGTTAGTGTTTTTGCTACATTAACTTTTGTTGGTGGATTTTGCTTTCTGTGATTTTTGCTTCTACCGGTATTATTGTTAGCTGGAACCGGCTAATTGTTTTGCTTCAATTGATGATTGGGGGTTTGTTACTGAGATTGTTTTGCTGGGACACGAGAGTGCTAGTCGACAGTGGTGGCGAGGCAGAGACGGTGACGCCAGAGATTTTGCTACAACCACACGACCAGTGCGCTGGAACCAGCCAGCGTCAGAGCTGCAGTTGCAGCTGAAGCTGGCACCCAACGGCGGGCGTCAGACGACGGGGGGGGGGGGGGGGGGGGGGCAGGCGACAACGCGCTGGTGCAGTCGGGGCCGACGACGCCGATGAACGTGGCCGTTGCGTCTCGTGAAGCAGAAGCCCGACGGAGGAGATGCGATGGGCGCGACGACTGCGCTCTCTCCTTTTCTGGATATGCTGCAGGGTGCGGAGTGTTGGGGACGAAGCAGAAGATAAGATTTGAACGGTTAGAGTGGAGCCATCGAACGGGCAGGGTGCGACCGGTCCAATTTTGGGCCGGCGCACCGGCGCCTATCAGTGCCCATGGGAAAAGGGGTGACTGACTTTTGATTTTCAGTCGGTCAACCCGAATTAAAATTATGAATGTATTTTCACATTTCGAATCTATATATTTTTTATGGTGTGTGACGTGGCATGTGAGACTGACGGGTGGGAGCCCACTTGGGTCTGGGTTGGGTCGAACCAGATCAGAGATTAGACCACACACACGCAAACCACTCCACCACCGGCCATCACGCTTTTCCCATTCCCTCGCCGCCGCCGCCGCCAATCTCCTTCTCCGCGGCGCCGCCATGCTCCGGCTAGGTGCTGCCTCCTCACCCAACTCCTCTCGTCTCCCTCCGCATCTCCCACCTCCCAGCTCCGCCGCCTCATATCCGCCGCCGCGCCCGCCATCTTCCTGAACCCTAGCTTCGACGTGGAGGGGTACCTCGTCTCCACCTGCGGCCTCAGCCGAGCACAGGCCGTCAATGCCTCCGCCAAGCTCTCCCACCTCAAGTCCCCTTCCAAACCCGACGCCATGCTCGCCTTCCTCGCCGGCCTCGGCCTCTCCGGCGCCGACGTCGTCGCCTTCGTCACCAAGGACCCGCTGTTTCTCTACGTCAAAGTGGAGAAATCCTTGGCCCCCGTCGTCGCTGGGCTCACCGACCTCGGCCAGTCACGTTCTGACATCGCGCACCTCGTCTCGCTCTCCCGTGACAAATTCCGATGTAGATCCATCGTCTCCTATCTACAATACCACCTTGTCAGGACTGTAGTTGTCAAGTAACTGTCGGAATAGCTGCAGTACCACTTCAGATAGGCTAGCATGGGTGGACCGTTGATCTGAAGATCTCCAGATGGACGGCTGGGAGGCGCGCGCCCTTTTTTACTTTTGAATTGTCTCACAAGTCACTGTAACTCGTAAAACCTGTCGCTGTCTACTTTTCTTAGCTGAACCTCCTTTTAATCCCCCTCCGGCTTGTGGAGAGGGTCATTCTGGATTGTACTGGGCTTGGCCCTTGGAGCCGCCATGTCCCGGCTGGCTAACCCTAGTTCTTGTCTCTCCGATCCAGCTGAAATCGATCTCCAAATTCCACCACAATTTTGAGTGTTTTCCTGAGTTCCTCTGAATTTTCAACGACAGTCCTAGTTCGGTCCTGTCAATTGGTATTCAGAGCGTAGGTTGATCCTTGGCGACAAAATAGAGCTCCAGATCCGATCTGAGCTCCGTTTGGGCGGCGGCGTAAGGGAGGCGAACGGCGGCGGTAGACCAATCGGTAGCAGGAAAGGCGGGCAGTGGTTTCTGAAGAACTCTTCTTCGGTGCAAAATCCCACCCAACCCTCCCTTCTAGTGCTACTTGTTCTCCGGCGGCGGGCGGCGCAATTGGGACAGTGAGGTTGGTTGCCGGCTTGCTGGTGTAAAATCCCTCCCTCCACCTCCTGATTTCTCTCTGCGGGCGGCTTCGGTGATGGTCACGACAGATCTGGGCGAAATGGCAGGTGAAACCCAAGATACTGAGCTGTTGGAGCTGGAATCTCTGCAATTGGACATCAAATCCCTTGGTGGAGAGTTGGAGGAGGAGGATGGGGAAGATGGTGTCGGTGGTGAAGGAGAAGGAAGGAGAGGTGCAGGCGGAGGAGGAAAAACATGAGGAGGCACATAGCCGGGTGTATCAGGGAGAAGAAGAAAAGAAAGATCGTCCACAGAGAAGCTCGAGGTAGAAGGACGTGGGTAGTAAGAGCGAGACTCGTCAAAGGTCACATCACGCGAGATGCACAAACGACGACCAACAGGATCCCAGCAGCGATAGCCCTTGTGCTCATCACTGTAGCCAAGAAAAACACACTCAACCGTCTGAGCAATCAGTTTGGTGCGTTCTCGCGGGGCAAGAAGGACATAGCACACACATCCAAACATATGAAGAGCTGAGTAGTCAGGAGAGCGACCAGTGAGACACTCCATAGGAATACCACCCTGCAGAGCAGTCGATGGCTGTATGTTGATGAGATAGGTGGATGCAGAAACAGCCTCAGCCCAAAAATGGGGTGGGAGAGAAGCGGCAATCATCAGAGCACGAGCCGTCTCAAGTAGATGACGATGCTTACGTTCGGCAACGCCATTCTGAGCATGTGCACCAGGACATGAGAACTGGGCAAGAGTACCCTGTTCCACAAGAAAACCACGCAACAGCTGGGAGATAAACTCACCAGCGGAGTCAGCATGAAAAGTACGAATGAGCGTGGAAAACTGGGTGTGAACCATGGCAGCAAAACGTTTGTATATAGAGAGAACCTCGCTACGAGATTTCATAAAGTAGAGCCAAGTGTAGCGAGAGAAATCATCAATAAACAAGATATAGTAGCGGTGACCACCTTTCGAATCAAAGGGAGCAGGACCCCATACATCAGAATGAACTAAGTCAAAAGGACGCTGAGATACCGACTCACTGGTAGCATAAGGTAACTGGGTCTGTTTGCCAAGTCTGCATCCATTACAATGTAAAGAAACATCTCCAGATACAGACCCTAAGAGGCCCTGATGAACTAAAGAAGACAAGCGAGAGACACATATGTGACCAAGGCGATGATGCCACTGCTGGAAGGACGCAGACGAAGAGGCAGCAAGAGCATGGGAGCTGGCTGAAGTAGTGGCAGCGGAAGGAACACAAAGCCAGTCAACCTCCCAAAGGCCCTCTGACTCACGGCGCCGGGGGCCAGCACCAACCAAAGCCTTGGTGCGACGATCCTGAATGGAGTAAGAGTCGGTCTCAAGAATGACACGACAACCAGAATCAGTAAGTTGGGCAGCGGAAAAAAGATTCATGGTGAGGCGAGGAACATGTGAAACACTAGGAACAGAAAAAGATGGAGTGGAAAGAAGACCACGGCTAGCAACAGGAAGAGGTGTGCCATCAGCGGTAAGAACATTAACAGGCGAATCAAGAGGTCGAAGAGAAGACAGCACGGAAGAATCAGAAGACATATGAAAAGAGGCTCCAGAATCCAGAACCCACGAAGAAGTACCTGACTGTGTAGATGCCTGCGGTGGTGGAGCAGTGGCTACAGTCACAGCAGCAGCGGAACCGGTCGACAAAGAGCCTGAGGATGCTAAGAGACGCTTGAGCCTCATAATGTCCTGGTCAGTGAGTGACGGGGTCGAGGAGGATCCAGGAGTCCCACTGGAAGAGGAGCGCCTCTGGTCTCGCTTCTTCTCACGGCAATCAGACTCTGGGTGACCTGGCCGAGAGCAGTAGCCACACAAGGTGTCACGGCGGCCGGCCCCTCTCAGCATAAGAAGGACGACCCACCCCCCTGAAGGAGTAGGCAGGAGCGGTGGAGCGGTGAGGCGAGCAGGTGGCATAGGAGCTCGGGCGGCCAACACTGATGGAACCACAAGTAACCCAGCAGAGCATAGGCGGATCTCTTCAGCACGAAGCTCAGCAAGTACCTCCGAGATAGGAACACGACCACGAGCGAGCAGGTGAGCACGGCGAGGCTCGAACTCAGAGCGAAGACGAGAAAAGAACTCGTGAACCCGCTGAAACTCCAAATCGGACCGTGTAGTCTGACAACAACGGCAAGTTCCACAAACGACGGTCCGAAGAGAGTCAAGCTGACGCCAGATGGCAGAGCACTGTGAATAGAACTCATCAACAGAGGAATCACCTTGCTGGAGTGCATGCTCCTGACGCACCACAGATAGGTAGAGAGCATCACCAGAGGGCTGATAGCGCTGACAGAGATAAGACCACATCGCTGCAACTGTGCCAAGTCCCATGAACTCCGAGGCGAACTGAGGAAGGACACTCACAGTAAGAACAGCAGCAGCACGAGCATCATCATTGCACCACTGAGTGTAAGCAGACAGATCATCACGATAGGCAGAAAGGGCATCCGAATAGGCTGACATCTGCTGATCATAGGCATCAACTGCAGTATCATCGAGAGCCTTGGCGGCATCGTGATCAGCCTGAGAAGCATCAGCAGCAAGAACTGGCGGTGCTGGCGGGGTAGGAGCCACAAGAGCAACAGGGCAAGGCGGACAGGGGACCTCGCGAGAGAGAACACCCCACAGAAGGAGACCGCGCATGTGGATACGCATAAACCCCGCAAACTCGGCATAGTTGGTGCCATCGAAGATCACCGAGCACCGAGGAACGGTGACATAGCCCGAAGAAGACATGAGGAGCTCTTTCTTTTTTTTGGTCAACTGCTACAGTAGACGGCTACAGGAGACCCCGATCCAGATCGGGATCGGGCTCGCGCTGGCTCGATCCAGCTCCGATGGAGGAAGGGGGGAGGGCGAGCGTAGGAGGGGCCGGCCCTGGGCAGCACTGGCTGCAGCAGGAGGCGGCCAGGGGCAGCAGGGCACGGGGAGGTCGCAGCCGGGCGTGGGGAGACGCGGGAAGGTGGCTGCCGGGCGCGGGGAGGTGGCTGCCGGGCGCGGCCGAGCACGGGAAGGCGCGGGGCGGCAACGGCAGGCCGCGGCCGCGCTCGGGGCGGCGCGGGACAGCGACGGCAGGCCGCGGCCGAGCTCGGGGCAGCGCAGGCCGGGGCGAGACGGCGTGGCGGCGGGGAGGGAGAGAGCCGGGGGTGAGGGAGGAGGTGGCCGCCGCCGGCGACGAGGTAGAGGGAGGCCGGCGACGGGGGAGCTAGGCCGGCGATAGGGGAGCAAGGCTGGCGACGGGGGAGCGAGGCACGGAGCTGCGAGCGTGCGGGAGCAGGAGAGGAACCTAAGCATCTGATACCATGTTAGGAATGGGCAACTGCATTCATAGGAGGGCCAAGGGCCAGTACATATACATGTGTATGGTAAAGTGCAAGAGAGACTATACACATCTAACAGGCGATACATGCTCCTGCTGTGGGATGGGTCGGGATGGTCCTCAGGAATCCGGATGGAAGCTTGATCTTGCTGCTTATCGACACCTCTTCTTCCGCAACAATGCCCTCCAAGTGGAACTACATGCAATTAGGGAGTGGCTAGTGCTAGCTTTGGAGCGATCAGGCCCTTCCTGTGGTAATCCAATCCGACTCTTTGATGGCACTTTCTTCATTGTCCTCAGATATTCTTGATTGATCGGCTTTTATTTAGTCACGGAGGTTAAGCATCTCTTAGCTGGTAGAGAGTTTTTTCCTATGAAAATTTCTAGAGATCAAAACAGAGTAGCAGATCGCCTGGCGAACCATGGGAGAGTGAGTGTAGCATGGCTTATTAGCTACAAAATTGCACACCTTATATTGTTGAGTTTTTGCCAGCTGACTGTAACTCTGCATCTAATGAATAAAACTCTTTTACCCTAAAAAAGAAAAACAATGAATCTGCAACTCCTTTTTTGATCCCGAGCTCAAATGATCATTGATGAACAGTAAAAAAAATAGTGAAAAGATCTACCACAAATCTTTTTTTAAACTTCGATAGACGTTTTGTATGCTTGACAAATTTCAGCATGAAATAACTTTCATGGAAGTGATGGCAAATTCTTTTTTTCAACACTCCATGTTTCCAAAACATTTTTGGAGCATCAAATATGTTTTTGCCACAACTTTCACGAATGTCATTTCGTGATGAAATTTATCAAGCATACAAAACATTTGTCAAAATTGATCACACAAAAATCAGTTTTTTTATTTTACGTTCATAAGAGAGCATTCAAGCTAGGGAGCAGATACTCCAACTCGTCTACTCTAAGGCATAACATAGCACAATCTCCTCCTTTTAGTCAAAAAAAGAAAGAAAGAAAAGAAACTGCAGGCCCAACCTACCTAGCCTAGCTTAATGTGAGACTGCCAATGGACTACACCTGGTATTAAGTATTAACCAGCAAAAAAAAGGGCATCAAGGACAGGACCACACCTTTGTTGCTTGCTTCATGAGTCTCGCACCACTCGCAAGCATCGTTCGCTTGTTACCGGTACCACCATGCTCTGACACCGGCTCTCTTCTCCCTTTGCTCCGGTAACGGCTTGTTTTTTTTAAATTAAAATAATATGTATTAGTATGTTTTTGCATCATCATGACATCACCAGCATTGCGTCGGCAACATGTTTTTTGCGGTAAAACTTTCGATCTATTCATTTATCATGGTAGTACAACAAACATCAGAAATAATAAAAATTACATCCAGATTCATAGATCACCTAGGGACGACTACAAGCACTGAAGCGAATCGAAGGCGCACCGCCATCATCTGGCCAAAACTTGTTGTAGTAGACAGTTAGGAAGTAAACGTGCTAAGCCCCCATAGGACCAACGCACGAGAACAACAACCACCGCGATGAAAAGTAACATAGATCGGAAGAATCCAACTTGAGGACACACGAACGTAGACGAACGACTACTAAATCTGAGCAAATCCACCAAAGACAGATACGCCGTAGAGACACCTCCACGTGTCCACTGATGATGCTAGACGCATCACCGGGATGGGCTAGGCGGGAAGAACCCTATTCCATCTTCAGAGAGCCACTGCCGTCTCGCCTTACTGAGCAGGACAAAAAAACCCTAAAAACTCAAAGGAAGCTCTAAAAACGGAGCCCTCTAGCTGGCAAGGCCCGGGAACCACCGTGCCTCTCCATGCTCCTAGGACACAGGAGACGAGGCGAATCGGTGCCGGTGCCGGTGGGAGGCTCGAAAAACCCTGGCGGAGCGCCTTTGGGTCCTTGGAGTGAATGGGTGCTTGTGGTCTGGGTCATTCAGATGTTTTGCTATACCTCTTAGCTATATTATATTTCGCCGGAAGGTGAATAGTATCACCTATTTCTTTGACCATCTGATCGGAGAGTACCTGGACACTTGCACATGCCCACGTGTTATCACTTGGAAATTATTCGGTAAATGGGAAAATGCATGTTCTCAATAGAGTCGGAAGTTTGCGTGTGGTCTTCTTATAGTATATCGAGGTCACACGTCAAATTTCGTCCGATTTTGAGTATATTTGATACCCAAACAATCGAATATGTAGGCACTATTAGCCGGGTAAATAATTAATTGGATTGCTTAAAAAAACCCGCACACAAGTCTCTATTCCCTCTTTTTTGACCTAGTGCACCTAACTTAGCTACCACATCAACACTTAGCACAAAACAACCCACAAAACCTCCTACAGCCATTGCCTATTTAAGCAGATGCTCCCTTGCCATTTTTGGCTGCAATTGTAGACAAATCCCATGAAACTCCTCCCCGCCGCCACTTGGCACACCCATATCGGGTGCATTGCCGCCGCCAGAGCCGTTGTGGCCACACTTAGATTCGTCGATCCAGATCGTTCATGGACGATCCAAAGGACACTAGCGCCACACGCGTTGCCACCTTCGCCTCCAGCCCGTACGAGCCCACTCCCGGCCGCAGGAGCCGATCGTGGCACAAGAGAAGAGCTCCCCAACAAGAAAAATAAACTCGGATATGTCACAAATTCGCTGAGTTCCACTGGTCAAAAACTCGGTAGTGTCCTGACAAGTGGGGCCCACCAACGACTAGGCGATGGAGACATGACGACGTTCTAAGTTTTTCGGGTTTTGGCTAAGAAAACTCGGCAATCTTTTTGCCTTTTTTATATTATGGAATTCCAGGGCTACCTCGATGTTGAGCTCCTACGTACGAAAAAACTCGGCAAAGACCTGACAGGAGGGTCCACAGGGGACGTGGAAACGACTATTAGAGGATTGGGCTTCTTTTGCCGAGATTCGTAACTCGGCAAAGGGTACACCCTTCGTCGCCGCAGCGTGCATATAATTGTGGGCACAGGAGTGGACTCGGCAGCCGCAAGAACCCTAACCCGACCCCGTCTCCCTGCTGCGCCGCACCGCCACCGCCACGCCGCCTCCTCTCATTCTCCCTACCGCCGCCATGGAGTCGACAACACCCATGGGTGCCGTGGCCACGGGCGCCGCCACCATCGTAGCTGGCCGCCCCGCCCCGCTTCGCACTGGCACCGGCGTCTGCATCGTTAAGCAGGAGCGTGCGGGTGAGCTTCTTCGTCACTTTTTTTTTCTTTTGATGAAATGCATGCATGTTTATTTGTTAAAATAAGTTAGATATGGTGTTTAGTAGAGTTTAGCAACATTGTTTAAAAAGGTAAGTTAGTAGCATATGTTAGTTCTATATAGTTTGTTAGTTGTTAGATAATTAGCTAGATATTTGCAACTACTAATTAATGCTGCCTGTCTATGTCCTGGAAAGGGCCATGAAATGTCGTCTCCTCTAGTGAAGTTGACACCCACAGTCCCGCTATAAGTGAGGGTTTGGGTGCGATGACATAGCCCTCCTGCCCCTACACTTCCGAGGTCATGGAAGGGTCGAAGGACCCCTCGGAGACCGACTCAGAGTTGGAGTATCCCGAGGAGGAGGAGGAGGACAAGGACAACAGTGACGATAACAACGACAACCAACCAACGGTCTGCGAAAAGCGTCCTCGCCCAGATGATGACGCATAGGTGGCATTCAAGAAGAAGCACGTGACGACCAATACTGCAGCTAGAGAGTCCATAAAATCCTGGCTCATGGTCTTACTTAACTTGTAAGAAATGTAGATTCTTTTGTCCTGGCAAACGTCCCTGAAGGATTAGAAGATATTTTGTACTACAACTATAACCAGTTGCTTTGATCGATTTATTGATCATTTTGCTCAAACAAAAAGAAGATTTTTTTATCGGGAAAAGGAAAAAAAATATGAAAAAAAACCTTCATTGCAATATACCCAAATAATTTTTTTAAGACATTGCCCCAGAGATAAAACAAAATCGTGTATACGAGTGACTCCATCCTAGCCCATTATCAGAGGAGCGAGTGACGCGTGGGGTCACCTTGTCATCGCCAAGGTCGAAGCAGACCAGACCACGCTAATCCTCTCGCTCTCGCACCGGGCTCCCTCGCCGCCGCGGCGCCATGCTCATGGTGCGTAGCCGCGTCCTCGCCCATCTCCTCTCATGCCCAGCAACCTCCCACGCATCCCCTGTCCGCCGCCTCCTCGCCATGGTTTTGGTTACCAGTCGAAATTTCAAGATTTTCCATGGTTATCGTGTATTTCCGTACCCCTCGGTAAACCGCCAAGCAAAAAATACCAGTTTTTTGAAATTTTTGAATTTAAACACTCGATTTACATTAAAGTACGTAGGATCTAATTAATGCCATGAGAGTTGGTTCTGGCATGTTGGTATCAACCTAGTTCCTATTTTGAGAGGTCTTTGGTTCGAATATTCTTTCATTCACTTATTTGAATTCAAAATTCAACTATAAAATTCGCTCGAAATATTCTCGGTATTTCTCAGTAACCGTAGTAACCACATTTATCCGCCCCTGGGTAAAATTGCCTCATTTGGTAACCAAAACCTTGCTCCTCGCCGCCGCGGCGCCCGCCATCTCCCCAGGCCCTGGTTTCGCCGTGGAGGAGTACCTCGTTTACACCTGCGGCCTCACCCGACCCCAGGCCGTCAAAGACTCCGCCATGCTCTCCCACCTCAAATCACCATCCAAGCCCGACGCAGTCCTCGCCTTCCTCGCCGGCCTCGGCCTGTCCGGCGCCGACGTCGCCGCCCTCGTGACCAAGGACCTGCTGTTCCTCTGCGCCAAAGTGGAGAAAACCCTGGCACCCAACGTCGCCGGGCTCACCGGCCTCGGACTCTCGCCTTCTGACATCGCGCGCCTCGTCTCGCTTTCCCGCCACAGATTCCGGTGCAGATCCATCGTCTTTGAGCTGAAAAGGTGGGTTTGAGCGTGTATGTAGACTTTACTGTAGGGCATGTAGAGTGTTTGTCAGCTCAATATATATTGTTGGGCAATTGGCTTCTGTTGCCAATTGGCCTCGGCTGATTGTTGTTTCAGGAATCTCTTCCTAGCGGGGAAATGGAAGTGCCGACTGTTGGGGTCGCTGGGACACCTTTGGGGATCCTGAAGGCAAAAAATATGGCCTGTTTCGAGTTGCGACCCTAGTTGATTGGTCTTTCACGTTTGCTACTACTGGATTAACAACCGTTGGAGCTGCTTGGTGCAGGCGATGGAGGAAAAAAGGGAGGCACCGCAACAGGCGCAAAGCTCATGGCGTCTGAGGTGTTCGTGTTCCAATCCATGGAGGCAGGAGCTTTTCTGGGTGGTTGTATTGGTATTGCTCTTCTCTTTTAATTTGTATCTCTTGCGCACCGAGTCTCTACAGGCGCGTTTGGTTACCTACATCGTTTTTTTAGCACTTTGCATATTTGTCCCAACTGTGCCTAGCTGAGCATATGTAGGCAAAAAACCAACATCTGCATGTTGATTGGTTGCCTGCACTGCACCAAGGCCTAGATGGCTGCAACTTGTTTGGTTGCCTGTGTTTGTGTTTCAGGTGTGAGCAGATGCAAAGCACAACTGTTTGGTTGTGTGCTAGTACTTGCTCTTCTCACTCCTTTCAAATGTGGTGGACTTACCATCCATTTGACAGCACACACAACACACACACACACACAACACTATGATCAACAGCAGCAGAAAAACAGCAAGACCAAAGCAAAAACAAGTAAAGAACAGACAGATCATAAGTTACTAGGCATAAGTTTAAAGCAGCCGGACATCCCATGCCCCTGCTGGACCCCAGGGTGCTGCTCCCTGGGCAAAATATGGACATGTTCACAAGAAAAGAGACTATCATGCTTCAGTTCAAACCTAAACTACTTTAGTTCATAGTACTACGCATGGTTCAGAGTTTTAGACTTGACAGACGAACTAGAGGGCTTGAGTGATGTCGCCGATGCAACTGTGCTTCATGCACCGGACCATGCAGATGTTGGAGTTTTTGGTGTTGTAGATCTGGACCTTCAGCCCCAAGCCGGGGAGCTTGAAGACAACAAGGTCGCCGGGGACAATCTTGTGCCAGCCGCAGAAGTACTCCCAGCCGTGCCCCAGCACCATGTGCCCCCTGAACATCTACTTGTTGGCGGAGAGGCTGATGACATGAGGAGGGCCGCTGACCTGCCATTGCTTCATCACCGGCCTGAATTTACGCGGGATGATGAGCATGGCGATGTCCTCCTGGTCAGCGATCTGCACATAGAACCTGATAGGTTCCCATGCACCCTCTTCGTGGCCAGTCGTCGGCTTCCTGCCAGCGTCTAGCGACATCCTCATGAACTCCACCCTACCAGGGAGCACCGCCCTCTTCAACCACCTGTTGGTAGGGATGAGGTCCTTCGCCCCCTCTGTGCTGGCGACGACCTGCGCACCACCGCCAGCTGTGTCCCACTTCGTCTTCATTATCTTGTCAGCAAGATGGACATCAGTTAGCAACACATATGACACATGATCATAGCTAACAAGTAGGGCATCATCAATGCTCATTGAACATAATTTCGAATGATCACTACTAAGTACTAACACATGATCAGTGCTTACAGTTATGAGTGCTAACACTAATCAGATGAAGCCACCACTCACATGTCCTACTTGCACCTACTATTTTTGGTATTCAGGTATGTCGTACTTACATGCCACATGCACTCACGTACCCTAGCAACAAGATCAACATAACAACAACAAGAAGAAGAGTAGCATATACACTACTAACAACAGTAAGAACTAACAACAACATCAACAACAGTAGCATATAAACTAGTACCAGCAGCAAGAACAAACAATGTGGCACTACAAACCAACAATTTGGCTGTACAAAGTAATAATGTGGCACTAAAACGATGCAAACTAACACTGCATTATGAACAATCTAGCCATGTGGTATGAACAAATTAAGCATGCACTCTAATTCATCCCCAAAATAGAGGATTCTGATCGAATCAACTCGAATCCGGTCGAATCTACTCGAATCCAGTCGAATCGGATCGAATCTGCTCAAATGTATGGGCCACAATCTAATCTAACACACTAAGAACTACCCTAAGAACTCTAAGTAAGAAGCAGAGGGAGATTTGAGAGCTTACAGTGGGGGTTGCCGGCGTAGAGTACGCCGGTCGTGCTGAAAACCCCAGCGGGAAGGGGGGTGCTGCCGCCGCCGATGAAGAGGACCCGATCATTCCCAGGGCCGCGGCCGTGCACCTTGTCCTGCGCCAGCTCAAAGATGACGCCGACGTCCTGGAGCTCCCCTCCCCTTGCACCAGACACAAAGGAGAAAGCCCTCTTATGGGGGTAAAAATACCCCCATAAGAGGGGCCTGCAAAGGACGACGCCGGCAGGTACTGGATCCCTGCGATGTTGAGCCGATGGAGAGAACCACCGGCTCCGGTGGCGGAGCCGGAGCGACCGGCGCCAGCCCTGCATTGGCATGGGGCGGCGGCATGGTGCAGAAAGGGGAGGGAGCTCGCAGTGCTGCCACCAGATCTACTCCGGCTGTGGAGAGGCCGGCAACCCACCCCTCTTGGATGGAATTGCTGCTGGCGATGACCGGAATGGGTGTGGCATGGCGAGACGGCGGCGTGGCCATCGGAGAAATCAAACAGGAGGTGATGTGAGAGAGAGGGAGTGGGTGTGAACTGACGAGGGAGGTGACGGGAGGGGGCGTGGCGAGTTATGAGTAGTCGCGTCGTCTCTCACGCGTCCCCATGCGTGCAGGCGCTCGCCACGCGTGGCTCAAGCAAGCCTGGCTCGCAAAAAATGGTTGATACGTCCGTTCCTCCAGAGCCAGGCCCATGCCTGCTTTGAGGTTCGTGCGGGCCACGAAATAGATGCGACCCAGGCAATCAAACGGGGCAGATTCTTCCCGCGTTGGCCTGGCCCGACCTAATGCGACCAACCAAACGTGTCCTACACCTGCGCGCATCTATGTAGCTTCTCCTTTCTTACTTAGGGAGAGCCTCGGGCTTTGTTCTTGGTTTTAAGCTTGTTGGCGGTTGCTGTGTGCGGCGGATGATGTCGTATGTATTGGTGCCTGGGTTAATGCCACAATCCAACTGTATGTGCCCGCTACAAACTACAACAAGAGCTGCAAAAGGCAAAGGTATTGGGTATGTATGTATATGTAGGTAGTGAAAGAAAAGTTGTGAATCTCATGGCCACCCTTAGGTTTAGGGTTGTTTGTTTGGCCCGGGCTGGACACGTGCACCTCGCTTGGTCATGAGCGTTCCCTAATTCTAAGGGTGGTCACGGCGGTTCTCTAACAGCACAACTACGTACCGGCTGGTTCATATCTAGTTAATTTTTTTCCATTACTGATGTAGTACATGTTACAGTGAAACCCTGAAAAATAACATAGTAAACAATTCTGTTTCCAGGATTGCAGAAATAGGCTTAATTGCAAAATTCTGGAACCATAGCAATTCAGGTTACTCTGGGACTCTGAATCTTCCTTCCTGATTTACACCCAAGTGAACAACTATATATAGAAAGTGGAAGTTATTTCTGAATCTATCGGGCTTAACTGGTGAAGTCTGATTTTTATTAAATCATCTAATGGGAGCTGCATTTTGACAAGCAAATTTCATCAGTTACTAGATAGATCATACTAATGCGAATGCAAATTACGACATATAGGATAGACACAAATTAATCTTATCACTTACCTACATCTCCCACACCTATGGGAATTACTCACTCATCATAAAAGGGAAACCAATCACAATGAAGACAAAACCCATGAAAATTTCCTCGCCCTCACTTCTACCACGATTTTTTTATGTTACATACGGCCCAAAGAATGTCATGCAGGTGCGTCCCTGGCCCGCCCAAGATGAAAATCCTATTTTCTGTCATGAATTTTTTATCATAGAAGTAGAAGCCCACCACATCTATGATGCTACGTGGTTTTGTCACAATTATCATAAGAGAAGTGTCATAACCATGACAGAAACTTTTTTCGCTCGGGCCATAATGTCTTGAATGTGTCTTTTTTTTTTGTAGTGTATGTTGTTCATATGAGAGTTGTTGGAAGGCCGCCGCCAGGCAACATGTGGCTCCGCAGATTGGACGGGAGGGAGAGGGAAATGCTTCCTCCACTTGTGGTGTTTTTGGTATCATGCGTCGTTTTTTGGCCCCTTGTATGTGTGACTCAACTGGGCCTGGCTCAGCTAATATGGGCTCAATACCATGTTGTTCAATAGTTTGGTATCCTACACTGCATCGGTTGCCAAATTAGGCATGCTATTTGGTGGCCTGCATTTGTGCTTTAGGGGTGAGCAGATGCAAACCCCACCTGTTTGTCTATGTGCACATAGTTGTTTTGCTCGCCCTTTTAAATTTGGTTGCCTTACTACCCAAAAGTAGCACACTTCATAGCAGGCATCACATATGAACTGCATAACACAATTAACACTAATGTGACTGGAGGGCCAGGGCATGTGAGGCTTGATTGAAGGCCAATCTATTTATTACCACTTTGCAAGGTGTGGGGAGACGATCCATATGAGAAGATTCCGAATAAGGCAAACTTGGGAGAGAGGCATGTATTAAGGGGACGAGTGGCAGGGCTGGCCCACATACAACAAGGGGTAATTTCGTCCATAAAAAAAATCCGACATGTCAGTAGTGTCGTATTAAAGAATGAAATCTAGACCTAGCTTCAAACAACGAAGTTTGAAATCTCCGGGGTCAAATAAGGAATCCATAATTTTACCATTATCAAATAAGGAACTTTCCTCAAATAAACTGACACCATCACACACCACTAAATCTGCATCGCCACCCACCCTCTCGACCCCACCAAACACCACCACTACTGCCCCCATTCCCCACCCTCCCCTCTCCCTGGTGTCCTCACCTCTCCCCGGCGTCCTCACCTCTCCCCGGCTTCCTCACCTCTGGCTTATTCCGTCCCTCCACCCCCTCCCATTGGAGGGGGAACGGTGGTGTTTTGCAAAAGCTTCGATGGAGTTCAGATCTGGGTGTCGCCTGGGTTTCCTAGATCCAGATCGCATCAGCACCCTTCCTGATGATCTACTCCTCCTCATCCTTGCCAAGCTCCCCTGCATCGGAGTTGCGGCGCGCACAAGCATCCTCTCACGGCGGTGGCGCGGCCTCTGGGCAGTCTCCGCCAAATCATCTTTCGCGAGGTCGTGTTCGACTCGATCGAACCAGCACTCGGCCAGATCTCTTGTCCTCCTGCTATTTCCCTGTTGGAAATCCACGCCCCCGAGCAGGACATGGCGAGTACTGCACAAGTCAACTCGTTTTTGTCCGCCGCCGCGGAACTTGAGCCGAAGGAGTTTGTCACTTCCTTCCCCTCAAGCTTTGGCCTATTAGGAAGGTCCATCATCATTGATTTGCCTTGCTTCCGCCACACCACCTACATCATGCTGGACCATGTATACATTCGCTCCGTCGCAGTCGGCGTCGAGTTTCCTGTGCTCGAGACGTTGTCCCTACTGCACTGCAATGGCAACCTCGAGGCTTTGCTCTCATGCTGTCCGCGCTTGTGCACCCTCCTGCTCAGCGGCATTTTATTTGATACGTGTGATCTAAGGGTGAATTCGCCGTCGCTGCAGGAGCTTGTTGTGAACCCATTCTCGACAGAACATGTCAACATTGTTGCCCCCATGCTTAAGAAAATGGAGATTCTCCTTACCGTGATGTTGGAGGTCAACATTTCAGTATTGGCACCAATTATGGAGAATGTCTGGTGGTACTGCTGCTACACTGAGGAGTCTATTGTGTTTGGTCCTTGGTATCTCGAGTTGTTGGGGTTGCAGGTGGCAGATAGACAAGGACAACTCCCTTTGTTGCATATTCGTGCAAGTGTAGTAAGTCCCCTCTCCTACTTAATTTAGTGGAATATTATACTACCTAAAATTTATGAATTACATAGATCTTGCAAAATTGTTTTTCAGGACTCGTCACTTTTCCCCTACGAGCCCAACTTTGCACAGGAGATAGAGAAGCATATGGTTGTTGACTTCTCTCTTTTGGAGTTAGATCTCAAAACAGATGGACATGTTTTGGGAGCACTTGTGTTTTATCTCCTTCAGATTGATCAAATTTCTAGTTCACTGCGGAAGCTTAAGATCATCCTATTAAGATCAGTGGTAATTATTTTTCTGCTCTAACAATATCTCAATAATAGATGTGTAGTAGTTTACATTTACTTTTTGGTCCTAGGTAAAAGAAGAATGCCCAACGGATTGTCCCTGTGAGTCCACAAACTGGAGGTCCCAAGCTATCTCCTTGACTGCTCTTGAAGAAGTGGAAATCAATGGATTTGAAGGAGTGGATCATGAGTTTGATTTACTGAAAAAACTACTTGTATTCGCACCAAAGCTTAAAAAAATTATTGTGAGGCTCACACAGGAGGTCTCATCAAGTAACACTAGACGCACTAAAATATACAACGTCTTCGAGACCTATGGTTCAGCAGAATGCTTTGTCTATCTTAGCTCTGGTGAGTATGGTTTTTTTGTCATTTATGATTAGCATCCTCCTACATGAAGTGCAGATATAAATGTTAACTCTTGTAAGTTTCTTTGAAACCTAATATCAAGCTCTCATTGCTTTACATGTTTATGGTGGTTGAAATGTGGCATTGGCATCCCAATTGTAGAGTTTAATTGTGCATTTATTTCCATTAGTAGCTCATTCTAAATGCTATATTCCCACGGCATTTGTGTGCCCACACCCTCATATTTTGTTAGAAATAAAAGCTGAATGGTGGAGTGAATGATAAAAAACAATATTTTTATCCGGTTTCCTTACCTTTGTTTCCCTTTTTCGTTACAATGTTCTTTAATGGTGAAGCCCTCGTGTTTTTCATATGTATTCTGGTTTCCAGGTTAAAGAGTTAGGCATCAACTAGTTGTCTAGCTAGAGTAGGCTATAATTTGTGCAGCTTGTTGACTCATGTTAAAGGCTCGGCCTCCGCTGGGTGCATGCTTTTGCTCATCAAAAAGTTCCATCAAGGACTAGTCCTGGTTTGTATGGTTTTAATTTCTAGTTTATTTGAAGCTATCTTACCTAAATTGACTATCCTTGGGATTTGCCACAAATTATTAGTTCCAAATAATTTTTGTCAACATGCACTTTTGTATTTATATCCGCTCTAAGCATGTATTGCATTTTATTTGCTAGTGAAAACAATCCAAACACATACTTCAACTAAATTTGCATGTTTCAATAGTGACCAAAGTTCTTCAAATTGTATCTGCTGCAGGTTTAATAGACGACATCCAAAATCAACCATCAACATGATTATCATCCTCTTGCGTATGGTGTTTCTCGTTGCGCATCGACAAGATCGCCCTTTTCATGCCAATTAACTCCATTCAACATGTTGTTTTTCCATTGTATTGTACAAATGTTGCTAGTCAAAAACCTGAATGGTTGTGATGCAATTCAATTACTTAAGTTAATATGTCAACTTATGCCAGTCAATCACTGTAGCTAGCTACTACATGTTTCCACCGAATTATGCTTATAACTTTGGTTAGATGAATCAAAGAGCTTTGTGAAAGCCGAGGGTCAAAAACTAAGAATTACCTTCTATTTCCTCTATTTTCTAACGACTGCACCCTACAATGAACAACAGATGCATCTTTTGTTACTTAGCTAATATGACATATTTTTTTGTTGATATTGGGTCTGGATATATGCTAGTGTTATGGCCTAGGGGTGCCTCATCATATCGGAAGTTGGCCCGTGGCACCCTAGGTCAGTTTACAGCTTGGTCCGACGTCTCGGCCTAGAGGCCTTATGAAAGGAAGAACTCAGAAGACTTGGAGTATATGACAAGGAAGTCGGCATCTAGGAGGACTCCTCAACCACCCTAACCGACTAGGATCCTGTGAACCCTAGACCCTAGCATCCTATATTAGCCATGAAGGTATGTGGCCATGCGTTGCTATAGTAGCCAATAAGAGAAGTGCGGGGACAAATCCTGATGCAAATCAAAGAACCAAAAAAAGACATCTTTTGGGTATGAAGCATAATTTTTGACAAGTTTGACATAAGACATTTTAACGACCAAAGAACATCATTGAATGAAATCTAATTATCTGAATCACATGTTATTACACAAAATGAGATATCTTCAGACTCAAAAGTTTAGAGGTACAACCATTCATCTTTACATGTAAAGAAAAATGCTCAAAACAACATTATGATCCATTTACAAACATGTTTCTTTGTCCCCTCTTTCGATACAACCATTATTGCTTGAAGATGACATCTTAGGCATAACTGCAAGTGTATAAACACACATTTCTATAAATAACAAGTAAGTGGATAAATGTACAACCATAATAAAAGATGTAGAGTACTAAAAACATTTCTACCAAAGAATTAAAGCTGAAGAACGTTTCTATAACGTGTCAACAAATCTCATGAGTCTTTAAGGACTGATAGTTTTATGTACAAAACAAATTGAATCAGTTGTAGAAGATATTCGACATGGAAGTAATGATGTGAAACAATGAAGGTTGTGACTTAAAAGCCAACAACAAATTCCATTTATATTATTATATAGTAAAAATACACTATCATTTTGTTTAAATTCCTCAAGAATATACTATTATATGTACGTTTTCCTCTCACAATTAACAACTTAACACAAATTTCCATAATCTTAATTAGATGAGTTCATGTACCTTTCTAGAGTACACGCATGACTGGAAAAGATGTTGAGGTCGCATTAGAACAAATCCAAAATGCACAAGCCTAAGAATAGAACCATTTGTACACACCATCTCTCAAATAAACCTAGAAGGGTGACGTGCGCTTTGCTGCGCGGTGTTTATAGAGGCACAATGACGGCTATTAAATGTGACAAAGATAAAAAATTTAAGCTTAGGTACCAAACGATGCTAGCTGAAAAAAACTAGACATGCTATATTGATAGATTTTATTGCCAGTAACAACTATAGATATCCGAGTTTTGAAAACGGAGATACAAACATTATATCATCATTGATGAACACATACAATAGAGCACAGTGAGATTCATAATAAAATATTCAACCTCCTGCCACGGGTGCATCATTCCAACTGGGGCGACGATCTTGGTGGAGTGAGGGGCGATGCCAACGGCTCCTGTACGGACAGGCGCCGAGGGGGGCGAGTGGACCGCGGTCCGTGCGACAGCGGGCAGGAAGCAGGGCTCCTCAACCTCGTGCAAGCGGGGTTGGTCGGGGAGTCAAGGCCGGGCGCCGGCGTGCTTTCGCGCCGGGTGGCCACGGTCCCAGGCGGATGGCTGCGGCTGCCCGCAAGGTGGCCCGTGCGGAACCAGCGAGGGAGGGCCGAGGGCGGCCTGAGTCCCAGAACGCTCGCCTGCTTCTTCTCCCTGGCCAGGGTCCGCTCTGGCCGGCGTTGGCCGGCCCCGTGCCGGCGGCGGCGCAGGCGGAGTAGCAGGATCCTCGACCTAGGGTTGGGGGCGGGTCACCTGCTATGCCAGTGGGACAGGCCGCTGGGCCCGGATGCGGCCCATCTCTGGGGCATGCGGGTGGTGCGGCCCAGCCGAGGGTGCTGGCTGTGGGTCAAGCAGACACGCCTGTCACTGAGGCCCAGCTCGTTCCGCTGGATGCGGCCAAGCCCACTCCTGGCCCGGCACCCAAGCCATATAAGTGGCTCTGGCTGCCCCGGGGAACCCTAGATGCCTCATTGGGGTTTCCTGCCTGCAAATCGGAGGTGCGGCGCTTCAGCCACTCCGCCCGCTTTCTAATCCCCATTCCCCCCTCCTCCACTGGTGCGCTCCTTGAGGGAGTCCTGGATTAGGGGGTCCTCGGACTGCCGGACTATATACTTTGGCCGGACTATATACTTTGGCCGGACTATTGGACTATGAAGATACAAGATCGAAGACTTCGTCCCGTGTCCGGATGGGACTCTCCTTTGCGTGGATGGCAAGCTTGGCAATACGGATATGTAGATCTCCTCCCATGTAACCGACTCTGTGTAACCCTAGCCCCCTCCGGTGTCTATATAATCCGGAGGGTTTAGTCCGTAGGACAGCAACAATCATAATCATAGGCTAGCTTCTAGGGTTTAGCCTCTACGATCTCGTGGTAGATCAACTCCTGTAATACTCATATCATCAAGATCAATCAAGCAGGAAGTAGGGTATTACCTCCATCGAGAGGGCCAGAACCTGGGTAAACATTGTGTCCCCCGCCTCCTGTTACCATCCGCCTTAGACGCACAGTTCGGGACCCCCTACCCAAGATCCGCCGGTTTTGACACCGACATTGGTGCTTTCATTGAGAGTTCCACTATGCCGTCACCATAAGGCTTGATGGCTCATCTTGTTGTCAAGGACAACATCACCTCTGGGGGAGCCCTGGCTGTAGGCCAAACTCTCTGACTAGGCGGCTTCGTCATGACCGCCCGTTCGGCCGTTGCGTCGACGATGACTTCTCGGGTAATCAAAAACAGCCTCCACGTCGGCTCGGGACTCGCCGAGCAGATGGATCCAATGGAGCTCTCTTCCTTGAACGAGCTCTTGGATCACATCACCGCCCTGGGAGTCGCTACGGACTATGATCGGATCGGGCTTAAACCCGACCAAAGGGAGATTAACTCTCCGTCGGTCACCCATCAGATAGCGGTGGTGGAGGAGCAACGCAGCGGTTCTTCCTCTATCTTGAGGACAAACTATGCCCGGATTCCCGAGCTCTCCGAGCCGGATACCCGTCTACGGGAGGACATGGCCCAAGCTTTGAACCTAGAATCAGACAGCGGGCCAGACTATTGGGCAACATCCCGGAGCCCGAACTGCCAAGCTCGGAAACTCCTCCACCCCTGGGTCTCAGATCAGGTCAGGGTTCGGACCTAAATCTACCCACCCACCCAGATATAAGTGATCTTTCCCACATTAGACAAGAGCCCCAAGAGACAATACATCACTATTGGGCCACATTCCTCCTTGTAATGAGCAAGGTCAAGGACTGTCGCGAGGAAGACGCAATTTCATTCTTTTGCAAAAATTGCACGGACAAGGGAATCCTCAACGCCATAATTCGCCGTGACATAGCACACTTTGCTGACTTGGCGGCCATAGTACAGAAGTACTGTGCGATGGAAAGCGCTTGGAAAACCCAAACAAAATTCTGGGATCCTCTGGCCCTCACTAAAACCCCCGTCCGAACTAAAAGGGTGTACTCTCGTAAGTCACCTGATCCAGTTACAAAGAAACAAAAGCCCACTACAGGGCGTGGAAACGTATAGGAGGGAGGGCTCAATGGGCCATGCAAAATTCACAGTACAACGGATACCATGCCAACACATAGCCTTAGAGCATGTTGGATACTCCGGCAGGTAGCCAAGAGCGGCGAGGATATCCTCATCAGCAATATAACAGAGCACCATCCCGTCGAAAATAACAATACGGTATTAACAGTCTTCGAGACTTTCGCCTCAAATAATAGGCGCAAGAGAGCACTCCGCAGCCTTGCCGAAGTCTGCCACGTGGCAACAATAAATCCATGGAGCGATACGGCTATAACCTTCAATGCCAGTGACAAACCTAAATTCTGAACAACCCGAGCACCAGCCGCCCTGGTCCTTAGTCCAATTGTGGACGGTTTCCGGCTTACTAAAGTGCTCATGGACGGTGGCAGCGGATTAAACCTCATCTATGAGGAGACTCTTCAAAAAATGGAAATAGAAAAGAGCCGCATTGAACAAAGCAACACAACCTTCAGAGGAATCATCCCTAGTGGGGAGGCATGATGTGCGGGAAAAATCACACTAGATGTGGTATTCGGCACGCCGGAGAATTATAGGTCCGAAAAAATCACATTCCAAGTGGCCCCGTTCAGTAGCAGATACCACGCCCTTTTAGGGCGAGAGGCATTCACGATCTTCCAAGCTATACCCCATTACGGGTACATGAAGCTCAAAATGCCCGGGCCCAATGGAATCATCACTCTAGCTAGTGATCCGGACATAGCACTCCGCGCCAAAAATAAAACCGCCGCACTAGCCCTCGAAGCATTATCCGAAGCCCTTGCGGCCGAAGAACTAACTGCGCTGCGCTCCACGGTGGACAGGGACGACGTGATACTCGACAAAAGACCCAAGTCCACCTCTTTTAAACCAGCAAACGAAATAGTCAAATTCCAGGTCCACCCAACGGACCCTACAAAAACAGCATCCATCGGGGCACAGTTAAACCCCACAGTAGACGCCGCACTGCGGGAGTTCTTGCGCAAAAATTGGGACATCTTCGCCTGGCATCCTTCAGACATGCCAGGAATCCCACGCAGGCTGGCCGAGCATAGCCTTAACATTCAAAAGGGGTTTAAGCCGGTCAAGCAGACTCTTCGGCGTTTCTCTGAGCCTAAGCGACAAGCCATGGGAGAGAAGCTACCCAAGTTACTCGAGGCCGGATTCATTAGAAAAATAAAACATCCGGACTGGCTAGCAAACCTGGTGATGGTACCAAAGAAGGACAAATCCTGGCGCCTATGTGTCGATTTCAAGGACCTTAACAAGGCCTGCCCCAAGGATCCCTTCCCCCTCCCCCGCATCGATCAAATGATCGATGCTGCCGCAGGACACGACTCATTGTGCTTCCTCGACGCATACTCTGG
The DNA here is from genome assembly GCF_002575655.3 of Aegilops tauschii subsp. strangulata. Lineage (NCBI taxonomy): Eukaryota > Viridiplantae > Streptophyta > Magnoliopsida > Poales > Poaceae > Aegilops > Aegilops tauschii. Next base: position 41,197,519 of record NC_053040.3, on the reverse strand, counting down.
ATACCATCAAATTAAGATGGCGGAGTCCGATCAAGCCGCAACGGCATTTATCACTCCATACAGCCCCTTCTGCTTTAACATCATGCCTTTCGAGCTCAAAAACGCCGGTGCAACGTATCAACGCATGATTCAGACATGCCTGGAAACACAAATCGGCAAAACAGTGGAGGCATATGTAGACGATGTGGTTATTAAACCAGACACGTCGAATCCTTAATAAACGACTTGAAGCTCACGTTCGACAATCTCCGAACATATGACATCAAGCTCAATCCAGAAAAATGCGTTTTCGGCGTGCCCGCCGGAAAGCTCTTGGGCTTCATCGCCTCCAATAGAGGAATTTAAGCAAATCCGGCCAAAATCTGAGCTCTGTCACAGTTGGCTATCCCAACAGACTTCAAGCAAATCCAGAAATTAACTGGATGCGTGGCTGCCTTAAGCAGCTTTATCTCCCGATTAGGAGAAAAGGCACTACCCCTTTATCGCCTTCTCCGACGCACCGAACACTTCGAGTGGACGGATGCGGCCACGGCCGGATTGGAAGAAATAAAAGCCGTTTTGGCCACCAACCCAATCTTGGCTGCGCCAAATGTCGGTGAACCAATGCTGTTATATATAGCGGCAACACACCAAGTTGTAAGCGCAGTGCTCGTCGTCGAACAAGAGACGGACGGACATAAGTTCCCGCTTCAAAAGACGGTATACTATGTATCCACTGTCCTCAATCCATGCAAATCACGGTACCCACATTATCAAAAGATAGCATACGCGGTCTTCATGGCATCCCGGAAATTACGACACTACTTTGAAGAGTGTTCAATTACGGTGGCCTCCAAAGTACCACCCAATGACATAATAAATAACCGCGATGCCACGGGCCGGATTGCTAAATGGGCTATTGAGCTCCTCCCATTCGACATAACATACAAACCACGGTGAGCCATTAAGTCACAAGTACTGGCTGATTTCATCGCCGAATGGACAGAAGCCGAACTCCCTAAAGAGTACGGCGCGTACTCCAATTGGATCATGCACTTTGACAGCTCTAAGATGCTGGCCGGTCTGGGGGCAGGCGTCGTCCTGACATCCCCCACCGGAGATATAGTCCAATAAGTACTTCAAATATTATACACAGACTCCAACAATGCAGCAGAATATGAGGCCCTGTTGCATGGTCTCCGGATGGCAGTCTCCATGGGCATTCAACGCCTAGAGGTGCGTGGGGATTCGAACCTCGCAATATCTTAAATAAATGGAGACTTTGACGCCAAGGACCCAAAAATGGCGGCTTACCGCAACGCCATCCTCAAAATGCCAGCTCGGTTCGAGGGGCTTGAATTCCACCATGTGGTCCGAGAAAACAATCAAGCGGCGGATATCCTTGCCCGGATCGGCGCTAAGCGCGACCCTGTCCCACCTAATATCTTCTTGGAAAGGCTGTTTAAGCCATCCGTCGTATGGGAAGGAGAGACCGGCAACAACAGTCCGGACCTGGCCACAACACCAGATACCGAACACTCTGACGTAATTGGAGGCTCTACCACCGAAATAACGCCTTCGGCCCACGTGATTATGGCTGTCATCGCCCCATGGACAGAACCCTTCTTGGCCTACTTAACTAGGAAAGAACTCCCTGAGGACCCAAACGAGGCACGTTGCATTGTGCGGCGGTCTAAAGCCTACAAGGTCCACGAGGGAGAGCTTTATAAGAAAAGCTCTACCGGAGTACTTCAAAGGTGCATCTCCGAAGAGGAAGGATGGCAACTTTTGGCAGAAATTCATGCTGGACTTGGCGGCCACCACGCCGCAGCTCGGGCCCTTGTAAGCAAGGCCTTCTGTACAGGTTTTTACTAGCCGACGGCCCGAGCAGACGCACAGGACCTCGTTCAACGTTGCGTCGGTTGCCAGCTGTTGGCAAACCAAAGCCATATGCCACCTACCGCTCTCCAAACAATCCCCATTACATGGCCCTTTGCGGTCTGGGGGCTTGATATGGTCAGACCCCTTAAAGGGGGAAGCCATAAGAAAAAAAATACCTATTGGTCATGGTGGATAAATTCACCAAATGGATAGAAGCCAAACCAGTTAAAACGGCCGAGTCCGGACCAGTGATAGACTTCATATCCGGGGTTGTACACCGTTACGGTGTCCCCCATAGCATCATCACCGATAACGGCTCGAACTTTACAGCCGACGAGGTAAAAACTTGGTGCAGCAACATGGGCATTAAGCTCGATTACACCTCTGTCTATCACCCCCAAACTAACGGTCAAGTCGAGCGAGCAAATGGTCTTATCATGAGCGGCATTAAACCTAGATTAGTGTGATCCTTGAAGGAATCAGATACGCACTGGGTAGAGGAGCTCGACTCCGTACTATGGGGGCTGCGGACCACGCCGAATCACACTACCGGATACACACCGTTCTTTATGGTGTACGGCGCAGAGGCGGTACTGCCCTGCGACATAATTCATGACTCACCTCGAGTGCACATGTACGAAGAGAAAGAAGCCGAGCTTGATCGGAAGGACAGTTTGGACGCCCTGGAGGAGGAGCGTGACGTGGCAAAAGCCCGCTCCGCATTCTCTCAGCAACAGGCTCGACGGTATCAAAGCAGAGAAGTACGGGCCAAAACTTATAACGTTGGCGAACTTGTTCTACGCCTACTGGAGAAGAAAAAGAACAAGCTCAAGCCCAAATGGGAAGGTCCTTTCGTTATCGACCAAGTTCTGACCGGTGGAGCGTACCGTCTGCGGGATGCATCAGACAATCGACTCGAGCCAAACCCATGGAACGCAGCCAGACTCCGAAGGTTCTACGCCTAGTGCCGGACTATGTGTTCGTCTCCTTACCTCCGTCAATTTTTTATATATCCGTTATCTGTGTTTTCTTTCTTTCTTTCTTCCCTTTTTCCTCACAGCCTTAAAAGGTTAAAATGTGTCTGGACAACACAATCTTGACGCGCTAGGTGTGCTCATTATACATGGGGGATTCTTATACAGAAGCTTAATATAATTATGTTCCGGGCTTTATGCCCCCGCACATGTGTTACTTTTCCACATGTACCTTTTCTTCGCCATTATATGCATCGATATGACTTAAGTTTTGGCCAAGCTGGGTTGCCTGGCTCTTGTGTTTATGCCCTACGTTCCCGTTAATTCGGCTAGGGCATAAGGGGAGCACCTCTGCGATTGTTACTGCCGGCTCAGCCGGATGTGTACCTCAGACTGGGTGAAGCCGAAAGCTAGCGTTCTTAAGGGAATATTCGGTCGGTGAACAAAAGATGACTTTTATTTATTGTAATACATGCCCCTAGATGTTTATATCCTACGTCTCTTTTCGCAGTTCGGACATGCACATTAATGCATGCGTACCCAGGGAAAGGAACCCTTGACGGAACTATTCTCCCTGGAAGATGTTTCTTACTATCCATGTAATATAACATAGCTAGTTGGGTACTTGTCTGTTCAAGCACTTATGACCCCTACGCCTGGTTTCCACGCGTACCCCAGTTTTTACATAACTGAGCGGGTATTCGGATACACTCCGGACTGTCGGGTCCAGAGGTCGAAGCGAAAAGGTCCGCCATGACAAATGATTTAGAATCTGGCTAGCGACAATATATGTCACTTGAAGTACACAATCACTTAGACTGACTAAATTCTTCTTCTATACCATCCAACAGGCTGTCTAGCCTACAATCCTGTTGGGAATATTTTGTGGCTAATTTCACCTAGTCATACACCAAACTGATGGGGATCTCTTTCCCATCAAACCCCACAGGTCCGACCTCGGCCATGTGGTTCGGGTCAGCCTTGGTATATCGTGTCTTCACCATGGCCCAGGCTTCGCTTGCACCTTGTCGGCAGGCTGATATCTTCCATAATCGGAAGCGCCACCGCCCTCCCTTGAGCATCTCTACAAGTTCCCCCATGCCTCCTGGCGGGGAGGCGGAGGGCCACAAGGCTTGGGCAATGCCCTGCATCACCTGCCGTACTTGTTCGTGCAGTTGTGAGAGCTCTGGTAGAAGATCACCCGCAGACCCGGGCATCTCCTTCGTGGGACGACCGATCAGCATACCTACAGATATAACTCTGTTAGCCGGTTTCTTCGCCGAACTCTATAAAAAGTTTGTTCAAGCACTTACTAAAAATGTCGCATCGAAGCCTCTTATTCTCATTTACGGAGTCAGCAAGCTGGGCTCGAACATCTTTCAGTTCAACGCCCAGCCGGGTATTGGCATCTTGGAGATCGTTTTTCTCCCGCCTAACCTTCGTAAGCACGCGCTCGCCAGCCTTTAGCTGTCGTTGAGCATGTTGCTCATCCCCTCGTACGACCTCCGGATTCACTCCGGGGTCATCTGCAGAATCTATTATTAGATTTGCATGCATGCCGAATAGTAACTGGTACATGAAATTCTTTTCGATAGAGACAAGTGTTACCAGAAGGGGCCTTCTCGGACTCCTTCAATGCGGCAACTGCGGCCCGTAGCTGGGCTTTGCACTCCTCCAGCTGTCGAGACAACTGGGTATTCTTCTCCGTAAGAACCTACGAAAACAACGATCCTTAAATCAGTTGTGCCAACTGTTTCAAGTCTCAGGGGCTACTGATATACATAATTATTAGATTTTCTTACCCGTATATCCTTTACATACTGGTCCGTGGCTCTGGCAAGATCATTTTGAGCAGCTCGGATGTACGCGTCTCCTGAGTTGAAGGCATCGAACGCCTCTTGAGAGAAACAAGCATCGCGGAGTACGGCCCGGCGACGCCTGTGATTCATGGCACTCTCCACTTCAGAATTCGTAGCGGACAGCCTATCCGCATCCTCCGTAGGAGGAACATCCGGTGTTGGCCCCACGTTAGCGTCTGCCACTGAGTCCGGCTCTGGAGCCCGGCTGATGGAGGCGTGGCCGGCGGGCTCTCCGCATATGGTCCGGCGAGCGTTTTTCCTGCTAGGAAACACGGATGTTATTATATTTTAAAAGACGACAACCACGGAGCGGGGTTCTTTTTCATACCTCTGCGACGGTGTCTCAGTCCTGACCGCCTTCCTTTTAAGCCTACCCGGTTTCAGTGCCCCTTGTTGGTGAGTCACCGCGTGTTTGGCATGGCGTCCCGAGGACCTTCCCTGTAAGACACCATATGTGTGCGGAAGGTGAAGTGCAAAAAAAAGGGATCCTTCTCGGAAGTTGGGACTCTGGTTTTACTTACATGCGATGCAGGGAGTAGTCCAGGATAATCGGCTATGATGGCCACCAAGGCACCGTCACAGCTTAATTGATAGAACGTCCTGTCGATGAGCTCCACAAATGTGTCCGGATCTTCTTCGAGTCCGGGGTCGAGGGCCCAGTCAGGGTCCTCTGCTTGTGGAGGCGGGCTGTGGACCTCCCTCACAGCTCTTCGCAGTTCCTGCTATGAAATAGCAAGGTAAATACTTATGACGAAGAATGCGGGAAGGTTCGGAGTAAAAAGTAGCAGCTCACCTAGTTTGGGGGGTTGTACATGGAGAATCCATCCCGTGGCTTAATGCGGATGAACTCCTCTTCCTCTCCTTTATATAAATCAGACAATATTTTGGCTAGAGCAGCGATGGAGTCCGGTCCTTACGACCGCAGCGGGTGGCATCGTCTTGTCCATTGAAGTGCCACATGGGTTGTCCCCGATATTGAAGTGGCTGCACCCCCCGCATTATGCATATTGACATAACCTCGAATATTGTCAATCCTGATTTGGCCAGCGTTTTTATCCGCCCCATCAGGTAAAGGACTTCTCCGTTATCTTCCTCCTGGGGGCTCTGAGGGCACCAGCTGCGGCGTTTCTTCAAAGGGGCGTTGTTGAACTCAGGAAGGCCCATCCGAATAGGGTCCGGAAGGGGGACGTCCTCCATATAAAACCACTCCGAAGGCCAGTCTTCGGTTGTCTTCTTCGGAATACCGGACAGGTATCCGGTCCCGGCAATGCACCATATCTCGGCTCCGCCCACTTGATATATTGACCCCTCCTATCTACAGGGTACGAGGCAGAATAGCCTCTTCCATAGCTCGAAATGAGCTTCGCAGCCCAAAAACAGCTTGCAAAGGGCGACGTAGCCAGCGATGTGTAATATGGAGGCGGGAGTAAAATTATGCAGCTGTAGAACTCCAGGAGCCCGCGGAGGAACGAATGGATGGGAAATCCAAGCCCCCTTAGTAAGTAAGGAACAAGGCATACCCGCTCCCCCATGGAGGGGTTGGGAAGGCTCTCCGCTTGCTCCCCGCCGTTGTAAATGGCTAGTCCGGCTCAAACGGGGACCATATACACTGGAGGGAGAAACCCCTGGGTCCGTAACTCTACCAATTGGCTGTGGGGGACGGAACACTTCTTCCAATTGCTTGGCTTAGGGCCACATGAGCGAGAGGAGGAGCTGCGATGGCCGGCCATGATGGGATGGACTTTTCCGGGCGTGCTCCGATGGATACTCGCTATGGGAGGATGGTGTGATCTGGATCTGAGGATCCCCGTCTCATTAAATAGACGATTCACTTACACGGTTAGGGTGGCAAGTGTAAAAATGCCCCGACTTCTCGCATTCGCTCGACGCGTGGAGGATAGCCATTATTAGGCACAGAAGCCAAGGAGTGCAACATTCATGGGAAGCCGGACACTACTCGACAGATACTCAGAATTGGGAGAAGAACCTGCCTTGCAATGCCGAAGACAATCTGCACGCCGGACTCATCGTCATTGAAGCCTGGTTCAGGGGATACTGAGGGAGTCCTGGATTAGGGGGTCCTCGGACTATATACTTTGGCCGGACTGTTGGACTATAAAGATACAAGATCGAAGACTCCGTCCCGTGTCCGGATGGGACTCTCCTTTGCGTGGAAGGCAAGCTTGGCAATACGGATATGTAGATCTCCTCCCATGTAACCGACTCTGTGTAACCCTAGCCCCCTCCGGTGTCTATATAAACCGGAGGGTTTAGTCCGTAGGACAACAACAATCATAATCATAGGCTAGCTTCTAGGGTTTAGCCTCTACGATCTCATGGTAGATCAGCTCTTGTAATACTCATATCATCAAGATCAATCAAGCAGGAAGTAGGGTATTACCTCCATCGAGAGGGCCCGAACCTGGGTAAACATTGTGTCCCCCGCCTCCTGTTAACATCCGCCTTAGACGCACTGTTCGGGACCCCCTACCCGAGATCCGCCGGTTTTGACACCGACACTCCTTTGCTGCAGTGGTGGCGATGGGATCCAAGCAAGATCGAAGGGTGGAGAAGCCGGCCATGGAGCCCCCGCGGGACCATGACCGCGCGCGGCGCCAGAGCTCCTCGGCTCAGGGGGCGGAGTGCGCTGATGAAGACGGCGGATGGGGGACGCCGCCCGCCTGGTGGCTCAAGGAACAGGAAAGGAAAAAGAAGAAGAAGGAGGAGTACAAGAAGCGCGGCCTCGAGCTCAAGCGCAAGGGGCTGCAGGCGTCTTAGGGCGGCGACCGCGCCGGCGACCCCTTCGCCAAGAAGCAAAAGTCCAAGCCTGCGGGGGCGGTGACCCCTAAGCCGCCCCTCCCGCCCAGATCTGAGATGCCGTCCTCTTCCAAGGGCACGGAGGCGGAGCCGATCCCCATTGAAGAAGCGGATGGCCCAGAGTTCTTCAAGTGCGGCCGCATAGGCCACTTCCAAAATTTGTGCACTTTCAAGCCCCTTTGTGTCGTCTGCACCAAGGAAGGCCACACCTTGGCCCAGTGCCCGACCCGCGGGAAGCCCTTGCTTCTCCAAACCATGGGGCATGCCATCTCCGGCGAGGGATTCTTCTGCCTGCAATACCATGAAGACGAGAGGGAGGAGCCACAGATCCTGCTGGGGGCCAACGCGGCAGTGCTGTCGGAGCTCAATGGGAAAGAAGAAGTGAACATAGCAATGTTGCTAGAGCTAATCAGCCCGGTGGAGTTGTCCACGTCCGCGGGCTCGATGACTCGGGCTCTCACCTCGTCCGGCAAGTTCTCGGTCAAGTCCCTTTATCGAAAACTTTGCCAAGGCCCGTCCATGCCAGGTGCCAAAAGGGCTGTGGAATGCGCGCCTTCCGCTCAAGATCAAGGTGTTCTTCTGGCAGTTGTTCAGGAACAGACTACCCACCTCTGAAAATGTGGCCAAACGACAAGGCCCGGCAACCGGCACATGTGTGATTTGTAACGCTGCCGAGGACGCGAACCACGTTTTCTTTCGGTGCTCGTTGGCCCGTTTTGCTTGGAGCGCGGTCCGGACCGCGGTTGACGTTTCCTGGGACCCTCGATCAGCTAATGATCTTACGTCCATCCTCGACTCCGTCCAGGGGAGTAACAAGCACGTGTTGTGGAGCTGTGTTGGGGCACTGTTCTGGGCTTTATGGCTTACTTGGAACAAATTAGCAATTGAGGGGATCTTCCCGACTCATCCGGCTAACATAATCTACAAATGCAACCTCTTCCTGCAGCAGTGGAGTCCGTTGGCGAGGCGCAAGGATGCTGAGAAGATGTAGCAAGCTCAAGACCGTCTGCGCCAGGTGTACATTTTGGCTAGGGAGCCAGCCGCCACTTCCTCGTCTTGAAGTGGTCCTTTTGGTTTGTGTGCGAGCCTGCGTGCTTAATGATTTGGCCTCGTGCCATGTATTTTCTTCGCTCGCGATCTTTTGGCTGCTAAACCTTAAACTCTCCGTGACAGTATTGAAGTAAATATGCCCTAGAGGCAATAATAAAGTTATTATTTATTTCCTTATATCATGATAAATGTTTATTATTCATGCTAGAATTGTATTAACCGGAAACTTAGTACATGTGTGAATACATAGACAAAAATAGAGTGTCTCTAGTATGCCTCTACTTGACTAGCTTGTTTGTCAAAGATGGTTATGTTTCCTAACCATAGACACGTGTTGTCATTTGATGAACGGGATCACATCATTAGGAGAATGATGTGATGGACAAGACCCATTCGTTAGCTTAGCATTATGATCGTTTAGTTTACTGCTATTGCTTTCTTCATGACTTATACATGTTCCTATGACTATGAGATTATGCAACTCCCGAATACCGGAGGAACACTTAGTGTGCTATCAAACGTCACAACGTAACTGGGTGATTATAAAGATGCTCTATAGGTATCTCCGATGGTGTTTGTTATGTTGGCATAGATCGAGATTAGGATTTGTCACTCCGATTGTCGGAGAGGTATCTCTGGGCCCTCTCGGTAATGCACATCACTATAAGCCTTGCAAGCAATGTGACTAATGAGTTAGCCACGGGATGATGCATTACGGAACGAGTAAAGAGACTTGCCAGTAACGAGATTGAACTAGGTATGATGATACCGACGATCGAATCTCGGGCAAGTAACATACCGATGACAAAGGGAACAACGTATGTTGTTATGCAGTTTGACCGATAAAGATCTTCGTAGAATATGTAGGAACCAATATGAGCATCCAGGTTCCACTATTGGTTATTGACCAGAAGTGAGTCTCGGTCACGTCTACATAGTTCTCGAACCCGTAGGGTCCGCACGCTTAACGTTCGGTGACGATCAGTATTATGAGTTTATGTGTTTTGATGTACCGAAGGTTGTTAGGAGTCCCGGATGTGATCACGGACATGATGAGGAGTCTCGAAATGGTTGAGACATAAATATTGATATATTGGAAGGCTATGTTTGGACACCGGAATAGTTTCGGATGAGTTCGGGCAAAAATCGGAGTACCAGGAGGTTACTGGAACCCCCCGGGGAGTCAATGGGCCTTAATGGGCCCTAGTGGAGATAGGAGGTAGTGGGCAAGTGGTGGGGCGCGCCCCCTAGGCCCAAACCGAATTGGTTTAGGGTTTGGGGGGCCGGCCCCCCCTTTCCTTCTCCTCTCCTCCTCCTTCCTCCTTCTCCTAGTAGGTTGGGAGCGCCTCCTCCTAGGCCGGCCCTTTCCTCCTCCCCTCCTTTATATACGTGGGAGGGGGCACCCCATAGACACACAAAGTTGACAGTTGTCTTAGCCGTGTGTGGTGCCCCCCTCCACAGATTCCACCTCGGTCATATCGTTGTAGTGCTTAGGCGAAGCCCTGCGTCGGTAACTTCATCATCACCGTCATCACGCCGTCGTGCTGACGAAGCTCTCCCTCGACACTCAGCTGGATCGAGAGTTCGTGGGACGTCACCGAGCCGAACGTGTGCAGATCGCGGAGGTGCCGTACTTTCCGTACTAGGATCGGTCGGATCGTGAAGACGTACGACTACATCAACCGCGTTGTCATAATGCTTCCGCTTACGGTCTACGAGGGTACGTGGACTACACTCTCCCCTCTCGTTGCTATGAATCACTGCTACCTCTTGAGCACTGCGTTGGTTTTCCCTTGAAGAGGAAAGGGTGATGCAGTAAAGTAGCGTAAGTATTTCCCTCCATTTTTGAGAACCAAGGTATCAATCCAGTAGGAGGTCACGCTCAAGTCCCTTGCACCTACACAAACAAATAAGAATCTCGCAACCAATGCGATAAAGGGGTTGTCAATCCCTTCACGGTCACTTACGAGAGTGAGATCTGATAGAGATGATAAGATAATATTTTTGTTTTTTTTATGATAAAGAGTAAAAGTAAAGAAAGCAAGTAAACAGTAATGGAAATAACGGGAAATTAATATGATGGAAAATAGACCCGGGGGCCATTGGTTTCACTAGTGGCTTCTCTCAAGAGCATAAGTATTACGGTGGGTGAACGAATTACTGTCGAGCAATTGATAGAATTGAGCATAGTTATGAGAATATCTAGGTATGATCATGTATATAGGCATCACGTCCGTGACAAGTAGACCGACTCCTACCTGCATCTACTACTATTACTCCACACATCGACCGCTATCCAGCATGCATCTAGAGTATTAAGTTCATAAGAACAGAGTAATGCTTTAAGCAAGATGACATGATGTAGAGGGATAAACTCATGCAATATGATATAAACCCCATCTTTTTATCCTCGACGGCAACAATACAATACGTGTCGTTTCCCCTACTGTCACTGGGATTGAGCACCGCAAGATTGAACCCAAAGCTAAGCACTTCTCCCATTGCAAGAAGTATCAATCTAGTAGGCCAAACCAAACTAATAATTCGACGAGACTTGCAAAGATAACCAATCATACATAAAAGAATTCATAGGAGATTAAAATATTGTTCATAGATAATCTTGATCATAAACCCACAATTCATCGGATCTTGACAAACACACCGCAAAAGAAGATTACATCGAATAGATATCCAAGAGAATCGAGGAGAACTTTGTATTGAGATCCAAAGAGAGAGAAGAAGCCATCTAGCTAATAACTATGGACCCGAAGGTCTGAGGTAAACTACTCACACATCATCGGAGAGGCTATGGTGTTGATGTAGAAGCCCTCCGTGATCGATGCCCCCTCCGGCAGGACGCCGGAAAAGGCCCCAAGATGGGATCTCACGTGTACAGAAGGTTGCGGCGGTGGAATTAGGTTTTCGTGGTGCCCTTCGATGGTCTGGGGGTACGTAGGTATATATAGGAGGAAGAGTAGGACGGTGGAGGCACGAGGGATTCTTCTGCCTGCAATACCATGAAGACGAGAGGGAGGAGCCACAGATCCTGCTGGGGGCCAACGCGGCAGTGCTGTCGGAGCTCAATGGGAAAGAAGAAGTGAACATAGCAATGTTGCTAGAGCTAATCAGCCCGGTGGAGTTGTCCACGTCCGCGGGCTCGATGACTCGGGCTCTCACCTCGTCCGGCAAGTTCTCGGTCAAGTCCCTTTATCGAAAACTTTGCCAAGGCCCGTCCATGCCAGGTGCCAAAAGGGCTGTGGAATGCGCGCCTTCCGCTCAAGATCAAGGTGTTCTTCTGGCAGTTGTTCAGGAACAGACTACCCACCTCTGAAAATGTGGCCAAACGACAAGGCCCGGCAACCGGCACATGTGTGATTTGTAACGCTGCCGAGGACGCGAACCACGTTTTCTTTCGGTGCTCGTTGGCCCGTTTTGCTTGGAGCGCGGTCCGGACCGCGGTTGACGTTTCCTGGGACCCTCGATCAGCTAATGATCTTACGTCCATGCTCGACTCCGTCCAGGGGAGTAACAAGAACGTGTTGTGGAGCTGTGTTGGGGCACTGTTCTGGGCTTTATGGCTTACTTGGAACAAATTAGCAATTGAGGGGATCTTCCCGACTCATCCGGCTAACATAATCTACAAATGCAACCTCTTCCTGCAGCAGTGGAGTCCGTTGGCGAGGCGCAAGGATGCTGAGAAGATGTAGCAAGCTCAAGACCGTCTGCGCCAGGTGTACATTTTGGCTAGGGAGCCAGCCGCCACTTCCTCGTCTTGAAGTGGTCCTTTTGGTTTGTGTGCGAGCCTGCGTGCTTAATGATTTGGCCTCGTGCCATGTATTTTCTTCGCTCGCGATCTTTTGGCTGCTAAACCTTAAACTCTCCGTGACAGTATTGAAGTAAATATGCCCTAGAGGCAATAATAAAGTTATTATTTATTTCCTTATATCATGATAAATGTTTATTATTCATGCTAGAATTGTATTAACCGGAAACTTAGTACATGTGTGAATACATAGACAAAAATAGAGTGTCTCTAGTATGCCTCTACTTGACTAGCTTGTTTGTCAAAGATGGTTATGTTTCCTAACCATAGACACGTGTTGTCATTTGATGAACGGGATCACATCATTAGGAGAATGATGTGATGGACAAGACCCATTCGTTAGCTTAGCATTATGATCGTTTAGTTTACTGCTATTGCTTTCTTCATGACTTATACATGTTCCTATGACTATGAGATTATGCAACTCCCGAATACCGGAGGAACACTTAGTGTGCTATCAAACGTCACAACGTAACTGGGTGATTATAAAGATGCTCTATAGGTATCTCCGATGGTGTTTGTTATGTTGGCATAGATCGAGATTAGGATTTGTCACTCCGATTGTCGGAGAGGTATCTCTGGGCCCTCTCGGTAATGCACATCACTATAAGCCTTGCAAGCAATGTGACTAATGAGTTAGCCACGGGATGATGCATTACGGAACGAGTAAAGAGACTTGCCGGTAACGAGATTGAACTAGGTATGATGATACCGACGATCGAATCTCGGGCAAGTAACATACCGATGACAAAGGGAACAACGTATGTTGTTATGCAGTTTGACCGATAAAGATCTTCGTAGAATATGTAGGAACCAATATGAGCATCCAGGTTCCACTATTGGTTATTGACCAGAAGTGAGTCTCGGTCACGTCTACATAGTTCTCGAACCCGTAGGGTCCGCACGCTTAACGTTCGGTGACGATCAGTATTATGAGTTTATGTGTTTTGATGTACCGAAGGTTGTTAGGAGTCCCGGATGTGATCACGGACATGATGAGGAGTCTCGAAATGGTTGAGACATAAATATTGATATATTGGAAGGCTATGTTTGGACACCAGAATAGTTTCGGATGAGTTCGGGCAAAAATCGGAGTACCAGGAGGTTACCGGAACCCCCCGGGGAGTCAATGGGCCTTAATGGGCCCTATTGGAGATAGGAGGTAGTGGGCAAGTGGTGGGGCGCGCCCCCTAGGCCCAAACCGAATTGGTTTAGGGTTTGGGGGGCCGGCCCCCCCTTTCCTTCTCCTCTCCTCCTCCTTCCTCCTTCTCCTAGTAGGTTGGGAGCGCCTCCTCCTAGGCCGGCCCTCTCCTCCTCCCCTCCTTTATATACGTGGGAGGGGGCACCCCATAGACACACAAAGTTGACAGTTGTCTTAGCTGTGTGCGGTGCCCCCCTCCACAGATTCCACCTCGGTCATATCGTTGTAGTGCTTAGGCGAAGCCCTGCGTCGGTAACTTCATCATCACCGTCATCACGCCGTCGTGCTGACGAAGCTCTCCCTCGACACTCAGCTGGATCGAGAGTTCGTGGGACGTCACCGAGCCGAACGTGTGCAGATCGCGGAGGTGCCGTACTTTCCGTACTAGGATCGGTCGGATCGTGAAGACGTACGACTACATCAACCGCGTTGTCATAATGCTTCCGCTTACGGTCTACGAGGGTACGTGGACTACACTCTCCCCTCTCGTTGCTATGAATCACTGCTACCTCTTGAGCACTGCGTTGGTTTTCCCTTGAAGAGGAAAGGGTGATGCAGTAAAGTAGCGTAAGTATTTCCCTCCATTTTTGAGAACCAAGGTATCAATCCAGTAGGAGGTCACGCTCAAGTCCCTTGCACCTACACAAACAAATAAGAATCTCGCAACCAATGCGATAAAGGGGTTGTCAATCCCTTCACGGTCACTTACGAGAGTGAGATCTGATAGAGATGATAAGATAATATTTTTGGTTTTTTTATGATAAAGAGTAAAAGTAAAGAAAGCAAGTAAACAGTAATGGAAATAACGGGAAATTAATATGATGGAAAATAGACCCGGGGGCCATTGGTTTCACTAGTGGCTTCTCTCAAGAGCATAAGTATTACGGTGGGTGAACGAATTACTGTCGAGCAATTGATAGAATTGAGCATAGTTATGAGAATATCTAGGTATGATCATGTATATAGGCATCACGTCCGTGACAAGTAGACCGACTCCTACCTGCATCTACTACTATTACTCCACACATCGACCGCTATCCAGCATGCATCTAGAGTATTAAGTTCATAAGAACAGAGTAATGCTTTAAGCAAGATGACATGATGTAGAGGGATAAACTCATGCAATATGATATAAACCCCATCTTTTTATCCTCGACGGCAACAATACAATACGTGTCGTTTCCCCTACTGTCACTGGGATTGAGCACCGCAAGATTGAACCCAAAGCTAAGCACTTCTCCCATTGCAAGAAGTATCAATCTAGTAGGCCAAACCAAACTAATAATTCGACGAGACTTGCAAAGATAACCAATCATACATAAAAGAATTCATAGGAGATTAAAATATTGTTCATAGATAATCTTGATCATAAACCCACAATTCATCGGATCTCGACAAACACACCGCAAAAGAAGATTACATCGAATAGATATCCAAGAGAATCGAGGAGAACTTTGTATTGAGATCCAAAGAGAGAGAAGAAGCCATCTAGCTAATAACTATGGACCCGAAGGTCTGAGGTAAACTACTCACACATCATCGGAGAGGCTATGGTGTTGATGTAGAAGCCCTCCGTGATCGATGCCCCCTCCGGCAGGACGCCGGAAAAGGCCCCAAGATGGGATCTCACGTGTACAGAAGGCTGCGGCGGTGGAATTAGATTTTCGTGGTGCCCTTCGATGGTCTGGGGGTACGTAGGTATATATAGGAGGAAGAGTAGGTCGGTGGAGGAAAAATACACTATCATTTTGTTTAAATTCCTCAAGAATATACTATTATATGTACGTTTTCCTCTCACAATTAACAACTTAACACAAATTTCCGTAATCTTAATTAGATGAGTTCATGTACCTTTCTGTAGTACACGCATGATTGGAAAAGATGTTGAGGTCGCATTAGAACAAATCCAGAATGCACAAGCCTAAGAATAGAACCATTTGTACACACCATCTCTCAAATAAAACTAGAAGGGTGACGCACGCTTTGCTGCGCCGTGTTCATAGAGGCACAATGATGGCTATTAAATGTGACAAAGATAAAAAATTTAAGTTTAGGTACCAAACGATGCTGGCTGAAAAAAACTAGACATGCTATATTGATCGATTTTATTGCCAGTAACAACTGTAGATATTGGAGTTTTGAAAACGGAGATACAAACACTATATCATCGTTGATGAACACATACAATAGAGCACAGTGAGATTCATAATAAAATATTCAACCTCCTGCCACGGGTGCATCATTCCAACTGGGGCGACGATCTTGGTGGAGTGAGGGGTGATGCCAACGGCTCCTGTACGGACAGGCGCCGAGGGGGGCGAGTGGAACGCGGTCCGTGCGACGGTGGGCAGGAAGCAGGGCTCCTCAACCTCGTGCGAGCGGGGTTGGTCGGGGAGTCAAGGCCGGGCGCCGGTGTGCTTTCGCGCCGGGCGGCCACGGTCCCAGGCGGATGGCTGCGGCTGCCCGCAAGGTGGCCCGTGCGGAACTAGCGAGGGAGGGCCGAGGGCGGCTTGAGTCCTAGAACGCTGGCCTGCTTCTTCTCCCTGGCCAGGGTTCGCTCTGGCCGGCGTTGGCCGGCCCCATGCCGGCGGCGGCGCAGGTGGAGCAGCAGGATCCTCGACCTAGGGTTGGGGGCGGGTCGCCTGCTACGCCAGTGGGACAGGCCGCTGGGCAGGGATGCGGCCCATCTCTAGGGCATGCGGGTGGTGTGGCCCAGCCGAGGGTGCTGGCTGTGGGTCAGGCAGACACGTCTGTCACTAAGGCCCACCTCGTTCCGCTGGACGCGGCCTAGCCCACTCCTGGCCCAGCACCCAAGCCATATAAGTGGCTCTGGCTGCCCCAGGGAACCATAGATGCCTCATTAGGGATTCCTGCCTGCAAATCGGAGGTGCGGCGCTTCGGCCACTCCGCCCGCTTTCGCATCCCCATTCCCCCCTCCTCCACTGGCGTGCTCCTTTGCTGCGGTAGTGGCGATGGGATCCAAGCAAGATCGAAGGGTGGAGAAGCCGGCCATGGAGCCCCCGCGGGACCGTGACCGCGCATGGCGCCAGAGCTCCCCGGCTCAGGGGGCGGAGCGCGCTTATGAAGACGGCGGATGGGGGCTGCCGCCCGCCTGGTGGCTCAAGGTACAGGAAAGGAAAAAGAAGAAGAAGGAGGAGTACAAGAAGCGCGGCCTCGAGCTCAAGCGCAAGGGGCTGCAGGCGTCTCAGGGTGGCGACTGCGCCGGCGACCCCTTTGCCAAGAAGCAAAAGTCTAAGCCTGCGGGGGCGGCGGCCTCTAAGCCGCCCCTCCGGCCCAAATCTGAGATGCCGTCCTCTTCCAAGGGCACGGAGGCGGAGCCAATCCCCATTTAAGAAGCGGATGGCCCAGAGTGCTTTAGGTGCGGTCGCACAGGCCACTTCCAAAATTTGTGCACTTTCAAGCCCCTTTGTGTCGTCTCCACCAAGGAAGGCCACACCTCGGCCGAGTGCCCAACCCGCGGCAAGCCCTTGCTTCTCCAAACCATGGGGCATGCCATCTCCAGCGATGGATTCTTCTTCCTGCAATACCATGAAGATGATACGTCTCCATCGTATCTACTTTTCCAAACACTTTTTCCCTTGTTTTGGACTCTAACTTCCATGATTTGAATGGAACTAACCCGGACTGACGTTGTTTTCAACAGAATTGCCATGGTGTTATTTTTGTGCAGAAATAACAGTTCTCGGAATGACCTGAAAATCAATGGAGATTATTTTTGGAAATAATAAATAATACTGGCGAAAGAATCAAGGCCAGGGGCCCCACACCCTGTCCATGAGGGTGGGGGGTGCGCCTGCCCCCTGGGCGCGCCCCCTGCCTCGTGGGCCCCCTGGAGCTCCACCGACCTCAACTCCAACTCTATATATTCGTGTTCGGGGAGAAAAAAATCAGATAGAAGGATTCATCATGTTTTACGATACGGAGCCGCCGCCAAGCCCTAATCTCTCTCGGGAGGGCTGATCTGGAGTCCATTCGGGGCTCCGGAGAGGGGAATCCGGCGCCATCTTCATCATCAACCATCCTCCATCACCAATTTCATGATGCTCACCGCCGTGCGTGAGTAATTCCATCGTAGGCTTGCTGGACGGTGATGGGTTGGATGAGATTTATCATGTAATCGAGTTAGATTTGTTAGGGTTTGATCCCTAGTATCCACTATGTTCTGAGATTGATGTTGCTATGACTTTGCTATGCTTAATGCTTGTCACTAGGGCCCGAGTGCCATGATTTCAGATCTGAACCTATTATGTTTTCATGAATATATGTGAGTTCTTGATCCTATGTTGCAAGTCATTAGTCACCTACTATGTGTTATGATCCGGCAACCCCGAAGTGACAATAATCGGGACCACTCCCGGTGATGACCGTAGTTTGAGGAGTTCATGTACTCACTATGTGTTAATGCTTTGGTCCGGTACTCTATTAAAAGGAGGCCTTAATATCCCTTAGTTTCCATTAGGACCCCGCTGCCACGGGAGGGTAGGACAAAATATGCCATGCAAGTTCTTTCCCATAAGCACGTATGACTATATTCGGAATACATGCCTACATTACATTGATGAATTGGAGCTAGTTCTGTGTCACCCTATGTTATAACTGTTGAATGAATAATCGCATCCGGCATAATTCTCCATCACCTATCCAATGCCTACGAGCTTTTCACATATTGTTCTTCGCTTATTTACTTTTCCGTTGCTGCTGTTACAATCACTACAAAACTGCTATCGCTGTTACTTTTGCCACCGTTACTGTTACTTCCATACTACTTTGCTACTAAATACTTTGCTGCATATACTAAGTTATCCTGGTGTGGTTGAATTGACAACTCAACTGCTAATACTTGAGAATATTCTTTGGCTCCCCTTGTGTCGAATCAATAAATTTGGGTTGAATACTTTACCCTCGAAAACTGTTGCGATCCCCTATACTTGTGGGTTATCAAGACTATTTTCTGGCGCCGTTGCCGGGGAGCATAGCTCTATTCTTTGAGTCACTTGGGATTTATATCTGCTGGTCACTATGAGGAACTTGAAAGACGAAAAAACCAAAATTTATCCCTCAACTACGAGGGGAGGTAAGGAACTGCATCTAGCTCTGCACTTGATTCACCTTCTGTTTTGAGTAAGCTTGTGACACCTAAATTTGCTTCTGCCATTAATTCTGATATGTCGCATGTTATTGATGATGCCACTTCTGCTATGCATGATACTTATGATGACACTACTTCTATGCTTGACACTAGTGTGCCACTTGGTGAATTTCTTGATGAACAACTTGCTAGGGCTAGAGAGAACGAAATTATTGAAACTAAGAATATTGATGAAAGTGATGATGAAGATTCTCCCCCTAGATAAGAATTGAATGTTGTGCCTGAGGTTTATGTTATGGATGAAGAAACTGCTAGAGACTTTCTTGCTTGCAATGATAGGAGTGACCTTAAGAAATTATTAGCTAAGTTGAAAGAAAAATCTTTGAATGCTAGAATGAAATATGACCCTGCTTATGCTACTTCACCTATCTTTGTTACTGATAAGGATTATGATTTCTCTGTCGATCCTGAGATAATTACTCTGGTTGAATCTGATCCTTTTTATGGCTATGAATCTGAAACTGTTGTGCCACACCTTAATAAATTAAATGATATAGCCACCCTATTCACTAATGATGAGAAAACTCGCTACTACTATATCCTTAAATTATTTCCGTTCTCATTAAAGGGTGATGCTAAAACATGGTTTAATTCTCTTGATCCTGGTTGTGTGCGTAGTCCCCAGGATATGATTTATTACTTCTCGGCTAAATATTTCCCCGCTCATAAGAAACAAGCTGCTTTAAGGGAAATATATAATTTTGTGAAAATTGAAGAAGAGAGTCTTCCAAAAGCTTGGGGGAGGCTTCTCCAATTACTTAATGCTTTGCCAGATCACCCTCTTAAGAAAAATGAAATACTTGATATCTTTTATAATGGACTAACCGATGCTTCCAGAGACCACCTGGATAGTTGTGCTGGTTGTGTTTTCAGGGAAAGAACTGTTGATGAAGCTGAAATTCTATTGAATAATATGTTGACCAATGAAAATAATTGGACACTTCCTAAACCAACTCCTGAGCCAACTCCCAAGAAAAGGGGTATTCTATTTCTCAGTCCTGAGGATATGCAAGGGGCAAAGAAATCTATGACAGAAAAATGTATTAAAGTTGAATATGTTAAGAATTTACCTCCTGTTGAAGAAATACATGGTCTTAATTCATCACCTATTGAAGAAATACACGGTCTTGACAACCCGACACAGGTAGTAAAGGTAAATTCTCTCTATAGATATGATAAAGGTGAAATCCCGCCTACTAAGTTTGCTAGCCAATGCTTAGATGAGTTTGATAATTTTATGGTTAAGCAAGAAGATTTCAATGCTTATTTTGGTAGACAATTAAAACGCAATGCTTATATGATTGAACACTTGAGTGATTATATGTCTAGAGTTAAAGGTGAACTTAAACTCATTAGTAAACATGCTTCTATGGTTACCACTCAAGTAGAACAAGTACTTAAAGCTCAGAATGATTTGCTCAATGAATTACATAATAAGAAGAATGATAATGTTGTTAGAGTTATGACTAGAGGGGGTAAAATGACTCAGGAACCTTTGTATCCTGAGGGCCACCCTAAGAGAATTGAGCAAGATTCTCAGAGAACTAATGTTGATGCACCTAGTCCTTCTAAGAAGAAGAAAAAGAAAAATGATAGGACTTTGCATGCTTCTAGTGAACCTGTTGTAGACACACCTGGGAATCCCAATGATATTTATATTTCTGATGCTGAAACACAATCTAGTGATGAACATGAACCTAGTGATAATGTTAATGATGATGTTCATGTTGATGCTCAACCTAGCAATGACCATGATGTAGAAATTGAACCTGCTGTTGATCTTGATAACCCACAATCAAAGAATCAACGTTATGATAAGAGAGACTTTGTTGCTAGGAAGCATGGTAAAGAAAGAGAACCATGGGTTCAGAAACCCATGCCTTTTCCTCCCAAACAATCCAAGAAAAAGGATGATGAGGATTTTGAGCGCTTTGCTGAAATGACTAGACCTATCTTCTTGCGTATGCGTTTTACTGATATGATTAAAATGAATCCTTATGCTAAGTATATGAAGGATATTGTTACAAATAAGAGAAAGATACCGGAAGCTGAAATTTCCACCATGCTTGCTAATTATACTTTTAAGGGTGGAATACCTAAGAAACTTGGAGATCCAGGAGTACCAACTATACCATGCTCCATTAAAAGAAACTACGTTAGAACTGCTTTATGTGATCTTGGAGCCGGTGTTAGTGTTATGCCTCTCTCTTTATATCGTAGACTTGATTTGAATAAATTGGCACCTACTGAAATATCTTTGCAAATGGCTGACAAATCCACTGCTATACCTGTCGGTATTTGTGAGGATGTGCCTGTTGTGGTTGCAAATGTTACTATTTTAACGGACATTGTTATTCTTGATATTCCCGAGGACGATAGTATGTCTATTATTCTTGGAAGACCCTTTTTGAATACTACAGGGGCTGTTATTGATTGCAACAAGGGCAATGTCATTTTTCATGTTAATGGTAATGAGCATACGGTACACTTTCCGAGGAAACAACCTCAACTCCACAATATCAATTCTATTGGAAAAATTCCATCAATTATTATTGGAGATTTTGAATTTCCTTTGCCTACTGTCAAAAAGAGATATGATATTCTTATTATTGGGGACGTGCATATCCCCGTTGAGGTAACATAGTGTTATTCGAAATTTCTCCGGTTTCATGTTATTCGAAATGAGTTTGTTAACAAGACCTGATCAACCTTGTTAGTGGATTCCTTTTGATGAGCATGAGATGGACGAAGTTAGAAAGCACAACCTTTTGTACCCTCCTTTTACTTTCTGTTATTTAGATTAAATAAAGCAAAAATAGTATTTTCTGTCAGTTTTCTGAATTATCCGTGCAATAAAAAAATACCCCGAAAATAAAAGTTCTCCAAATGCGCCGAAATTGAAATATGATTTTTTCTAGAATATTTGAGAATATCTGGCACTAAGAAGACAGCAGAGGGAGCAAGCACCTGGCCACAAGGGTCCAGGGCGGGCCCACCCCCGGGTGCGCCCCCTGCCTCATGGGCCCATGGTGGCTCCCATCCACTTATTCTAGCCACCACACACTCCTTCTTCCTCCCAAAAAAAATCACCAACCAGCTCAAGCACGAGTTCTAGCTCATTTTTCTGTGATTTTCGATCTCCTAGCTCAAAGCTCCACTCACAAAACTGCTTTGGGGGATTGTTCTTCGGTATGTGAGTCCTCCAATGGTCAAATTAGTTTTTATTCTAGTGATTTATTCATTGCAAATTTTTGCTACCTAGGTGACCCTGTTCTTGATCTTGCATGTCAAATTTATATGGTCCCAAGTAGTTCTAATGCATGATATAGTCTCTAGGCACTTGTGGGAGTAGTTGCTATCAATTTTGTTGAGTTTGGTTCACTTTTATTTTGAGTTGCTAAAAATTTCAGAAATTTTCAGAAAATGATGAAGAGATTTTTGAGGGGTTCTACGAGCCGAAGCTCGAAGGATAAGCAAAGTGAAGAAGACGAGAGGCCCAAATATAATCTCCCTCGTACCGTGGAAGTTCAGCCTTGTGAATGGCCTTGTGATAATTTCTTGAGAGCAGCCGGAATTTATGATGATTTTTATGAGTTGGCTAAGAATGCAGGCCTCACCGACTTCCTCCGCGACCAACGCGAACAATATCTCTTACTCACTAATATTTTTGTGCAAAATTTTCATTTCCATGCTAGGAGGGCACCACCTTCGGTGGATATCTATTTATGTGATGAGTATAAGGAGATGTCCCTCTATGAATTTTGTGAGGTTTGCAAGTTGCCCTTTTCGGGCAGCGTAGAGGAACCACATCGTAACGATGTGGAGGGTTTTATTGATACAATTGTTGTAGGGGAAACTAGGAAGGTTTCCTATGCAAGAATTACTAGCATACATTTTCCTGTTTTACGCTACTTTGCAATATTTGCTAGTAGATGCTTAATTGGTCACGGAAACTGTGCAACCTTAGTGCCCATAATATTGTTATTTTGTGCCATGCCTTGTTCCGTGATGACACATTTATTATGGGCGCTATTGTAGCAAAACGGTTGAATCTTAACCGTACTAAGGGCCCCATCTTGGGAGGCATCTTCACCTCGCGCCTCGCTGCACATTTTAACATACCTATTAGACATTATGAGAAAGGAGAAAAGTTGCCGCCTCCTATTTTTCTAGACTATAAGAGTATGGTAGCACATGATTTTATCGTTAAGAATAGGGAAAAGACGCTTAAGTACAAACTGATATTTGATAAAATTCGCCCTGAGATTATTACTTTGCCTGCTCCTTCCTTGTTTGACTTATCTGCAGGCCAGTACCTTGTTCCGCCGGAGGCTATTCACGCCTACCGAAACCCCACACCAACTACAGAGCCAGAGCCGGAACCACAATTTGTTCCTTCACGATAGTCTATTTACCAGTGGGATCCGGAGGAGATTGCCAACCAGTGGCAACCCGAGGCTCCATCACAGTACGATCCCAACTACAACTTTGGATATCCGCCAGGCCAGTCGTGGCCATAGACCAACTTAGGCCAAAAGCCTAAGCTTGGGGGAGTACGTATTTCTCACCGACATTACATTCATATTCACACACTCATGCTAGTTGTCGGTGCTCATACTTTTTCACTGTAATATCCATGCTAGTTTATTTCCCTATTTATGCTTTCTTCTTGTGTGTTCGAAAAACCTTCAGAAAAATAAAAAAAATTAGTTGTAGCTTTTAGCTAGTTTACTTTTCATGCTGTAGTAGTAGTAATTAAAAGAAAACCCAAAAAGATTTCTTGTTCTTCTTTTGCTTGTTGGGAGCTTTCCCATGTAAATAGTTTTATTTCTTTTCCTTTCTTTGGGGGTCGAGAGGAGAAGACCATAATGAAAATGTTGAAGTCGCTCTTATATGCATTATTGTTGATTTAACCAAGAGCCCATATTGCCTTGTCTTCTCCTGTTTATTGAATGCCTGCAGATTCCAGCTTAGTCCAATGCACGTGCACCACTATTATTATTCACATCGTTCGATCGTGCAAGTGAAAGGCAATAATGACGATATATGATGGACTGATTGAGATAAGAAAAGCTGGTATGAACTCGACCTCTCTTGTTTTGTAAATATGATTAGTTCATCGTTCCTGATTCAGCCTATTATGAATAAACATGTTTGCAATGACAATTAGAGATTATAGTTGCTCATGCCATGCTTAATTAGCTAGGAGTTTATAATGGTTTACCTTGCGTGCCAACATGCTATTAAAATGGTTGTGATGTGGTATGATAGGGTGGTATCCTCGTTTGAATGATTCAAGTGACTGGACTTGGCACATGTTCACACATGTAGTTGAAACTAAATCAACATAGCCTTCACGATATTTATGTTCATGGTGGATTATATCCTACTCATACTTGCACTCAATGTTTATTAATTTTAATGCATGTTCATGACTGTTGTCGCTCTCTAGTTGGTCGCTTCCCAGTCTTTTTCTAGCCTTCACTTGTACTAAGCGGGAATGCTGCTTGTGCATCCAATCCCTTAAACCCCAAAGTTATTCCATAGAGTCCACTGTACCTTCCTATATGCGGTATCTACCTGCCGTTCCAAGTAAATTTGTATGTGCCAAACTCTAAACCTTCAAATAAAATTCTGTTTTGTATGCTCGAATAGCTCATGTATCAACTAGGGCTGTCTATATCTTCCATGCTAGGCAGGTTATTCTCAAGAGGAGTGGACTCCGCTCCTAACTCACGAGAAAATGGCTGGTCACCGGGATGCCCAGTCCCATGCTTTATGCAAATCAAATCAAAATAATTGCAAACAAAACTCCCCCGGGACTCTTGTTAGTTGGAGGCACTCGTTATTTCGAGCAAGCCATGGATTCATGCTTGTTGTTGGAGGAGGAGTATAAACTTTACCATTCTATTTGGGAACCGCCTATAATGTGTGTAGCATGGAAGATATCGAGATCTCTCGGTTGTTATGTTGACAATGGAAGTATGCCGCTCAAAATTTTATTCATCTCTATTTCGAAAATCGAGCTCTGGCACCTCTACAAATCCCTGCTTCCCTCTGCGAAGGGCCTATCTATTTATTTTTATGTTGAGTCATCACCCTCTTATTAAAAAGCACCAGTTGGAGAGCACCGCTGTCATTTGCATCCATTACTATTAATTTATATTGGGTATGACTATGACTGGATCTCTTTTACCATGAATTACAATGTTTAGTCAGTCCTTGATCTTCAGAGTTGCTCTGCATTTATGTTTTGCGGTCTCAGAAAGGGCTAGCGAGATACCATCTTGTTATATCATATCATGATTGTTTTGAGAAAGTGTTGTCATCCGAGATTTATTATTATTGCTCGCTAGTTGATTATGTCATTGATATGAGTAAACATGAGACCTAAGTGTTATTGTGAATATGGTTAGTTCATAATCTTTGCTGAAAACTTGATGCTAGCTTTACATATTTACAACAACCAGAGCAAACAGAGTTTGTAAAAGTTTTCCTTTATCACTTTCAGTTTATCAACTGAATTGCTTGAGGACAAGCAAAGGTTTAAGCTTGGGGGAGTTGATACATCTCCGTCGTATCTACTTTTCCAAACACTTTTGCCCTTGTTTTGGACTCTAACTTGCATGATTTGAATGGAACTAACCCGGATTGATGCTGTTTTCAGCAGAATAGCCATGGTGTTATTTTTGTGCAGAAATAAAAGTTCTCGGAATGACCCGAAAATCAATGGAGATTATTTTTGGAAATAATAAAAAATACTGGCGAAAGAATCAAGGCCAGTGGGCCCACACCCTATCCACGAGGGTGGGGGCGCGCCTGCCCCCTGGGCGCGCCCCCTGCCTCGTGGGCCCCCTGGAGCTCCACCGACCTCAACTCCAACTCCATATATTCGGTTTCAGGGAGAAAAAAATCAGAGAGAAGGATTCATCGCGTTTTACGATACGGAGCCGCCGCCAAGCCCTAATCTCTCTCGGGAGGGCTGATCTGGAGTTCGTTCGGGGCTCCGGAGAGGGGAATCCGTCGCCATCGTCATCATCAACCATCCTCCATCACCAATTTCATGATGCTCACCACCGTGCGTGAGTAATTCCATCGTAGGCTTTGTTGGATGGTGATGGGTTGGATAAGATTTATCATGTAATCGAGTTAGATTTGGTAGGGTTTGATCCCTAGTATCCACTATGTTCTGAGATTGATGTTGCTATGACTTTGCTATGCTTAATGCTTGTCACTAGGGCCCGAGTGCCATGATTTCAGATCTGAACCTATTATGTTTTCATGAATATATGTGAGTTCTTGATCCTATGTTGCAAGTCATTAGTCACCTACTATGTGTTATGATCCGGCAACCCCGAAGTGACAATAATCGGGACCACTCCCGGTGATGACCGTAGTTTGAGGATTTCATGTATTCACTATGTGTTAATGCTTTGATCCAGTACTCTATTAAAAGGAGGCCTTAATATCCCTTAGTTTCCATTAGGACCCCGCTGCCACAGGAGGGTAGGACAAAAGATGTCATGCAAGTTCTTTCCCATAAGCACGTATGACTATATTCGGAATGCATGCCTACATTACATTGATGAATTGGAGCTAGTTCTGTGTCACCCTATGTTATAACTGTTGCATGAATAATCGCATCTGGCATAATTCTCCATCATCGATCCAATGCCTACGAGCTTTTCACATATTGTTCTTCGCTTATTTACTTTTCCGTTGATGCTGTTACAATCACTACAAAACTGCTATCACTATTACTTTTGCCACCGTTACCGTTACTTCCATACTACTTTGCTACTAAATACTTTGCTGCAGATACTAAGATATCCAGGTGTGGTTGAATTGACAACTCAACAGCTAATACTTGAGAATATTCTTTGACTCCCCTTGTGTCGAATCAATAAATTTGGGTTGAATACTCTACCCTCGAAAACTGTTGCGATCCCCTATACTTGTGGATTATCAGAAGAGGAGAGGGAGGAGCCACAGATCCTGCTGGGGGCCAACGCGGCAGTGCTGTCGGAGCTCAATGGGCAAGAACAAGCGAACCTAGCAATGCTGCTAGAGCTAATCAGCCCGGTGGAGCTGTCCACGTCCGCGGGCTCGGTGACTCGGGCTCTCACCTCGTCCGGCAAGTTCTCGGTCAAGTCCCTTTCCCGAAAACTTTGCCAAGGCCCATCCATGCAGGGGCCAAAAGGGCTGTGGAATGCGTGCCTTCCGCTCAAGATCAAGGTGTTCTTCTGGCAGCTGTTCAGGAATAGACTACCCACCTCTGAAAATGTGGCCAAACGACAAGGCCCGGCAACCGGCACATGTGCGATTTGTAACGTTGCCGAGGACGCGAACCACGTTTTCTTTCGGTGCTCGTTGGCCCGTTTTGCTTGGAGCGCGGTCTGGACCGCGGTTGACGTTTCCTGGGACCCTCGATCAGCTAATGTTCCTACGTCCATCCTCGACTCCGTCCAGGGGAGTAACAAGCACTACAAAAAAATACACTTTCATGATGATACGTGTTTGTCACAGTAGGTCACGTTTTCTGTCATGCATTTACATCCATGACAAATTTATGACAGAATGAAGATAGTCATACATGTGCTGTCATAGAAGTGTTCCATGACATTACCAAAATTATCATCACGGAAGTGTCCACTTCCATGACGATAAATCGCGCATCATAGAAGTGCTTTCGTCCGGTTTTGGATCCGATAACCCGCTAACAGCCACGACCAATGCCAATTTTCCATGTGTAAAATTCTCATTGGCCGACTGAACCACGTGTCAGCTCCGCGTTGGCACATGTGTCACTCATCCAACGGTCGAGATGGGCCTATGATATGTTGACACATGGACGGGCCCAATAGTGGCCCATAAAGTTTAAATGGGCCGGCCCAACTAAAGGCCCACAAGATTTAGCGGACCATAATGGGCCAGCCCAGCTAAAGGCCCACAAGATTTTGCAGACCATAATGGGCCGACCCAGCTAAAGGCCCACAAGATTTAGTTGACCACAATGGGCCAGCCCAGCTAAAGGCCCAACATTCTCAGTTAAGGCCCGTACGGCTAGTGTCAAATCGGCCTGTCCTAAACTTCTCATCATCGCGGCCCATGGTCACTTCTGGCCCGTTAACAGTCCGCTAAGTATATGGGCCGAATTACGGCCCGGTGTATTTCCGGCCTGTTAAAGGTCCTGCTTCATTTGGGCCCATTTACAGGCCATTGAAACTTTCGGCCCATAAACGACCGTGAAGGATTTGGGTCATATTCGGCCATGTCTGACATTCGGCTTGTTAGAGGCCCACTATAGATTTGGGCCACTTTCGGCCAATTGTGATTTTCGGCCTGTTAACGTCGGACGAAATCCATGGGCCATATGTGGCCCAATGTCACATCGGGCCCATTAACGGCCCATATAAAAATGACGATAATCTAGCCCGACCGAACTTTCGGCCTGTTAAAGGCCTGTGTATTAGGTCGGCGCATTTACGGCCCGTCCGAATTTCGGCCTGTGAAAGATCTGCATCGTAAATGGGCCACCATTTCGGCCTGCTAAGACCAGTGGGTTATTTGGCACAATCAGGTCCCAATCTCACTTTCGGTCTATTAAAGGCCCATGTTTTTTATGGGCTCGAGATATTTACACCTATAAACGGCCTATTGTTACTGAGGCCCAAATTATGTTTAGGCATGTTAAAGGCCCACTATGGGCACAAGCCTACCAGAAAAATATGAAAGCTTATGCTGATTTAGGCCCAGATATTTTTAGTGGGCCACATGCAAATTTCGGCCCATAATCGTTTTTAGCCCAATTGGAATGGGCCCGACGAATGTTGGCATGTTGGGCTCCTACGAAGCTTTCGGCCGAATACATTACTAAGATAAACCTACACTATACAAAAATAGTGTCGTAATTATTGCAGCCTTTGGCAGCATCATAAATGCTGTATCACAACAAATAAATTCCAACCATACAACAAAAGGCATGTTGGCATAAAGTTTACAGTCCTTGCAGATAAAAGCACCATGAGATGTATAGAAGCACAGATCATTTGACCTGAGTGCTAATGTTTCAGGCTATAGAATGTGATGGAGCAGCACGATCTTAACCTTTTTTCCGCCATTGCTCTTGAACAACGAAGCGAATGTCCGATAGTCTGGTTTCAAAACCATTCATATCCTGACGACATTTGTCAACCACTATTCTTGTTTCCAAAATGACGTCCATTAGGGATTGGACTTGTGTCTGGAGCACATATATATCACTCTGTCTAGCAGGAAGATTTTGTTCAGTAGGCGATTTGGACGAGGTTACCCTGACAACCAACCCAGAATTACGCAGGAAGGTGCTTTTTGCACTGTTAGTGGAGAGATACTGACGCACTGCATCAAGAGGTGACATTGTGCCTGTGGTAGCCTCGTTACCTTCAGGTGGTTGTGGCTGTTCAATCATTTGTTCCATAGCTTCCTGAAAGTTTGAACTTGTAGATTAGTGTACCAGATAAGTTACTAATGAGACAAAAACAAACAAAGTTGGTTACACGTTTATACATAACTTATTTTGGTGAACTATTGTAATACATTAGCATGTATTGTAGTGCCAACTACATAATAAAATCACTTTCAGAACATATGTCCATGTAGCATGCCTACTGTATTGTCTATTTCCTCACATTTGTTGACATCTAAGGATAAAGAGACATGGTTTAAAGTAGGATGAACATAGTATGACATCATTCATATCATGGGCAAACAGATATAAAACAAATAGGCTATTTTATCATTGTGTGCGCACGTGAACATAACAACTAGAATACAGATCAAGGCCAAAAGAATATCCTTCATCTCTTTTAAACCATATAAGGTGAAATGATACGTTAAGACAACTCTGTATAAAAGTGAACAGAGTAACTGACATTGGCTGCAAACCAAGTAGTTAAATGAACACATCACAATACCAATCAGTTCAAAGGCAGGAGGAGTAAGGACTTACAACAACGGCTTGAAGGTGTGCTCATGCCCTTCATCTTGCTGGTGTGGCAATCCTTGAAGATTTGCACTGCATTCGGTTCAGGTTCTTTTTGGTCCACACAGGATTTCCTCTGTATTTGGAACAAGTCAATATAGATACGTTAATATGGCACAGAAAAAAGAAGGAAGTAGCAGCTATTTACAAGAGCCTCGCAGTGTGCAATATAGCTACGAGATCATGTTCTCTGTTGGAATTTCACTTTAGAACGGTTGGTCTTATTCTTCAAATAGTTAGCCTAGAAAAAGATACACTTGTAAGGCACATACATAAATACAAGTTCAATATGTGGTCTGATCAAATACATATAGCCTACCTGATACTTTGGATCACACCAGTGTTTAAGGAGGGTTGTCCAGTCTTCATCTGTAATATATTCCACTGGAGATGTTTGGGCGATTTCATTGTCATCCTTGCCTTCAAAGTGAGATTTTCTAAGGTGGTACCGATACTATCGCAGAGCAGACTGAAAAACATGAGTGCATTCTTGTTTAGTTGCATCATCTTTGGGATACAACTTGAACCTCATCTGTTAAAAAAAAATGTGAGTCTTATTAGGAGGAAGCTAGAAAGTATGAGACAGAGCAAGACAATATTACTAATTGCGATGAATAACATTACTTACGGATAAATGGTCAAGGAAGGTGTTAAACTGGGTGTTGTCTTTCTCATTCCTGTACTGGATCCACGTTGGGAGGACACGTGCATGACACCTAACGGCAACGGTTGCCTCTGATACTAACTTGGCTGACTCTGTAACATCATGTGGCCTTTTTAAACCTGCCTCAAAATGGATCTCCATTCTTCCTCCTTTAGTTTTTGTTAATCTGTCAAGCATTATCCCTGATGTCTGTTTCCGCTTGCGTCATGGTACTAGTTCAACAACGAATATGGAAAGTGTTAGTGTACATCAAACTGTGAGAGTACATATAAAGGAGCATGCAACTGCAACTTGACTCGGTCAGGTACCGTCTTGGTGTTGATGCTCATGAGGTTCATCTGATCTTGCCAAGTCCTGTTGTGTCAGCAGTGCTTCGGAAGTAGTGTTAGGTGTGAAGGCATCTTGGGAACTGGCCAGTTCCGGAGCAAACGAACGAGTAACTCGTTGAGATGCTGGTACAGTTGAAGCGGATGCTGCAGATGGTGGAGCAGGTGATACTGTGTTTGTAGATTTAGCCGGTGGACTTGGACCTTCTACTGCACTGTAAGTACCAGCAGAATCTGGACGACAGATCCTTTTCCGTTTCACCCGACGAGTAACACCACTCCCTACTATATTATTTTCCTTGCTCTTTTTTGACTTTGCCATGTCAAGCTGTACCCACAACACAAAAGAATAAAATCGCTCTTCAGAACTCATTGATGCATGATACAGACAAGCAATACTTTGATGTAAGACAACCGTATGAGGATGGAATATGTAAGAAAAACAGGACGGCATGACATATTCACAGCTACGATGTGTAAACTAAGCAAAAGGATTTTCAAGAAAATAGAAGTAATGCAAGCTAGACACCATATGAAAGATGCAACCAATATTACTCTGCCAAGTTAAAAGTGTCTTGTCATAAGTGGCAATATGAAAAATTAGAAGCAGTACAACGTAGAAATCAATGCAAGATGCAACCACTATCAAACTGCCATGTTAAAAGTGTCCAAGCATGAGTGACTGATGCGGGATACACAACAACAGTACTTTGATGTAAGAACATGGTATGATAGATAGATGCAGTGTATTCTAGACACAGAACACCATGTCATATGCACATGTATAACGTATGAACTCAGCAGGTGCAATTTAATCAAAATAGAAGAAATACAGGCTAGACAACATATGCAACACGAAACCAATTATCACACTGTCAACTTAGAGCAAGCACCTGCGATGGTGGAGTACGGGAGATGAACTCATCATGTAGACTTGGGACTTCAACTCCATTAGCAGTAGCAGTGGCAAATCTAGAGAGTCTCTGTTTGTGTCGGTGCGGAGGACCACCAACATCCCCTAACTTACTCTTTTCCTTCCTATTTGCTGATATTGCCTTATGAAGTCAAAACCAAAAGAAGATGAATAAAATTAGCTCTGCATAACTGGTTGATGCATGATATAGACGAACACTACTTTGATGTACAAGCGCAGGATAGGAGGATGGAATATATACAAAAAAAGACAGCATTTCATATTCACACGTACGATAGTAGGATGGAATATGTATGAAAAAACAGTAAGCGGAAGGCATTTCAACAAAATTAAAAGAAATGAAAGCTAGGCACCATATGAACATGCAACTAAATATCACTCTATCAGGTAAAAAGTGTCTCGTCGTAAGTGCCATTTCAAGAAATTAGAAGCAGTACAAGCTAGAAGACAATGCAAGATGCAACCTACATCACAGTCCCAAGTTAAATGTGTCTTATGGGTAAGTGATCGTTGCAGGTATAAGTTGTAAGCTATGCAGATGCAATTCAACATAACCAGAAGCAATACAAACTAGACATCATACGGAAAATGCAACCACATATAACAGTTCCAAGTTAGATCAAGCACCTGTGATGGTGAAGTAGGGGAGATGTGCTCATCATGTACACGTATGTTCTAGAAACAGGAACACGCGTCATATTCACAGGCATTATGTGTAAAGTAAGCAGATGCAATTCAACAAAGTTAGAAGCAATACAAGCTAGACATCATACGCAACATGCAACCACATATAATAGTGCCAAGTTAGAGCAAGCACCTGTGATGGTGGAGTAGGGGAGATGTGCTCATCATCTACACAGCTATGTTGACTGTCTAGCCTTGCGTTGTCTTGCGAATCTTGTTGGGAGGATGGCGGAGTAGAATCTGTAGAGAACCTCTCTTTCAGTTGCTCGGAAGGGCAACCATCATCCAATGCCTTGCCCATTTCCTTCAGCTTTATTGATTTTGCATTGTGAGGTCAAACCGACAAGAAAAAGGAATATAATTCTCTCTTCAGAACTCATTCATGCATGATACTGACGAACACTACTCTGATGAAAGGCAAAGTCATGATACGAGGATGGAATATGTACGAAAAAATGGACGGCTTGACATATTCACACCTATGATGTGCTAACTAAGCAGAAGGCACTTCAACAAATTAGAAACACTGCAAACTAGACACCATATGAAAGGTGCAATCAATATCACTCTGCCAAGTTAAAACTGTCTCGTCATAGGTGGCATTCATCAAACTAGAAGAAATACATGCTAGAAATCATATTCAAGACGCAAACTAATATCACACTGCCAACTTAAAGGTGTTCCATCATAAGTGACTGATGCAGGATACACAAGAAGAGTAGTTTCATGTAAGAACATGGTGTGATAGACAGATATAGTATGTACCAAAAACAGGAAAGCATGTCATATTCACACGTATCATGTGTAAGCTAAGCAGATGCAGTTTACACTAATTAGGAGAAATACAAGCTAGACACCATATGCAACATGCAACCAGATATCACACTGCCAAGTTAGAGAAAGCACCTTGGATGGTGGAGTAGGGGAGCGGAGACTTGGACCTTGTAATGCACTATCAGTACAAGGAGAATCGGTACAGATGCTCCGTTTACGTTGCTGCAGAGGACCACCATCATCGCCTTCCTTACTCTTTTCCTTCCTCTTTCTTGATTTTTCCTTGTCAAGTCAAACCCACAAGAAAAAGGAATAAAATTTGCTCTTCAGAACTCATTGATGCATGATACTGATGAACAATACTCTGATGAAAGGAAAAGTCATGATACGAGGATGAAATATGCACGAAAAAATGGACGGCTTGACATATTCACACCTATGATGTGCTAACTAAGAAGAAGGCACTTCAACAAATTAGAAGCACTGCAAACTAGACACCAGATGAAAGGTGCAATCAATATCACTCTGCCAAGTTAAAACTGTCTCGTCATAGGTGGCGTTCGTCAAACTAGAAGCAATACATGCTAGAAATCATATTCAAGACGCAAACCAATATCACACTGCCAACTTAAATGTGTTCCATCATAAGTGACTGATGCAGGATACACAAGAAGAGTAGTTTCATGTAAGAACATGGTGTGACAGACAGATATAGTATGTACCAAAAACAGGAAAATGTGTCATATTCACACGTATCACGTGTAAGCTAAGCAGATGCAGTTACACTAATTAGGAGCAATACAAGATAGACACCATATGCAACATGCAACCAGATATCACACTGCCAAGTTAGAGCAAGCACCTTGGATGGTGGAGTAGGGGAGCGGAGACTTGGACCTTGTAATGCACTATCAGTACAAGGAGAATCGGTACAGATGCTCCGTTTACATTGCTGCAGAGGACCACCATCATCGTCTTCCTTACTCTTTTCCTTCCTCTTTCTTGATTTTGCCTTGTCAAGTCAAACCCATAAGAAAAAGGAATAAAATTTGCTCTTCAGAACTCATTGATGCATGATACTGATGAACACTACTTTCATCTAAGGCAGCCGCATGATAGGAGGATGGAATATGTATGAAAAACAGGACGGCGTGACATATTGACATGTATGATGTATAAAGTGATTGAACTTGTTAGAATCAATGCAAGCTAGAAACCATATGAAAGATGAAACCGATATCACTCTGCCAAATTAAAAAGGGTGCCCTAACAAATGTATTTGACCAAATTAGAAGCAATACATGGCAACAGGCTAGAAATAATATGCAATATGCAACGAATAAAGGTGACTCATCGTAAGTGATTGATGCAGGATACAGAAGAGAGGTAGTTTCATGTAAGAACAAGGTTAACACATAGATGTAGTGTGTACCAAAAATAGGAAGGCATGTCATATTCACAGGTATAATGTGTAAACTAAACAGATGCAATTTACCCTAATTAGAAGCATTACAAGCTAGACACCGTATGCAACATGCAACCACCTATCACACTGCGAAGTTAGAAGAAGCACCTGTGATGGTGGTGTGGGGGAATTGTAGTCATCAACTAGAGAGCTACGTTGACTATCTTCATTTAGCCTTGCTATTTGTTGAGAATCATGTGGGGAGGATGACATTGCACTCTTTAAACGAGTATGGTGTCTCACAGTAACCCACTCGGGTGACTGTCTCGTAATAAGTGATTGACGAGGGATACAAAAGAGCATTATTTTGATGTACGAACATGGTTAATAGGCGTATGTAGTATGTATCAAAAACAGGAAGGCATGTCATTATCAAAGGTATAATGTGTAAAGTAAGCAGATGCAATTTAACCAAATTGGAAGCAATACAAGCTAGACACCATATGCAACATGCAACCAAATTTGACAGCGCGAAGTTAAAGCAAGCACTTGGGATGGTTGTGTGTGGCAATTGAGATCATGAACTGCAGAGCTACGTTTACTGTCTGCAACTGCTGACACTACATCCTTTAGAGCGCTGAAACGCTTAGTGCTTATCTTCGAATTACACTGGAGCGACTTCTGTCTTTTCTTTTCAGCATTCATTAACACTGCGTCAGAGTCTGAAATACCCATGCATAAAAAAACAATAGTGTGAGTATGGGTGAAGTGTGTGCACAATTAGTATGGTGTAAAGGTAGCAGATAGCAGGTCGGTGAGAAATAAATGACGGGAGACATATGATAGCTCTACAACATGCATGGCACACTAAATTACTACAGGATTCTATGAAAATAACATTCCACTAAAAACAAATAGGTCAGTCAATTTTTTCTGCACCGTCCGATGTACAAAGAACAGGCAGATCGGCTTCATCTACCTCCAGCCAGTCAGTGTTGACGATCTTGCTCTAAACGGCAGCGACCACTGGCCCAGTCCCCCTGCCTGCGCCCTCCCCTCGACCTCACTGCACCGCCGTGCTTGGCACCACCCCCCGGCCATACATTCAAGCCCCGCCGACCTCCAGATCGGGCACAAGTAGCTCCTGCGCCCCACACCCCTATGATAGAAACCGATGCGCCGCTTCCCCGGCGAACATGCGGACTAGGTGCTCCGCGCGCCTAAGCGGGTGCTGCTTCTTTTAATTGCGGTTCGACTGACCCTGAATTGTAATCCAGGCAGGCTACTGACCTCTAGCAAAGGTGAAATAGTAAAGGGAGGAAACCTTGTGCATTTAGTATCACGAAGAAGATGCAGTAAGAAGCGCTCAACTAGTTCCTTTCGTGGGATGAATACGATGTGAGCAGAGACGTAAGGTTTGCATTAATAAGGGAAGAGGAGTACCTCTTTCTGCTGGCAGTGCTGTGTCCTCCTTCTGTTTTTCCAACGATCTTCTTGTGGTTACCTGGAAACGAGAAGTTGTGGAGGACGGTGCAGCCTTGGACGAACCCATGGCAAAGTTGTTGAGTGTTGTGCGGTGGCCGTCTGTCGGCGGCGGGGAAGCAGATCTGAGCCGGCGAACGACGGCCTAGCGGGAACAGCTCCGGTGCGGTGGACGGTTGCGACAGTGGAGCGGCAACAGTCAAGCGCAGGATGGCGTGGTCGGAGTAGTTCTGGTACGGCGCACGTCGGCGTCGGCGTCATGGAGACAGCTCTACCTCGGCTTCAGCTGCTAAGTCCTTGAGGGCGTTGCGGTTGCGTTGGACGACGACATCGGGGTACCGGCTCCGGCGTGATGGAGGAGTGCTACCTCTTGAGTACTGCATTGGTTTTCCCTTGAAGAGGAAAGGGTGATGCAGCAAAGTAGCGTAAGTAGTTCCCTCAGTTTTTGAGAACCAAGGTATCAATCCAGTAGGAGGCTACGAATGAGTCCCTCGCACCTACACAAACAAATAAATCCTCGCAACCAACGCGATAAGGGGTTGTCAATCCCTACACGGTCACTTATGAGAGTGAGATCTGATAGATATGATAAGATAATATTTTTGGTATTTTCGTGATAAAGATGCAAAGTAAAGTAAATAAAATAAAAACGGCACCAGAAATAGCTTGTTGTCGGGAGATTGATATGATGGAAAATAGACCCGGGGGCATAGGTTTCACTAGTGTCTTCTTTCAAGAGCATAAGTATTTTACGGTGGGTGAACAAATTACTGTTGAGCAATTGACAGAATTGAGCATGGTTATGAGAATATCTAGGTATGATCATGTATATAGGCATCACGTCCGAGACAAGTAGACCGACTCCTGCCTGCATCTACTACTATTACTCCACACATCGACCGCTATCCAGCATGCATCTAGAGTATTAAGTTCATAAGAACAGAGTAACGCCTTAAGCAAGATGACATGATGTAGAGGGATAAATTCATGCAATATGAAAAAAAAAACCATCTTGTTATCCTCGATGGCAACAATACAATACGTGCCTTGCTGCCCCTACTGTCACTGGGAAAGGACACCGCAAGATTGAACCCAAAGCTAAGCACTTCTCCCATTGCAAGAAAGATCAATCTAGTAGGCCAAACCAAACTGATAATTCGAAGAGACTTGCAAAGATAACCAATCATACATAAAAGGATTCAGAGAAGATTCAAATATTGTTCATAGATAAACTTGATCATAAACCCACAATTCATCGGTCTCAACAAACACACCGCAAAAGAAGATTACATCGAATAGATCTCCACAAGAGAGGGGAGAACATTGTATTGAGATCCAAAAAGAGAGAAGAAGCCATCTAGCTAATAACTATGGACCCGAAGGTCTGAGGTAAACTACTCACACTTCATCGGAGAGGCTATGGTGTTGATGTAGAAGCCCTCCGTGATCGATGCCCCCTCCGGCGGAGCAACAGAACAGGCCCCAAGATGGGATCTCGTAGGTACAGAAGGTTGCGGTGGTGGAATTAGGTTTTTGGCTCCGTATCTGGTAGTTTGGGGTACATAGGTATATATAGGAGGAAGAAGTGCTTCGGTAGAGTAACGTGGGGCCCACGAGGGTGGAGGGCGCGCCCAGGGGGTAGGCGCGCCCCCCTACCTCGTGCCCTCCTGGTTGATGTCTTGACGTAGGGTCCAAGTCCTCTGGATCACGTTCGTTCCGAAAATCACGTTCCCGAAGGTTTCATTCCGTTTGGACTCCGTTTGATATTCTTTTTTTGCAAAACTCTGAAATAGCAAAACACAGCAATTCTGGGCTGGGCCTCCGGTTAATAGGTTAGTCCCAAAAATAATATAAAAGTGAATAATAAAGCCCAATAATGTCCAAAACAGAAGATAATATAGCATGGAGCAATAAAAAATTATAGATATGTTGGAGACGTATCAAGCATCCCCAAGCTTAATTCCTGCTCGTCCTCGAGTAGGTAAATGATAAAAACAGAATTTTGATGTGGAATGCTACTTGGCATAATTTCAATGTAATTCTTCTTAATTGTGGTATGAATATTCAGATCCGAAAGATTCAAGACAAAAGTTCAATATTGACATAAAAATAATAATACTTCAAGCATACTAACTATGCAATTATGTCTTCTCAAAATAACTTGGCCAAAGAAAGTTATCCCTACAAAATCATATAGTCTGGCTATGGTCTATCTTCACCACACAAAATATTTAAATCATGCACAACCCCGATGACAAGCCAAGCAATTGTTTCCTACTTTTGACGTTCTCAAACTTTTTCAATCTTCACGCAATACATGAGCGTGAGCCATGGACATAGCGCTATATGTGGAATAGAATGGTGGTTGTGGAGAAGACAAAAAGGAGAAGATAGTCTCACATCAACTAGGCGTATCAACGGGCTATGGAGATGCCCATCAATAGATATCAATGTGAGTGAGTAGGGATTGCCATGCAACGGATGCACTAGAGCTATGAGTATATGAAAGCTCAACAAAAGAAACTAAGTGGGTGTGCATCCAACTCGCTTGCTCACGAAGACCTAGGGCATTTTGAGGAAGCCCATCATTGGAATATACAAGCCAAGTTCTATAATGAAAAATTCCCACTAGTATATGAAAGTGATATCACAGGAGACTCTCTATCATGAAGATCAAGGTGCTACTTTGAAGCACAAGTGTGGTAAAAGGATAGTAACATTATCCCTTCTCTCTTTTTCTCTCATTTTTTTATTTGGGCCTTTTCTTTTTTTATGGCCTCTTTTTTTCGTCCGGAGTCTCATCCCGACTTGTGGGGGAATCATAGTCTCCATCATCCTTTCCTCACTTGGGACAATGCTCTAAAAATGATGATCATCACACTTTTATTTTCTTACAACTCAACAATTACAACTCGATACTTAGAACAAAATATGACTATATGAATGCCTCCAGCGGTGTACCGGGATATGCAATGAATCAAGAGTGACATGTATGAAAGAATTATGAACGGTGGCTTTGCCACAAATACTATGTCAACTACATGATCATGCAAAGCAATATGACAATGATGAAGTGTGTCATAATAAACGAAACGGTGGTAAGTTGCATGGCAATATATCTCCGAATGGCTATGGAAATGCCATGATAGGTAGGTATGTTGGCTGTTTTGAGGAAGGTATATGGTGGGTGTATGATACCGGCGAAAAGTGCACGGTATTAGAGAGGCTAGCAATGGTGGAAGGAAGAAGGGTGCGTTTAATCCATGGACTCAACATTAGTCATAAAGAACTCATATACTTATTGCAAAAATCTACAAGTTATCAAAGCAAAGTATTACACGCATGCTCCTAGGGGGATAGATTGGTAGCTAAAGACCATCGCTCGTCCCCGACCGCCACTCATTAGGAAGACAATCAATAAATAAATCATGCTCCGACTTAATCACATAACGGTTCACCATACGTGCATGCTACGGGAATCACAAACTTTAACACAAGTATTTCTCAAATTCAAAACTACTCAACTAGCATGACTCTAGTGATCTCAAAACAATTATCAAGCATCAAACTTCTCATAGTATTCAACACACTCATAAGAAATTTTCCTTTACTAATCTTGTATGCCTATTATTGTTAAAGCAAACTACCATGCTGTTTTGTAGGACTCTCAAAATAATCTAAGTGAAGCATGAGAGAACAATAGTTTCTATACAAAATCACCACCGTGCTCTAAAAGATATAAGTGAAGCACTAGAGCAAAAACTATATAACTCAAAAGATATAAGTGAAGCACATAGAGTATTCTAATAATTTCCGAATCATGTGTGTCTCTATCAAAAGGTGTGTACAGCAAGGATGATTGTGGTAAACTAAAAAGCAAAGACTCAAATCATACAAGACGCTCCAAGCAAAACACATATCATGTGGTGAATAAAAATATAGCTCCAAGTAAAGTTACCGATGGAAGTAGACGAAAGAGGGGATGCCTTCCGGGGCATCCCCAAGCTTTGGCTTTTTGGTGTACTTAGATTATCTTGGGGGTTCCATGGGCATCCCCAATCTTAGGCTCTTGCCCCTCCTTGTTCCATAATCCATCAAATCTTTACCCAAAACATGAAAACTTCACAACACAAAACTTAGCAGAAAATCTCGTGAGCTCCGTTAGCGAAAGAAAAAAAAAGACCACTTCAAGTTACTGTAATAAACTCATTCTTTATTTATATTGGTGTTAAACCTACTGTATTCCAACTTCTCTATGGTTTATAAACTATTTTACTAGCCATAGATTCATCAAAATAAGCAAACAACACACGAAAAACAGAATCTGTCAAAAACAGAACAGTCTGTAGTAATCTGTAACTAACGCAAAGTTCTGGAACTCCAGAAAATCAGCCAAAATAGGAAGACCTAGAAAATTTGTTTATTGATCAGTAGCAATTGGAATCAATATTTTATGACGTTCTGGTGATTTTTAACAATTATTTTCGTGAACAGAAAGTTTCTGGAATTTTCTGCAAGATCAAATAACTATCATCCAAGAAGATCCTATAGGTTTAACTTGGCAGAAACACTAATTAAAACATAAAAACATATCTAACCAGAGGCTAGAACAAATATTTATTCCTAAACAGAAGCAAAAAGCAAAAAAACTAAAAATAAAATTGGGTTGCCTCCCAACAAGCGCTATCGTTTAACGCCCCTAGCTAGGCATAAAGGCAAGGATAGATCTAGGTATTGCCATCTTTGGTGGGCAATTCTTCAATAAGACATGTATCATCCATTAGAATTTATTTCTTTTTATTAATTATCAAGCTTCTAGGAACAAGATCGAAAAATTCATTTGTAGCAAATGGTTCCTTAATGATAGCAAAAAGATTGGGATGAATACTTACAGATTTAAGATCCGCTGTTTCCTTACTAGAGGATTCACCCTTATTTTTAGGAACATACATAAGCTTGGCAATTTTAGTTGGAGGAGTTGGAGTATTCTTTACGGAAGAAAAAGCGGTTCCCAAGTTGGTAATAATACCCTCAAGTTTATCGATTCTAGTGGAATTTTGATTTATTCTTTCATTAACTATGGGTTCCTTCTCCTTAATATTTTTCAAAGTGACTCCTACCTTAGATCCATATTGGGTAATTTGGTTGTGGATCTTTTTATCCAGATTTTCAATTAACTCTACAGTAGCAACTTTATTTTCAATAATTTGAAGTCTTTGCATTACATGCTCCAAAGTTAACATAGTTCCATTAACCAAGAGAGGTGGTGAGCCAAATAAATCTATAATAGCATTATAAGAGTCAAAAGTATGGCTACCCAAGAAATTCCCTCCGGTAATGGTATCAAGAATATATCTATACCAAGGATTAGCGCCTACATAAAAATTGCGGAGAAGAACGGAAGTAGATTGCTTCCTGGTAGATCTATTTTGAGCATTGCAAATTCTATACCAAGCGTCTTTTAGATTTTCTCCCTCCCTTTGTTTAAAATTGAGAACTTCATTTTCGGGAGACAACGGAGAAGATAAAGGACTAGCCATGACGACAAGGCAAGCAAAAGAAAAAGAGGCGAACGAAAAAGAGAGGGCGAATAAAACAGCAAGGGTGAAGTGGGGGAGAGGAAAACGAGAGGCAAATGGCAGATAATGTAATGCGGGGGATAAGGGTTTGTGATGGGTACTTGGTATGTTGACTTTTGCGTAGACCTCCCAGGCAACGGCGCCAGAAATGGCTCGTTGTCGGGAGTCCAAATCTTGACTTGACTTCGCGTAAGCCTCCCCGGCAACGGCGCCAGAAATCCTTCTTGCTACCTCTTGAGCACTGCATTGGTTTTCCCTTGAAGAGGAAAGGGTGATGCAG
Source organism: Aegilops tauschii subsp. strangulata (assembly GCF_002575655.3). Lineage (NCBI taxonomy): Eukaryota > Viridiplantae > Streptophyta > Magnoliopsida > Poales > Poaceae > Aegilops > Aegilops tauschii. The sequence continues at coordinate 41,155,614 of NC_053040.3, read as the reverse complement.
CAAAGTAGCGTAAGTATTTCCCTCAGTTTTTGAGAACCAAAGTATCAATCCAGTAGGAGGCTACGCGCGAGTCCCTCGCACCTACACAAACAAATAAATGCTCGCAACCAACGCGATAAGGGGTTGTCAATCCCTACACGATCACATACGAGAGTGAGATCTGATAGATATGATAAGATAATATTTTTGGTATTTTTGTGATAAAGATGCAAAGTAAAGTAAATAAAATAAAAACAGCACCAGAAACAGCTTGTTGTCGGTAGATTAATATGATGGAAAATAGACTCGGGGGGCATAGGTTTCACTAGTGGCTTCTCTCAAGAGCATAAGTATTTTACGGTGGGTGAACAAATTACTGTTGAGCAATTGATAGAATTGAGCATAGTTATGAGAATATATAGGTATGATCATGTATATAGGCATCACGTCCGAGACAAGTAGACCGACTCCTGCCTGCATCTACTACTATTACTCCACACATCGACCGCTATCCAGCATGCATCTAGAGTATTAAGTTCATAAGAACAGAGTAACGCCTTAAGCAAGATGACATGATGTAGAGGGATAAATTCATGCAAAATGATAAAAACCCCATCTTGTTATCCTCGATGGCAACAATACAATATGTGCCTTGCTGCCCCTACTGTCACTGGGAAAGGACACCACAAGATTGAACCCAAAGCTAAGCACTTCTCCCATTGCAAGAAAGATCAATCTAGTAGGCCAAACCAAACTGATAATTTGAAGAGACTTGCGAAGATAACCAATCATACATAAAAGAATTCAGAGAAGATTCAAATATTGTTCATAGATAAACTTGATCATAAACCCACAATTCATCGGTCTCAACAAACACACCGCAAAAGAAGATTACATCGAGTAGATCTCCACAAGAGAGGGGGAGAACATTGTATTGTGATCCAAAAAGAGAGAGCAAGCCATCTAGCTAATAACTATGGACCCGAAGGTCTGAGGTAAACTACTCACACTTCATCGAAGAGGCTATGGTGTTGATGTAGTAGCCCTCCGTGATCGATGCCCCCTCTGGCGGAGCTCCAGAACAGGCCCCAAGATGGGATCTCGTAGGTACAGAAGGTTGCGGTGGTGGAATTAGATTTTTGGCTCCGTATCTGGTAGTTTGGGGGTACATAGGTATATATAGGAGGAAGAAGTACGTCGGTGGAGCAACATGGGGCCCACGAGGGTGGAGGGCGCGCCCAGGGGGTAGGCGCGCCCCCTACCTCATGCCCTCCTGGTTGATGTCTTGACGTAGGGTCCAAGTCCTCTGGATCACGTTTGTTCCGAAAATACATTCCCGAAGGTTTCATTCCGTTTGGACTCCGTTTGATATTCTTTTTCTGTGAAACTCTGAAATAGGCAAAAAACAGCAATTCTGGGCTGGGCCTCTAGTTAATAGGTTAGTCCCAAAAATAATATAAAAGTGAATAATAAAGCCCAATAATGTCCAAAACAGAAGATAATATAGCATGGAGCAATCAAAAGTTATAGATACGTTGGAGATGTATCAAGGAGGGTGGCGGTGGATTGGGAGCTATGGGGTGGAGGACGGAGGAGGCTTGGGTTTCGTGACTGGTGGAGAGGGTGTTTTGGCGCCCACAGAGTATGAATGGGGAAACGGAGGGAGGCGGGGAACTAAGTGGGAACAATGTTTCGGTTTGGGACGCGCTTGTTTGAAATTTGGGGAAGGTTACAAACTTTGCCCCCATATAAAATTTCGGACATATTGCGGGTTGGGGGTAGGACAGTAATCTCAGGTGTCTCAAATGTGGGCGGGATAGATTTTGGCCAAGCGCATGGGGTGTTTAGGCGCCCACGGCGTATGAATGCCTCTTGGAGGCGGTTGAGACTGGCGTCTTGGTGAAGTTACAAACCTACCCCGGTTTAGACCTTTGGACATCGGGCCGATAGGCTACACGGGCCAGCGTCAGGACAGTAATTTCCTACCACCAAAAATTAGTCTCGCGCGGTTTCGGGTGACCAGAGGCCTATTTGGCGCTTCCTTCAATATTTGGGAGCAGAAGCATAAACGTTTTTTATTCTCTTGAATTTAACATTCAGGATTTGTCAAACTTCACAAATCTTTACTCTTGAAAATCCTAAAGCTACGATTATTTTGGAATGAAGGTGGTACATTTGAATATACATTGTACATGAGTATATATTAAAAAATATGCAACTTACCTCAGTTCATGCATGGTTCCAGATATAATCTCCTTGGTTGCAAAAAAAAGTTAGACATGGGATGAATATATATAGCATGTTCAAACGCACAACAAAGATTGATGCCCCCTTTTACATCTGATTTACAAATCCCATTATCTCGGGTTCAAATAGATGAATGCACTTCCTATGAATTTGAATCTTCGAAACCCCCTTTATGTTGAATTCGGCATGTATTCTATTTCGTGGCTAGCAATTTGGAATGTATCCATGCAAGTGACAAATGTATAAAGTGCTTCACACTAACAACATGGAGTGCACTAATTAATGTTTATATATGAATTGCAAAAGCATCCATTGCCTGTATTTCAAACCGCTCTCACTCTATGGATCGATAATATGAAATAAACACATGCACATGCTAGAATTCAATAGAGTATGGGTGTCTGATAGACCGATTTTCGTCCATACGCAATTTGCAAAATTCATGATCTCATCCAAAAATAATAATGCCATTTATATTTTAATTTAATGCGTAGAACCGCCTTTTACACATAGATGCACTATGCATCGGCCCGTTGTCACAAACGCGCTATATATCTCTCTATCGATCGCATAAGTGCACACACTTTATATGCATCGGCATTTCTCTTACATGCTCACAATCTCTCTCGGGGTGTCGGGGAGTCTCACGCACATGCTCTCTCTGTATCTCTCTCTCTCTCTCTCTCTCTCTTTCTGACTACTATGTACCACTCTTTTCACTAATCTCAGTTGGAAAACACTATTTCTCTCACATGCATATATACACATGCACGGTCTCTACTAGCCGTCTATACGCACATATATGTGCCTACGTGTCTCCCGCACGCACATTATCTTTAGGCCTCTCTCGCACACATTCCCCCCCCCCCCAGACACACCTCTCTCTTAGTAGTTGGCAGATATGATTCCACCATATCATTCGGTAGGATATCCCCGACTATTAGGCTGGATGGTAATACGAGGCAAAGTTTTACCCTAGTTCGGACCCTTGCAGTTGAGGAAAAAGCCTACTCCTGGTACTGTATATTAGTGATAGGGGTGTGTACAAAGTACACGTGAATACCAGGCATTGTGTGTGTGTGTATACTATCGGCGAACTAGCCCCCAAGCTTCTATAACATACTGGGGGCCTAGGGTTACAAATCATATATAGTCGGCTTATCACCAGTGGGGATAGAGTCCTCCGCGACTCTGGTAGCTAGCTTCGTGTTGTACGCCGAGTCCTCCACATGGGTCTTCGTATAACGCGTCTCGATCCAACCTATGTGGCGTAGGATGGAACTGACCCATGAGTCCTCATGTTGACCCACCACAACTAGAAATGATGTGCCCACCACACCACACACGCAATCGGCCACTAAGAAAATAAGCATATACAATAGTACAATGCTATACATGAAAGTTTTAATTGCATGGTGCATCCAAAAATAATTGTTCTGCATTGTGAATGTTTATATATTCTCCTAAAATATTAGTCACGGGAAATAGAAACGAAGGGCATATATCTCCTTGTCTCCACCGGACATCCCCTCTTTCTACACCACTTTCACGTACGCACACAAACTATCTCTCGGCCCTCTAAAAGTATGCATGCCCACGACACATTCATGCATGACGGTCACTGTATTTCAAGCTAAAGCACTATACGGTCACTGGAGTTCAGAATATGCACATTACGGTCAGCGTATACATTCTCGTGGTGATCATACGGTATCTAGCTCACGATACGTCTCCGTATTTTCTTGATGACACTGATGGACTTTGCATTTGATGCGTGCTCCGTATTTTGTTGACGACACTTACGGTCATTGTATTTGAAGCGAAAGCACGATATGGTCACTGGACTTCAGAATAAGCTCATCACGGTCACCACATACATTTTGTCGTGCTAACCAACATGTGGTTGGATGGTTAGGAGGACAGTGGTTTCTCGGGCCCACCAGGGTTAAAGTCCCGGTGCTCGCATTTATCCTGGGTTAATTTCAGTATTTTCCGGCGATGTGCGTTCAGTGGGAGGAGACGTTCCACTCGACTACGAGGCACCTATGGTGACTTCGTAAAATCTCAAGATCATATGCTGGCTCACTCTCTCGAAGGTGCTCATAGGGGTAGGGTCTGCGTGTGTGCGCTTATAGCGGTGAGTGCTTGCACGTATATATGAGCCCTTGCGTCTGTACCGTGTTAAAAAAATACATGTCATGATTATACGGTCACTGGCTCACCCGTACAACTCCGTATTTTGTTGATGACACAATCAATTGACCAGTCAAACGTTCCACGTGGCGCAACTAGTGTTGCACCATCAGGGCGCGTAACCGTGGGGCCCACCTGTCAGCCCGTATATGAAAGAAAGAAATGGTAGTTTGAGTCTGTACTGTGTTAATAAAATACATTTTAGGGTGATCATACGGTCACTGGCTCACCATACAGCTCCGTAATTTGTTGATGACACGATCAATTGACCAGTCAAACGGTCCACATTCAGCATCGCACATTACCATAGGGCCCACCCGTCAGCGCGTATATGAAGGACAGAAATGGTAATAAATTAGTGGTCGGTGGGTACTCGAAGTCGTGAAACCTCTGGTTGGTAGTCGCTGGCGGTGGGGGCGCGTTGATTGGGCGGTGGGGTGGGGATCGCCGAAGAAAAAGCTCGACGCGGGGGGCCTAGAGGGATGGCCGGTGCGGTGGCGGACCGGCGGTGGGGAGTGGTTTCGGGGCGGGCGGGGCGGCGGGGGCCGGCGGTTCGGCCGGTGGTGGCTGGCGGCTCAGGGGGTGGAGTTTGATGATAAACTGCAGGCCCTTGATTTCGTATCCAACGGCTGGAAAATCTAATGACCAGAGATGAAAAAGTCAGTCGACTGACGTGTAGCCTCACCCCGCACGTACACATGCACGCACGCAAGACACCCACGCATGCAGGCGTGCAACACTGACACGTACACATAACGAACACACGCACGCATGCAGGCGTGCAACACTGACACGTACACATGCACTCACGAACACACGCACGTACACACACATGCATGCAACACTGAAACGTACCCTTGCACGCACACAACACTCGCACGCCTGCATGCACACAACACACGACGCAAGACACACGCTCAACCTATATGTGCATGCACCCTTTGTTAAGGACATGGATTGTTACGGGTATTAATCAATCTTATCTATGATAAGCAGAACATTGATGTTTGCAACGGTCTTTATGAATCACAACGTATCGAACGGGCTATCAACATAGTAGGCTTATCTACATGAAAAGGATGACGTCACACTCAATGAACAATCATCGGTTTATGAAATGCCCCCTTCTGACCGCCCTGGCCCACCAAAGGTTCCTCTGCTGTGCGCTGCCTACGTTGGGTCACTGACATGCAGGCCATGTACCCAAAGAGCCCACACGTCAGTAGAAGAACGGCGCGGTGTCCTACGTCAGAGTCGAGGGCGCCACTCGCTGCACGCCCTACTGAACACGCCTCCTTGCCGCATTCAAACACCTCCATGAAACCCGCCCGTGTGGAAGCCGAGAAACCCACTCTGGACACACGTCCGTTCATGACCGGGTCGGCATTAAACGCAACGCCGGCCGAGCTCCTCCTGTCCGCCATCTATTTAATCTCCTATTTAAACGAGGCCAAACGCCGGCCAAGAATCGCACACCTCCGCCGCTCCCCTATCTCCTCCTTCACCATTTTGTCCACTCTTACAATGGCTTATGAAGAGTAGTTATTCCGCACAAGCCATTTGTCTAGGTTTGTATCTCTCACACACACCCACGTAGGTGGGGGACATGCACGAAGAGAAGAGGTGCACGCACGGCACACGTACTCCCGTCTCTTTCCCAACCACACCCGCGCGGGTACACGGTGGAGCTCATTTCTGTACGAAAAGGCAGCCCACGTGGTAATTTGACCATGTACTGGTTGTCCACTTGGTGGAGGGAGGATCGTCTACCACGGGTGAACAAACAAATTGTGACCTGACCCGTTCTGTTAAAAAAGAGGCAAACCATGTGGGGCCTACCTTAGAGGCAAGGCTCTATACTCTGGAGTACTTTTGATGTGTCCCGCCAACTCGCAGAACAAGGAGAAGCTTGCTTAGTACGCCGTCTCCCCCGCCCACGGGCGCGGTGGCTCGCAGGATGAGGTGAAGCTTGCTTACTAGTAGTAGTACTGTACGCCTTACGCCCGCTCGCTCGCCCACGCGCGCGGTGGCTCACAGGACGAGGAGAAAATTTTACTACTCCTTCCGTTTACTCCTCGTCCCTACTACCTTGGTTAGAGAGATTATCATATTGTTTGGAATATATATGTCCTTTAGTACTCCCTCCATTTACTTATACAAGGCCACTATAAAAAAATACATTTTGCATCTATACAAGGCCACAAATAGTAATCGAGACAAAAGTTACTACTCCCTCCTTTCCAGTTTATGGCTCAATTTCAAAATCTCTCCAACCAAGGTAGACGGTGAGTGGTCGAATTAATTTCGTACTCCTAGTTTGCACAAGTAATTAGTACGCTCGTTTTTCTCAAGAAGTTATGTTTACCGAGGCATTAATTAGAACGAATGCATGAATGACCACTAAATTTCCATGAACTTCTACATGCATTGGTGAGTTTTCTCTTGACACTGCTTGCATCGGGTGATCAAACGCACCTCGAAATCCAACATGTGATGGTACTACTACTAGTAGTAGAATTGAGACATATAAAATGGAAAACGAATGTTTTTTAGATGAGCCCTATAAACCCTAGTGGGTACGTACTCCGTAAAATCAGATTTTCCCAAAACTATAAGTCGCTCAACCTTTATTTGCTTGTTTCCCTTCCTGCCTCCTTGCCTCGAACAGACTATGCCAAACTCCCCTGCCTGCCGCGCGGGAAAAGACCCGCCCTTTCCTTTTTTTAGTCCGGGTTTGTATCGATGGATCGCGCGAAGCAGCAAAAACCCAAGCCGTGTCTTGTACTCCTCCGTCGACGCTCGCTTTCATGAATTTTGTACTTCCTGTCGCCGACATGTGGGACATATAGCAACCGGGTCGACGTGTCAAGCACCAAATAACAGTGCAGAACAGCAGGGGGGGCACACCCCAGTTGTACCGCCCCAGTAGTAGTAGTAATGAGCAATGAGATGTCAAATCACAATGCCGCAACTTCCCAGACGGACGAAGCAACCATTATTTCACACTTCGGTTCGCGATCATCTCAAACCGCGTAGTATTGGTTCTGCCTCAAGAGGGACACGCGCATCGCCTTGGTACGTCATGACACGTGGGACTGCATGACAGGCCATGCTCCCCCGCCGATCGCTCGATAAAATCAACTCATGTTTACTACTATACTTCCTCCACAGGGCATGCACGTCGTTCTAGGTTGAGAATTTAACTGGCTATATATGCGATGAACAGTATATGTTTAGAAACTACATCCGCTTAATAATCCAATGATATACTTTTTGTGACATCGTAACTCAGATTTAGTTAGTCAAATGGATGACCTAGAACTACGTGCACGCCCTATAAACCGAGACGTCTAAAAAACGAGACGGAGAGAGTAGTTCAGTACGTATCTTTTTAGATCAATATAGTCGGGATTCACCAAGGAGCAAAACCAAGTGGTAGGCTGCACCTGTCGTGTTGGCGTAGCGACTCAAGCAGGGTCAGTCTGCACATGAAATGGCGACACACTTAACAGGACCCCTTTGGCCGACATGTGGCTCATCCACCATCTTGTTCCACGTGCAATGCATCAAATTACAGTTCGGAGCAGCGGTTGGAATTGGAGGCACCCCGGTCGTAGTGCCGCAGTAGTAGAAAATGAGCGATGAGGGGTAAAATCACAAAGCCCCACCTTTCCCGCATTAAGCTGGACGGACGAAGCAACCATCATTTCACTCTAGGGCGCAAGAGCATAAAGAAAAGGGAAAACAAATGATGCGTGCGGCAGCTACCTAGGGCACCCTAGGGTATGGGTCTCCACTACAGATCATTTTTTTGAAAGCGCCTCCACTACAAATCGGCTTCTCCCTCGTCCTCTTGAAGAAAACCGATGATGTGTGCGGCGGTAGGGTTTGTAGGAGTACTACTAGGGCATGCGGGGCCACATCGTAGTAAACGGGAGAGGGATTGAGTTCGAATCGACGCCTTAAATATGTGTGGGCCGCTTGGTTTTAGGGGAACGAGGCAGCATTTTGGGTTCGGGGACCAGTGGAGATATAGTACGTACAAACAATTGTGGATGTAGGTTCAACCGAAAGGCAATGATGCATGGGCCCTGCATTTTGATATACCCGGGGCCGCGTGAAATTTGCTACTCTACTCAAAACTAGTAAGGTACACATGCATTGAACGCATGAGATTTTGAAACCAAATTATGAATAAATACACACTATAGCATGTAAAGCTTTGAGTCATATATGCATGATGTAGATGTTCGTTTAGTTCTTATAGTTCATCTCATTCAAAATCAATTAGTTTTATAAAAATGTTAAGATTCATGGGGTTGTGCATTGTAAAGCATAAAGTAAAAAACAAATAATGGCAATTCATTTAGAAAAAAATCAATTATGATACGGAAGATTCTAAAACAAAGGAGAAGTGCTTGTGTTTTGAGGTTTGTGCATTATGCTTAAGTTCAACCATGGAGTCTTTTAAATTGTACATGTGGCAGATCTGGTGGAATGTTGATGATATCCAACGGCCAGTAGTGCTCGAATTTGCCATCTCTGCACTGTCGGATTAGCTCCATCCAGCGACCATCTTTCAAGTTATTCGCACACTATATAGTTCTTGTGCCATAGTTGCATGTCTTGGAAAAAAGCTACTAGTGGGTTGTACTAGCTATTTAGGAATAGAACATGTATACATGGAAGTTGTAGGGAAAGAGATGACATGGAGTATCTCAATTCCTATGAGTAGGGATTGGAAAAGTGTCACGACCGGTTTTCCAATAAAAATATTTATTGAGAAATCGATCCCTTTTACGGACCAGTAGAGAAGAATCCTTCTTACTGGTAGACAACGTCTTGATCACAGAAGAAAAATACCAGGAGTACTGAATATAATAAAAGGTTGAGCGGAGACTGCTCAACAATTTATTACAAACTCGCCAATACTACATAAAGGCGGATAGGGTGGCATAACTACTAACTCACGATAAAAGCGGTGGTGAAAAATATCACAGCGAAGTGGGTGACATGACTCCTGAATCTAACAACTCTTCGAGCGTCGGAGTGAGGCTCGAGGATACTTATTGTGGGTGACGGAAGCGCATATAATACAAGTGACCAATATCCAGGATCGCACGGGACAGACTGGGACTCCTCTAGGCATCGGACTCACTATCAAACTCTTCATCCATGAGATCGCCTTCGTCAACATCTGGCCAAATCAACAAGCCAGGTGAGTACAATGAAAGTACTCGCAAGACAGTTCGGACATAAGATATAACAAATGTAAACATGAAGCATGTGAACAGATTAATAGAACGTACTCAAACAACGAGATGGCAATGCATGGAAAATAAAAGGGAAGTCGGGCGGTAGTCCTCCCGAAATCCCAAAGTAATACTGAGGGCCAATCGAGTGTCTGAAAGACTCCTCGGAAGGGTAAATATGAAAGAACAATGCCGCAGTCGGGCGTCAAGGCGACACCACGTAAAGGGCTTATAACAGAACATAAATGACAGTGCGTGCCACAGTCGGACGTCTGAGCGACATCACATAAAGGGCTTATATCAAAAGTAAACAAGAAGAGTGCCACAGTCGGACGTCCGAGCGACATCACATAAAGGGCTTATATCAAAAGTAAACAACAAGAGTGCCACAGTCGGACGTCTGAGCGACATCACATAAAGGGCTTATATCAAAAGTAAACAACAAGAGTGCCACAGTCGGACGTCTGAGCGACATCACATAAAGGGCTTATATCAAAAGTAAACAACAAGAGTGCCACAGTCGGACGTCTGAGTGACATCTCATAATGGGCTTATATTTCACAACTTAATAATTTAGCAGTTCATGAATTTAATACCACAACAAGGAAATATTCAGATACGTGATAAAGGTTAGTCCATCCACAGATATAACAAATTTAAACGAGTATACTACTCAAGTTTGTTCATCGGGGATTTACCACGAGGATTGACATAGATAAGGATATACTGGCCATGGTCCTTGACCACGGACACGATGACTCGGAAGGATTTGACTCTGCAGAGTTTGTACTTTAACCACAGCCAACGGATTTCAGTAGTCACAAGGACTAGTTCCGTTTACGGTGTTTTAGAAGAAACACATCTATCCAGTACACACCCATTCAACATTCCGATGCCAGGAATCACCCTCGGCAACGTTCAAGAAAAACCTTGAGACGGGGAGGCTACAACCTCGCGTAGCATGGGATCAAATTTATATACGCGCGCTCTAAGGGGTGCCCCCCTCTCGGTCCCAACCGGAAACACCCATGCCCCCTGACCGGATGACTGGCTTTAATCCAGGGCCATGGAACCCTCATCCCAGCCCCTCTATTTGGTGTGTACACGGAAAGAGGTTCACAACTTACTAAACCGTATTGCTTGCAGAAAACATGTGGCAGCACGAAAGGGAAGGAACGGTAACGTGACTCAGTCCACGTTAACGTCGGAGTTTAACGGATGACATAAGGCTGGCATGCTACAACAATACCACCTCACTACCTTTCATGTCACCACATGATCAGGTCATCTCTCATCAAAGATCACGATGACTTCGGGACACACGGATAGTTGCCTTGCATGCAACGAGATATTCATCGGTGCTCATATGCCATGCACAACCATTCAAGCAAACATGCAAAACACCTATCATATCAAAGGTTCAAACATGCTTGCCTGGTTCAGACAAGTCGGAGTCTAGCTCGGCGAAGTTCGTGGCTCCGTCACCTCTTCCGGAACCTACGGTATAGCGAAAACGCACACTAACGTGAAAACCATCGCGTGCATAAAACTTGTTCCAAATTTTTTCCAAATAAATACGATAAAAAACTAGACAAAAATACAAGACTGTCAGAAAAAGAATCAATCAAAAATCATCTTTTATTAAAAAGTTATAAGGGTTTTAGTCCAGGGACTAATCTGTGATGAAACAGAAAAGAACCAGGGACTTAACTGAGAAAACAGAAAACGGTTCGGAAAGAAATGCGCCAGCCCGAAGGGAAAGCGCATTTGCCCGAAGGCACCAACAGAAAACGGTTCGCGGGGGAGAAAGAAGAGAGGCTGACGGGGGGTCCACACGTCAGGTTTAAAAACGGCCAACGGAGCTCACCGGCGCCCGAAGGCTGCGGTGGTCGCCGGCGTCGAACCACGGCGAGACAGAGAGATCGGAGGGTACCAAGAGGTTCAGCGTGTTCTTCCGCGTCGGTGGGTGGTGGACTTGGTCGTCGGAGAGCACCACGTCGACGGCGACACTTTCTCCGGCGGACGGTGGTTCGGGCGATGGTGGAGAACTCCGGTGGGTGCTGCAATCTCCAAATTGAAGCGCGGGTCAGCAGGGTGGATGCATAAGGAAGCTACTGGCAAGAGATGGGGGGTAGAGGTGCACGCACGGGAGCAAATCGAGCTGGGTCCCGTGGCGGGTCGAGGCGGCCGGAGTTGGGGAAGAAGGCTCCCTCGTGGCTCTACCGGTGGCTTGGCGTGGTATTGGTGGTGCGTAGGGGGTGTGTGAGTTCGTGTTCGAGCTCGGGGTGGGATATCTCCGGCGAGCGATTACGGTGAGGCAGTGGTTGGGCAGGGGGTTTAGGGGGCTAGGCACCATCAGAGAAGATCACTGGTGTCGTTCCACCGCTAAACCTCGGTCGGGCAAGGCGTAATGCACCGATCATCGACGGGCGGCCGTACGGGCACGGCGGCGGCAGAGAGCGCGCTCCGCGCCTAGCAGTTCACGACGAAGGGTGGCAGCGCGCACGGGGGAGTGGATGGCCACGCGGCGGCCTCCGGTGGCTTGGGCGGCGCTGGGTGGCGCCGTCCACGCTGCGCCTCTCTCTGGCGGCCGCAAAGCCACCGTTGCCCTCGCTCACGGGGTGGCGCACCTCCTCCTGCTCGTCGCCGACGCCCGCAAGCTTCCAGGTGATCGTGCGGCGCAGAGATAAGAAGGAGAGGACAGGGAGCAAGGCGCCACCGCGGTACTGGCGAGATTGTGACGCCCGGATAATTAAGCTACAGTAATTCCCTGCTAATGATGCCACGTCATCATGTTTACTGTTGTTAAACTCGTGTTGGTTCGAATCCGGTCCAAATTCAAATTTAAATTAGAGTCAAAATTTAAAGTTTTCAAAATGTAAAACTAAAGTGTTCAGACTTTGACAAATAATTCATAGAAAACACTAGTGGAGAGATCATCTTTTTACAAATTGTTTAAGTGCCTTAAAATAAAAGAAAACAGAAATGTTTTTTAAAAAGAAAACAAAAATAAGAAAAAGGCCAACCCCCCTGGCCAACCGGGCCAACCAGCTGGCCAACCGGGCCAACTGGCCACCCACGCGGCCCACCCCCGCTACCCCCTGGCCTATTAGGCCACACCCAGAACCCTAGCATCACCCATTCCCCACGCACTCCCCCCCACTCCCCCGATCCCCTTCTGGATCGGGGCTCGACCGCGGTCAACCGCGCCTGTCTCTCCTTCTCCTCCCGTCCGTGCGCCGCCCCGGCCCCTCCGCCCCCCATCTGGAACGAGGGCTCAACCCCGCGGCGCCCCGACGACCGCCCCCGCCGCCCGTGGACTTCGCTGGCGCCGCCTTCCCATCGGACTGCCCCGTCACCACCTCACCCTCGCCGGCCGACGCTTCCTGACGCCGCGCCCGTCGCTCGTCACCGCGCCGTCGTCGTCCCGTCGTCGACCATCGCCACCCCGAGCCCCCCTCGAGCTCGCTGCCACCTCCCTACGACTCCAATGTGAGCCGCGTCCGCCCCCCTTTTTCCCCCATCGTTTCCATCATCGATTTGCGCCGTCCAGCTCGCGCCCGAAGCTCGCGACGACCTCGTGCTCACTGTGCCCGCGTCCTGACCGCGCACCACCGCGCGCCACTGCAGCCGCGCCCGCATCGGCTGCCGCTCGCCGAGTCCGCCTCCGCCCCAGTCCTCGCGGCTCCAGCCGGCCGCGCCATGGCCGCCGGCGCACGCCCTCCTGGGCGTCCGAGTGCTCCCCGCCCCTGGTGGCCTTGAGCACGCACGCCCGCACCCGAGCGCCCCGCTCCTGCAGCCCCGATAGCCCGCTCCAGTGGCCAGATGGGCCATTGCCAGCGGGGCCCCACGCCCCTGTTTAATTAAAAAAAAATAATAATAAATAAAATAAAATAAAAATAATTAATTAATTAGTTAATTAACCATGTTTAGATTAATCTAATTTAATTAATTAGTTTAATTAATAGTTAATTAATTAGTTAACCCTAATTACCCTAATCAGTCTATGACATGTGGGACCCACGTGTCAGATGACTGCTGACGTCAGCATGATGTCATGCTGATGTCATCACAACACTGTTTCGGATAATGTATATATTAAATAATTAAATAAATTCCAGAAATTAATTTAAATCTTTTAAAATTCATATAAAATAAACCGTAGCTCGGATGAAAATACTTTGTACATGAAAGTTGCTCAGAACGACGAGACGAATCCAGATACGCAGCCCGTTCATCCGTCACGCGTCCCTAGCATAGTGCACCTGTAAGATTTCACCTCCGGTTCATCTGTCCGAAAACGCGAAACACCGGGAATACTTTCCCGCATGTTCCCCCCCTTCGCCGGTACCACCTACTGCCGTATTAGGGCACACCTAGCACCGCTCGTTGTCATGTCACGCATCGTCATGCTTATGTTTGCATTGTATTTACTGTTTCTTCCCCCCTCTTCTCTCCGGTAGACTACGAGACCGACGCTGCTGCTGCCCAGTTCGACTACGGAGTTGACGACCCCTCCTACTTGCCAGAGCAACCAGGCAAGCCCCCCCCCCCTTGATCACCAGATATCGCCTATTCTTCTCTATACTGCTTGCATTAGAGTAGTGTGGCATGTTACTACTTCCCGTTAATCCTATCCTGATGCATAGCCTGTCATTGTTGCTACAGTTGTTACCCTTACCTGCTATCCTACTGCTTAGAATAGGATGCTAGTGTTCCATCAGTGGCCCTACACTCTTGTCTGTCTGCCATGCTATACTACTGGGCCGTGATCACTTCGGGAGGTGATCACGGGTATATACTATATACATTATTTACATGACACATGTGGTAAGTAAAGTCGGGTCGGCTAGAGGAGTACCCGCAAGTGATTCTGATGAGGGGGCTGAAAGGACAGGTGGCTCCATCCCGGTAGAGGTGGGCCTGGGTTACTTTATGGCGGAGCGACAGGGCAGGTTGAGACCACCTAGGAGAGGGGTGGGCCTGGCCCTGGTCGGCGTTCGCTGATACTTAACACGCTTAACGAGATCTTGGTATTTGATCTGAGTCTGGCCATTTGGTCTATACGCACTAACCATCTACGCGGGAGTAGTTATGGGTATCCCGGCGTCGTGGTATCAGCCGAAGCCTTCGTGACGTGAGCGACTGAGTGGCGCGCGCCGTGTTGGACCCCTTTGACATAACCGCCGTGATCGTGTGGGTTGCTAGGTCTGCTCGCGGCCGCGTTCGCAACGTGCAGGTGTGCATAGGGCGATGGGCCCAGACCCCTGCGCGCATAGGGTTAGACCGGCGTGCTGACCTCTCTGTTGTGCTTAGGTGGGGCTGCGACGCGTTGATCTTACGAGGCCGGGCATGACCCAGAAAAGTGTGTCCGGGCAAATGGGATCGAGCGTGTTGGGTTATGTGGTGCACCCCTGCAGGGAAGTTTATCTATTCGAATAGCCGTGTCCCTCGGTAAAAGGATGACCCGGAGTTGTATCTTGACCTTATGATAACTAGAACCGGATACTGAATAAAATACACCCTTCCAAGTGCCAGATACAACCCGGTGATCGCTCTCTAACAGGGCGACGAGGAGGGGATCGCCGGGTAGGATTATGCTATGCGATGCTACTTGGAGGACTTCAATCTACTCTCTTCTACATGCTGCAAGATGGAGATGGCCAGAAGCGTAGTCTTCGACTGGACTAGCTATCCCCCTCTTATTCTGGCATTCTGCAGTTCAGTCCACTGATATGGCCCCTTTACACATATACACATGCATATGTAGTGTAGCTCCTTGCTTGCGAGTACTTTGGATGAGTACTCACGCTTGCTTTTCTCCCTCTTTTCCCCTTTCTATACCTGATTATCGCAACCAGATGCTGGATTCCAGGAGCTAGAGATCCCGAGGATGATTCTAGATGGAGTTCGGCTTCGAGGAGTAGTTAGGAGGTCCCAGGCAGGAGGCCTTGCCTTTTCGATCGTTGTTACTTTTGTGCTAGCCTTCTTAAGGCAAACTTGTTTAACTTATGTCTGTACTCAGATATTGTTGCTTCCGCAAACTCGTCTATGATTGAGCACTTGTTCGAGCCCTCGAGGCCCCTGGCTTGTATTATGATGCTTGTATGACTTATTTATGTTTTAGAGTTGTGTTGTGATATCTTCCCGTGAGTCCCTGATCTTGATCGTACACATTTGCGTGCATGATTAGTGTACGGTCAAATCGGGGGCGTCACAGAGATTGAGAACAGTTTCTGAAGAAAACGACAGTGTTCCTGAAACTGTTAATGAACTTGACTGAACATGATAGCAACAGTGCCAGTCAGGTGTTCGACGAAATGATTTGGCATGAAGAAATTTTTTTCTGGAGCTGGGGCTTGGTGAGGTGACCTCTCAATGCACCCAGAGGCTGCCTGAATTTTCTCAGATTTTTAGGGGAAGAATTCAAATGAATTTCATCAAATTTGGCAAATCTGGTCCAAACTTGCAGCAAGTATAATTTGAAAATTTTGAACTGGAGACCAGTGGATCTTCATGGATCCTGGTTGAGGGCTTGAAGGACTAGATAGGGAAATTGGTTTGGAGGCAAAACTCAAAGCAGAAAGGGTAGCTCCTTTGTAAATCTCCAAGAGCTAGAATAGAGGGCAGAAATTGTTTTTGATAAGAATTAAATGGAAACAAAAATATGGAGAGGTTCAACTTGCTGGATTTTGAAGCATATCATGATCCAAAGATGGTGAAAGGCTTTTGGGAGGGGATTTCCACTCATGCCATGGCAAGAGGGATTTTTGAAAAAGGGGGAAAGGATCATTCCAAATGCCATAGGGCTATTTAAAAAGATTTTTCAAAAGAAATTTCCCAAATGAAGAGCATTTGGTTTTGAGTCCACATAAGATGGAAAAACCTCCAAGACCAAAATCAAGTCTTGGGTGAATCCAAAACAAAACACTTGTCACAAAAGAAAATATTTTGAGAGGGAAAATCTTTTTAGAAGAAACTTTAAATACCCTCCTCAAATCAAATAAAAGATTTTGATAAAACCAATAAAAAATTTTGGGTGTCACAACACCTACCCCCTTAGGAAAAATCTCGTCCTCGAGATTACTGCTGATCCTCAAATAGATATGGATACTCTGCCTGGAGAAAATCTTCCCTTTCCCATGTAGCTTCATCCTCGGTGTGGTTGCTCCACTGAACCTTGAATAATTTAGTTGTTTTCTGTCGGGTCCTCCGTTCAGACTCTTCCAATATCCTTACTGGCCGTTCTCTATAGGTGAGATCTGGTTGCACATCAATGCTCTCAAGAGACACATGCTTTTCCGGGTTACTCATACATTTCCTCAACTGTGAGACGTGGAACACGTCGTGGACGTCTGACAGCTCCTTGGGTAGGTCTAGTTGGTAGGCTACTGTGCCTCTTCGTGCAATCACACAGAATGGTCCAATAAATCTCGGGGCTAGCTTCCCCTTAATTTTGAACCGTTGTAGGCCCCTCATAGGAGATACTCATAGGTATACGTAATCACCGGGTTCAAAGCTGACCTCCCGATGTTTCTGATCATAATAGCTCTTTTGCCGGCTTTGGGCTATCTTGAGTCTGTCCCTGATCTGTTTAACCTTCTCCTCGGCCTCCTTGAGCATGTCTGGGCCGAAGATACGACTGTCACCCGTTTCTGACCAATTCAGTGGGGTACGACACCTCCTTCCGTACAATGCTTCAAAGGGTGCCATTTGTAAGCTGGCTTGGTAACTGTTGTTGTAAGAAAACTCGGCATATGGCAAACTTTCTTCCCAACTGGATCCATAGGTGAGCACACAGGCTCTTAGCATGTCCTCTAGGATTTGGTTCACGCATTCCGTTTGTCCATCAGTCTGAGGGTGGTACGCTGTACTGAAGGCTAGTTGCGTGCCCAGAGCTTGTTGTAAGTGATCCCAAAATTTAGAGACAAATTGAGTGCCTCGGTCGGATATTATAGTCTTTGGGACTCCATGCAAACAAACTATACGAGAGAGGTATAGCTTGGCTAGCCTTTGAGTGGAGTAGGTCGTCTTTACGAGAGTGAAATGAGCAACCTTGGTTAGCCTATCTGTGATGACCCATATGGCGTCGTTTCCGCGTTGCGATCGAGGTAGTCCGACGATGAAGTCCATTCCAATTTCATCCCATTTCCACTCAGGTATCCTGTTTGGCTGGAGTAGCCCTGCTGGCTTTTGATGCTCGGCTTTAATGCGCTGACAAGAATCGCAACAAGCAATGAACGCGGCTATATCCCTTTTCATACCGTGCCACCAAAATCTTTCCTGAATGTCTTTGTACATTTTGGTTCCTCCAGGGTGGATCGATTATGGAGCGGTGTGGCTTTCGGTTAGGATTTGTTGCTTGAGTTCCTCAATGTTTGGCATGCAAAGTCTGTCCCCGTACCATAATATTCCTTCACTGTCTGTGACGAACTCTGAAGCCTTGCCTAGGCTCATCTTTCGTTTTATACCTTCGATGCTGGGATATCCCTGCTGAGCCTTCTTAATTTGTTCCGTTAGGGTGGGATGTATCTCCAGATTTGATACGGTGCCCTCAGAGACTAACACCATGTTGAGTCTAGCGAACTCCTGCTGGAACTCAGGTCTCAAGTTCTGCGGACCGTCGTTGCCCGGGCTGGGGTTCCGACTAAGTGCATCTGCCACTACATTGGCCTTCCCTGGATGATAGTGAATACCGACATCATAGTCCTTGACCAATTCCAACCAGCGTCGCTGCCGTAAATTTAGCTCTGGTTGTGTGAAGATATATTTGAGGCTCTTATGGTCCGTATATATTTCACAACGGTTTCCCAACAGAAAGTGCCTCCATTCTTTGAGTGCATGGATGACCGCTGCTAGCTCCAAGTCATGAGTTGGATAATTTTCCTCATGCTTCCGTAGTTGCCTGGAAGCATACGCGACAACTTTGCCATCCTGCATCAGCACGCATCCGAGGCCCTTCCGGGATGCGTCACAATACACTTCAAAACTCTTGTGTATGTCTGGCACGGTCAAAACTGGTGTTGTTGTTAGTTTCTTCTTGAGTTCTTGGAAGCCTTTCTCGCATGCTTCCGTCCATACAAATTTCTTGTCTTTCTTGAGCAACTGTGTCATCGGTTTTGCCACAGTGGAGAATCCTTTAATAAATCTCCGGTAATATCCAGCCATTCCAAGGAAACTCCGTACATCTGTCACGTTGGCTGGTGGTTTCCAGTCGAGTATGGCTTTGACTTTTTCTGGGTCTACGGCCACGCCTTCTTGGGTTAATATATGGCCTAGGAAACCAACTTGCCTTAGCCAAAATTCACACTTGCTAAATTTGGCGTACAATTGATGTTCCCTTAATTCTCCCAAAACAATTCTGAGATGCTCAGCATGCTCTTCTGGTGTTCTTGAATATACCAGAATGTCGTCAATGAACACCACAACAAATTTGTCCATGAATTTCATAAACACTTTGTTCATGAGGTGGACAAAATACGCGGGGGCGTTCGTCAGTCCAAAAGGCATCACGGTGAACTCATATAATCCGTATCTGGAGGTGAATGCCGTCTTAGGGATATCTTCAGTCCGTACTTTTAGTTGATGATATCCCGATCTTAAATCAATCTTTGAGAACACCTTGGCTTGCGCGAGCTGATCAAACAAATCATTTATCCGTGGCATCGGATATTTGTTTTTGATGGTGACCATATTGAGAGCTCGATAGTCTATACACAGTCTCAGCGTCCCATCCTTTTTCTTGGCGAATAAAACTGGCGAACCCCATGGTGAGGAGCTGGCTCGAATAAATCCTTTGTCCAGTAACTCCTTTATCTGCTTCTTCAATTCTACCAACTCTGAGGGTGCCATTCTATAAGGTTTCTTGTAGATGGGAGTGGTGCCAGGTGCTTGTTCAATGCTGAACTCTATCTCTCGGTCTGGTGGCATGCCTGGTAGTTCTTCGGGGAATACGTCGGGAAATTCGCACACCACTGGAACTTTTCTCAATTCTGAAATGTCTACTTTGTTCAGCTTTGGTTGCCGTGACCGTGGTCTCTCTTGAGCTGTAACCTTTATTGTCTTGCCGTGATGGTGAGTGAGAATCACGGTCCGATTGAAACAGTCAATAAATCCTTTGTTGGTGGTCAACCAGTCCATCCCTAGGATAACATCCAGTCCTTTATTTTCCAACACGATGAGATTAGCCTGAAATTTTAGTCCTTCGAACTCAATGATCACTCCTTGGCAGTAACTCTGAGCGATCTGCTTATTTCCGGGGGACTTGATGATCATAGATTTTTCCAAGGGGAGTATCGGAAAACCATGTTGCAAAACAAAACTCTTCGAAACGAACGAGTGAGAAGCTCCAGAATCAAACAAAACCGTGGCAGGTACTGTGTTGACAGGGAACGTACCGAGCACGATGTCTGGGGAATTCTGCGCTTCTTCCCTGGTCACATGGTTCAGGTGACCCTTCCTGTGATTGTTGCTGGATTGAAATTGTTGCGCTTGGGGGCTGGATTGTTCCCACCATTGTTCGGCTTGGGGGCCGAGTTCCTTGGTTTTGGGCACTGTTTGGCATAGTGCCCTTCTTCGCCACAAGCATAGCAAGTGACCCCTGGACGGTACGTGAAGTCCTTGTCCCTTGAATGAAACTGCCTGGTTGGCCTTAGATCAGTAGTCGTGGATTTTCTTGCTTCATTCCTCGGAGCCTCGGTCTTGCTTCGATTGTTGCGAGCAAGGGTCGTCTTGTCCCTTTTCCGCTTACGGATATCCTCCATACTGCGGCGCTCATTCTCCAAGGTAATGGCCTTGTCAACCAGAGTTTTGAAATCTGGGAAAGTGTGTACGACTAGTTGGCATCTTAATGCTGGCGCTAGGCCGTCCAGAAATTTTTCCATCCTTTTGTTCTCAGTCATATGTTCATCGTAGGCATAACGAGATAGCTGGGTAAACTGACCGTTGTATTCTGTCCCTGACATGCCTCTTTGCTTGAGGTCATCAAATTCTCTTTTCTTGATCTTTATGATGCTCCTGGGGATGTGTGCCCCACGAAAGCCTTCCTTAAACTCTTCCCAGGTGATGTTGTGTTCACTGGGATGCATGTGTAGGAAATTTTCCCACCATGCTGCAGCTACTCCAGTGAGGTAGTGAGGTGCATAAAGCACCTTCTCATGATCTGAACACTGAGCAATAATCAGCTTTCTTTCGATGTCACGAAGCCAATCATCAGCTTCAAGTGGCCTATCAGTGTGAGCAAACGTTGGAGGGCGTGTCTTCTGCAGTTCAGACAACTTGGAGTGTGGTTGGTATGGTTCACGGTGATTCCCCATATTGATGGCGTGATTCATCATCTCTTGGTGCTGTTGCTGGCTTTGTTCGAAAAGACAGCATACTTGAGATAAGGCTGCTTCGTTGTCCTGTTGACTAGACTGCCCCTGAGTGAAATTGTTGCTGGTCTGTGCTCCATAAACTTCTTCTGGTTGATTGGGCATGGAACGAGTCCAAGGACGAGACATTTTCCACTCTGGGGTATTATTTTGCAAAAATCATAAGAAGAACTGTGTGGTACAAGGAAAATCTTGCAAAGGCAAAAATTTAAAGGACCTCAAGATTTTTCAAGAACATAAACGATTTCGCACGGAGAAGGACTGCTTAGTACAAAACTTACACGCGAAACGCAAACATACGATACAGCACTCAGGATGTGCGTACACATTCCTGACATGTTATTTAGACTAGCACATTCCTCCGGAAAGCAGCGCACACAACTACTACAAACTTAAGTACATAAAACATAACAAACATGCAGGCACAACGCGCGGCTACTAAGCGCACTCAGTCGGAGATGGTGAATATTTCCTTCCCCCTGCCGAGGGTAAGACCCAGCGGTGCAGGAGACTCAACCTCCACCTCCTCCCTAGTAGGCTCCAGGCGCGTAGCACTGCGCTGAGGTGATGGCGCGGGAGCGACAGGCGGCAGTGCGGGCGCAGCAGGCGGCGCAGCTCTGACTGGAGTAGGAGCGATGACTCGGTCGAACTCCTCAGTGGTAGGCAGACGGCGAGCAGTGGCCAGAATGGCCGGTGAATAAGATGCCGAGGACGAGACGAATGTCAGCGGCGGTGCCATGTGGAGAAGTTCCTTCCTGCTGGCAGGACCGCCCCGAACTAAGTCCATGCGGGCAGCCACAAGGTCGTCCACGAGGTTGTCGAAAGATTCCTCCAGAGCTTTGAGGTACTCGACAAGCATCTCGATAGCTTCATCCCGCTCTCCCCTATGGCAGGCGAATGCATAGAGACAAGTATATGGCACATGGCATGGGAGGTAGCGGTAACGACGAGTCTTCATCATAGGAAGGATATCCCGAAGGCGAGCTATCGCCTCACGGGCGGCCATCTGCATGGCATGCCTCTCCGTAGGCATGGCCCTTCCCACAAAACGGAAGTGGCGTGACGCAAAACGTCCTCCCTTGAATTGCACCACGGCTTGGTGCATAGACACGTCGTCGCTGAGCTTGTGCTGGTAAAGCGTGAACTCCGGACGAGTCGCTGGCCCGATCGCGAGCTTGGTGATGGAGACGAGGTGTTTGACAAACCCCTCGGGCACGTTAGTGAACACCCGAGTCTCGCAGTCGTTGCCAGCCATCTACAAAAGTAGGCAAAGATTCTGAGTAGTCATGTCATAAATTTATGATGACCAACAGAAAATAGCTACAATTGCAAAATGCTGAAAAGCATCAAAGACGCTAATAACCGATTAGCGATCGCACCTAGTGGCTTTCTACAGTCAGCCTGGCTCTGATACCAAGCTTGTCACGACCGGTTTTCCAATAAAAATATTTATTGAGAAATCGATCCCTTTTACGGACCAGTAGAGAAGAATCCTTCTTACTGGTAGACAAAGTCTTGATCACGGAAGAAAAATACCATGAGTACTGAATATAATATAAGGTTGAGCGGAGACTGCTCAACAATTTATTACAAACTCGCCAATACTACATAAAGGCGGATAGGATGGCATAACTACTAACTCACGATAAAAGCGGTGGTGAAAAATATCACAGCGAAGTGGGTGACATGACTCCTGAATCTAACAACTCTTCGAGCGTCAGAGTGAGGCTCGAGGATACTTATTGTGGGTGGCGGAAGCGCATATAATACAAGTGACCAATATCCAGGATCGCACGGGACTGACTGGGACTCCTCTAGGCGTCGGACTCACTATCAAACTCTTCATCCATGAGATCGCCTTCGTCAACATCTGGCCAAATCAACAAGCCAGGTGAGTACTATGAAAGTACTCGCAAGACAGTTCGGACATAAGATATAACAAATGTAAACATGAAGCATGTGAACAGATTAATAGAACGTACTCAAACAACGAGATGGCAATGCATGGAAAATAAAAGGGAAGTCGGGCGGTAGTCCTCCCGAAATCCCAAAGTAATACTGAGGGCCAATCGAGTGTCTGAAAGACTCCTCGGAAGGGTAAATATGAAAGAACAATGCCGCAGTCGGGCGTCAAGGCGACACCACGTAAAGGGCTTATAACAGAACATAAATGACAGTGCGTGCCACAGTCGGACGTCTGAGCGACATCACATAAAGGGCTTACATCAAAAGTAAACAACAAGAGTGCCACAGTCGGACGTCTGAGCGACATCACATAAAGGGCTTATATCAAAAGTAAACAACAAGAGTGCCACAGTCGGACGTCTGAGCGACATCACATAAAGGGCTTATATCAAAAGTAAACAACAAGAGTGCCACAGTCGGACGTCTGAGCGACATCACATAAAGGGCTTATATCAAAAGTAAACAACAAGAGTGCCACAATCGGACGTCTGAGTGACATCACATAAAGGGCTTATATCAAAAGTAAACAACAAGAGTGCCACAGTCGGACGTCTGAGTGACATCTCATAAAGGGCTTATATTTCACAACTTAATAATTTAGCAGTTCATGAATTTAATACCACAACAAGGAAATATTCAGATACGTGATAAAGGTTAGTCCATCCACAGGAATAACAAATTTAAACGAGTATACTGCTCAAGTTTGTTCATCAGGGATTTGCCACGAGGATTGACATAGATAAGGATATACTGGCCATGGTCCTTGACCACGGACACGATGACTCGGAAGGATTTGGCTCTGCAGAGTTTGTACTTTAACCATAGCCAACGGATTTTAGTAGTCACAAGGACTAGTTCCGTTTACGGTATTTTAGAAGAAACACATCTATCCAGTACACACCCATTCAACATTCTGATGCCAGGAATCACCCTCGGCAACGTTCAAGAAAAACCTTGAGACGGGGAGGCTACAACCTCGCGTAGCATGGGTTCAAATTTATATACGCGCGCTCTAAGGGGTGCCCCCTCTCGGTCCCAACCGGAAACACCCATGCCCCCTGACCGGATGACTGGCTTTAATCCAGGGCCATGGAACCCTCATCCCGGCCCCTCTATTTGGTGTGTACACGGAAAGAGGTTAACAACTTACTAAACCGTATTCCTTGCAGAAAACATGTGGCAGCACGAAAGGGAAGGAACGGTAACGTGACTCAGTCCACGTTAATGTCGGAGTTTAACGGATGACATAAGTCTGGCATGCTACAACAATACCACCTCACTACCTTTCCTGTCACCACATGATCAGGTCATCTCTCATCAAACATCACGATGACTTCGGGACACACGGATAGTTGCCTTGCATGCAACGAGTTATTCACCGGTGCTCATATGCCATGCACAACCATTCAAGCAAACATGCAAAACACCTATCATATCAAAGGTTCAAACATGCTTGCCTAGTTCGGAGAAGTCGGAGTCTAGCTCGGCGAAGTTCGCGGCTCCGTCACCTCTTCCGGAACCTACGGTATAGCGAAAACGCACACTAACGTGAAAACCATCGTGTGCATAAAACTTGTTCCAAAAAATTTCCAAATAAATACTATAAAAAACTAGAGAAAAATACAAGACTGTTAGAAAAAGAATCAATCAAAAATCATCTTTTATTAAAAAGTTATAAGAGTTTTAGTCCAGGGACTAATCTTTGATGAAACAGAAAAGAACCAGGGACTTAACTGAGAAAACAGAAAACGGTTCGGAAAGAAATGCGCCAGCCCGAAGGGAAAGCGCATTTGCCCGAAGGCGCCAACAGAAAACGGTTCGCGGGGGAGAAAGAAGAGAGGCTGACGGGGGGAGGTCCACACGTCAGGTTTAAAAACGGCCAACGGAGCTCACCGGCGCCCGAAGGCTACGGTGGTCACCGGCGTCGAACCACGGCGAGACAGAGAGATCGGAGGGTACCAAGAGGTTCAGCGTGTTCTTCCGCGTCGGTGGGTGGTGGACTTGGTCGTCGGAGAGCACCACGTCGACGGCGACACTTTCTCCGGCAGACGGTGGTTCGGGCGATGGTGGAGAACTCCGGTGGGTGCTGCAATCTCCAAATTGAAGTGCGGGTCAGCAGAGTGGATGCATAAGGAAGCTACTGGCAAGAGATGGGGGGTAGAGGTGCACGCACGGGAGCGAATCGAGCTGGGTCCCGTGGCGGGTCGAGGCGGCCAGAGTTGGGGAAGAAGGCTCCCTCGTGGCTCTACCAGTGGCTTGGCGTGGTATTGGTGGTGCGTAGGGGTGGTGTGAGTTCGTGTTCGAGCTCGGGGCCTCTATTTATAGGTGATTCGAGGGGGTGGCCGTGAACGGGATATCTCCGGCGAGCGATTACGGCGAGGCAGTGGTTGGGCAGGGGGTTTAGGGGGCTAGGCACCATCAGAGAAGATCACTGGTGCCGTTCCACCGCTAAACCTCGGTCGGGTAAGGCGTAATGCACCGATCATCGACGGGCGGCCATACGGGCACGGCGGCGGCAGAGAGCGCGCTCCGCGCCTAGCAGTTCACGACGAAGGGTGGCAGCGCGCACGGGGGAGTGGATGGCCACGCGGCGGCCTCCGGTGGCTTGGGCGGAGCTGGGTGGCGCCGTCCACGCTGCGCCTCTCTCTGGCGGCCGCAAAGCCGCCGCTGCCGTCGCTCACGGGGTGGCGCACCTCCTCCTGCTCGTCGCCGACGCCCGCAAGCTTCCAGGTGATCGTGCGGCGCAGAGATAAGAAGGAGAGGACATGGAGCAAGGCGCCACCGCGGTACTGGCGAGATTGAGAACAGTTTCTGAAGAAAACGACAGTGTTCCTGAAACTGTTAACTGAACTTGACTGAACATGATAGCAACAGTGCCAGTCAGGTGTTCGACGAAATGACTTGGCATGAAGAAAAAAAATTCTGGAGCTGGGGCCTGGTGAGGTGACCTCTCAATGCACCCAGAGGCTGCCTGAATTTTCTCAGATTTTTAGGGGAAGAATTCAAATGAATTTCATCAAATTTGGCAAATCTGGTCCAAACTTGTAGCAAGTATAATTTGAAAATTTTGAACTGGAGACCAGTGGATCTTCATGGATCCTGGTTGAGGGCTTGAAGGACTAGATAGGGAAATTGGTTTGGAGGCAAAACTCAAAGCAGAAAGGGTAGCTCCTTTGTAAATCTCCAAGAGCTAGAATAGAGGGCAGAATTTGTTTTTGATAAGAATTAAATGGAAACAAAAATATGGAGAGGTTCAACTTGCTGGATTTTGAAGCATATCATGATCCAAAGATGGAGAAAGGCTTTTGGGAGGGGATTTCCACTCATGCCATGGCAAGAGGGATTTTTGAAAAAGGGGGAAAGGATCATTCCAAATGCCATAGGGCTATTTAAAAAGATTTTTCAAAAGAAATTTCCCAAATGAAGAGCATTTGGTTTTGAGTCCACATAAGATGGAAAAACCTCCAAGACGAAAATCAAGTCTTGGGTGAATCCAAAACAAAACACTTGTCACAAAAGAGAATATTTTGAGAGGGAAAATCTTTTTAGAAGAAACTTTAAATACCCTCCTCAAATCAAATAAAAGATTTTGATAAAACCAATAAAAAAATTTGGGTGTCACAAATAGAGATGTCATTTGGTTGACATCATAGGAACTTTTCTATTGAATCTAGAGATGCCATGTATCTCAATTCCTATGAGGAGGGATTAGAAAAGAGATGTAATTTGGTTCATATCATAGGAACTTTTCTATTGAACATACACTAATGTTTATTTTCCTTTGAAATTATGGTAGTATAGGAATCCATTCATATGAACCAAGTGGCTCTAAAGCTATAGAAATGATATCATGTTTATTTCCTTTGAAATGTGGAGTATATGAATCTATTCCTATGAACCAATTGGCTCTAAAGGAAAAAATCCTATAAAAATCATATCATATAGAGTTCCTATGATATTCCTCCACACCAAAGGATGGTTGAAATTGCTGCAGGTGATACGATGGTCTTTCTTTGTAGACTCCTCCCCCATCTTTATAGTTACCTCTCGAAGATGAATGAAATGATATATACAGGGGTATTCTACATGTGCAATTTGGTACACGAAAACTCGGTAAAAGTTTGCGAGGTTCGAATTTTCAATAAAGCTATATGCACTGCATTTTGGAACGGAGGGAGCATACGGCAGTTGCTAACACTCACGTGGAAGATTTGTGTGTAGGAGGAGTGGCTGTTCTGTTAAATGACATGGCAAAACTGACACTGTCGGATGCCGATCTAACGGTTCTTACGGCGTTCGTCAGGAAAAGGCTTGTGGCGAACGTTTGTCGGATAAAGATTTACGGACACATGCATTGCATTGAAATGTGCCCCCTCTCTCTCACGCACACGCACCCTCCTGAGTCCTCTCGCACCCACCGTCTATCTGCAGGTAGACGTCACACACATATGTGCTCTTCACACCCTACCCTCAGAACTTCTAAAAAACAAAAGACGTCGCGCACATTTTATTTTAGATCACACGTCACACACTTATACTATTACTCTTGTGGCGAACGTTCTTTGGGCATAGTATATTGTACTCTCACGAAGAGAAGCGGTGCACGCACGCACTAGTTCTCTCACACCCACTCGCGAGTACACGTAGGAGCGCATTTTTTTGAAGCCGGTACAACAAAATCACTCCACTATATATATAAGCAGGAGCCTTAGCGCTTGCTTTACTAGGGTTCCTCTCATTCACTCTCTCATGCTCTCTAGATCTAAGCAAGACATAGGTGGCCACACTCTCTCTCAGCTCACGGCTGGTCACAAATCCGGCCGGACAACATCGACCGGGGCAGGGGTGTAGGTGCATCGTTCACGCTGTCGTGGGCGGCGAGGGAGGAGACCAACGACTGCCCGCGCGTCCCGATCGGCGGCCGTGCCGTTCTCTCCGAGAGAGCGCCGGCTCCGAAGGGCCTATGACCCCTTCTTCCTCCCTGCGGTATTGTGGCCAAGATGCGGTCTCCCGACGCCGTCTTTGCCACATGCCGACGACCCTCAGGTATATATTCCTTCAAAACCTGCCTTGCTCTACTGTCCCAGCTCCCCACTTGGCTCCGTGTGGATCTTTTTCTACTTCCGTCCGCTGTTCCAAAGCCGCCTAGACTTTTACTATTATTAGAGGTAAAGCTAGTTCATACAGTCGACTCTAAGAGTTGGTTCAAACAGGGAAGAAAGTGGGAAAGCTGTAGCATGAATCTAGGACTTGGTTCTAAGAGGAAACGGGGGAAAGTAGTAGATACTGGCTACCCAAACGGTTTCTTGGTTGAAAAGACGAAGAAATAATGGTGGATGGCGAAGGGTGGGGGAAGTGGACCTATCTCTTGGTTGAAAAAGGAAAGAAAGTGACGGGTGTTGGGGGACAACGCAAATGAGAATCAGCAGGTCTAGATTTCCTGTGCTCACATAGGAAAATGTCGCCGAGGAGATAAAAAATGGGACAAATGCAGACATGCTGCCTGAGTATTTGCCGCTCTCGGCAACCACATATGCCTCACCATTTTATGCCCCTGCTGTCCCTACGCCCATATCGCTACCGTTAATGTAAAATCACATGAAGCATTAAGCAATGTCACCTAATGTCACTATAAGTAATGGTCTAGTGTCGTCGATAAATTGAAGCAATGCCACCACCATTTTATGAAGTGCTTCCGTCTTGCTTTATTTCCCATGAATTGTGTTTTTGCAGTTGCACTTAAATCTCACACCGCTAACATTGCTTCCTCCCAGTGGAACTGCACAAATTTGATTGCACATTTACTGACCATGTGCTACTCTCATGACAGTAATAGTAATGCTATTGTTCTGCATGTTAATCTAGTGACAATGTTGATGTGATGTGATGCTACTTACTTAAGGATAGTTTCATACTGTCAATCTAGTGCCAATTATAACACAATAGATGTTGTTGTTAATCATACGCCACTGCAAATATCTGTCATTGTTTAAATAACTGTATTTTGTATTTGCGCAAACAGGGATGTCTGTCTCCATATCGTTTCGGGGTGTCTGTCTCCGTATCGTTTCTATCCGCGCAATCAAAAGCACACACCTCAGTTTTAGTAGAACTGCGCAAAATGAGATGGCTATCCCTCGTTGCCGTCGTCCAACCCCCCGTCTTCCAGGTATTCCTACATTGGTAGTTACTAGGTAGAATGACGAACGCAATATAAAAGAAGTTGATTCGTACATTTTACTTCCTGATTGCAGTGTAGGGACGAGCGAAAACAACTGCATCCTAGTCCGGAATGCACTTTCTACCAGTTCATCCATGGACCAAGGACTAGCTGGCACGGCTGCACGGCGACTTTTTGGACAGGTGCGCGGATAAGAGGCATTATGGTCTGCTTATTTCTGCAAATAGCGGTGCTTAAATTTAGTGGAATGCACAAGAATTTCAGCTGGTCAGTACACTACATGGTTCAGTTCAGCATTCCAGCTGAGAACACAATTATAATTGGTTATTCTAGAATGAGAGAACCTAACCTTGGATGGTGGCAACAAGAAAAAACCAGAGTGAACTCCAGGAAATTTAAGCCTGTCGGGAGGCCCTTTGCTCAGAGAAGCCTTGCTTGTTTTTTCCTGATTTGTAAACCTTCTCACAACTTTGTCTTTTGCTGTGAACTAGTATATGTTTGTTATGTTCTATGAATCATTGAGATGTATAAAATTGCTTAACTTATGCTTTTCAAGTTTTTATGAAGCCGAGTTTAATGTGAGTGTTCCACAAGAACGCTGGACTAACGTGTGAACATTTAGAATTTACATTGTGGCCTCAGTTAACTGCATGAACCACTGTAACAAGATACATAGTTGCTTATATGTCAGACAGCAGATTGTTGATTGTTAGCTGGTCGATAGCCTAGTGTTGAAGCGAGCTGAGCCAATGTGCCGTGTTTTGCACAATTGCTTACAAGTGGGGTAGCACCAACAGTGTTTACAAGTACTTATGTATACGTCGGCGCACAGTTCTCGAACGAGTACTCTATTTCATCAAAACACACACTGCTCGTATGATAAAACTAGTGAGGACGCATCTATTTTGGCAACAATTACGATGATTTACGGGCACACAAAAGTAGCAGCAGTTCCCATAGATGGATTCAAAGAGAGTACTAGCCCAGAGGGCTCGATAACAGGCAAGGTTCGGATAATTAGACACAATCCAAACTACTATTAAACACTAGCTGGGGCAACTATTTCATGCCTTGATCTAATTTGGGTTGGACACAAGATGGACCTTGCCATGAACATCATCGAGGACGTCCGGCAGCAGCTCAATCCTGTGAACCTTCATGAAGACAACCTTGTGGCCTTGCCACTCATAAACTTGTTTGTGGAGGCATGCCACGTCATCTTCCTGCGTAAGCTTGACAAGAACAGTATGCCTCACAAACGAAGGAGTAGCTTTGAACTTCTTGTGCTTCAGTACACCCTGGACAACACGCCTGACAACAGTGAGGCTGGGATACAACTCTTCATTGGTATAAGCGCAAATGGCTTCCAGGATCCAACAGCCTAAAAAACTCAGTTTTCCTAGTGCGTATATTCAGGTCATCCGCCTCATAGCGAGTGACATGTACAACCACACAATCCTTGTCTGCATCAGGGCTCTAATTGAAACATAAACAAATTCTGAATTACTTTCCAGTATAAGAAACACAAGTTATTTAAACCACTATGTATAGCATGGCATCGAAGCTAATAAAATTTTGCATTATTCATCACCACATACTTAGATGAAAAACCACAATCGAGATCGGCAAAGAAGAAAATCACCTTGGGCAGCTCAGCGGGGGGGGCAACACATCCTCAAAGGGGGAAAACTGCTCCTGCAGTGCCATGGGGGCTGTAACCTCAAACGGGGCGTTGACCATCTCAATAGTGGCCGTGAGGGTATCTGGGGTCGGCTCGGTGGCTGCCTCCATCTTCTTGGAGCTCTCTGTCTCGTGGGGATCAGCCTCCCGCGTCTGCTCCAATATCGGCAGATCTTTGCCTGGTTCTCCTTGGTCCATCATGAAACTGACGAATACTAGGAGACCACGAAAAGGAAAACACAATCGCAATGACAATGAAACAAAAAAGAGAGTGAGGATCGGTTACTGCTTTGCAAAAGTTCTTTTTTTCTCTGAACGAAAATATACCAACATCACGGATCCGCTTACCTTCCCTTCATTGGGAGAGAAGAACAGTGGCAGATGCGAGTGTTGCCTTTCTTGAAGACTGCAGGGAGGTGGGGTTTTGTGATACGACGGCTCGTTATTGCCGCGCTATGACTGGGGTGACTCTCCGCCTGCATATTGCCTTCTAATTTGGTCGATGGCATTTGGGCCCGCGTGCTGCATGGCCCGCATGTCGGTGAACAAAAGTATAACGGCATTCAGTAGAGGGAGACGTTTTGATGACCTAGGAAGAGCCAGAAGCGGTATTGTATCCACTGTACTAGTAGTAATTGTTTTTCTGGGTAGCTGTAGAGTGTCTCCACTGTACTAGTAGTAATTGTTTCTCTGGGCCCAAGACAAAACAGCCCATCCACCCTAGTAAATAGTAAAATCAATTCAAAAGTCCATATATTTACTGAATGAGAGGCGCTACCCACACCCAGCACACCGCCCCCCAAAAAATCCTGGGTGTTCTTCTTCCTCCTCACTCCCACCCACCTCACGTTAGCTCGCTCCACTTGTACCCCCAAATTCCTCACCTCACTCCTACAGAAAACCCCAGCTCCCCTTCTTCCTCACTACTACAGAAAACCCTAGCTCCCCTTCTTCTTCACTCGCACTACAACTAGGCTCGTCATTCGTTACTCTGCTCGAATCCATGAGCGCGACGCGACGCCCTCGAGGAAAATGGAGTCAGCTGACCCCAGCGCCAAGAAGATGAGGCTCCCGCTAGCGGCGACGCCTGTTGTAGATCCCGCACCCGGCAGCGTGGGGAGAAGCGGCGAACCCGCCCCCACCGGATCCCAGGAACCCGTAGAATCTCGGGTGGACCGCATCAGCGATCTCCCGGACGCCGTCCTTGGGAAGATCATCTCGCTTCTCCCCACCAAGGATTGCTGCCGCACCCGAGTCCTCTCAATTCGGTGGCGCCCTCTATGGCGCGCCGTGCCCCTTAATCTGGACTATCGTCAGCTATCTCTTTTCAATGATTTTGAAATCCCCAGAGCCATCATCTCCTCCCACCAAGGCTCCGTTCAAAGCCTCTACATCCCGTCATGCTACCTGAGCAAGCATACCATGCCCTGCACAGTGGACGCCTGGCTGAAATCCCCTGAATTCACAGAACTACAGCTGCTTGAGTTCTACTATTCCCCTGGAAATCACCTACCAGATACCGAACGCCATCTACCTATCCCCTCGGCACCGATGTCCATCTCGCGGTTTTCCTCCTCTCTCCACACCGCCACCTTTGTGCTGTGCGACCTACCAGACAATCTGGTACTAAACCTTTGACTCCCATTTCTCAAGAAACTTTCACTTGTGCGGGTTCGTATATCGGAGGCCTCATTGCACAGCATCATCCACTCCAGTTGCCCTGCCCTGGAGTGCTTGGTGCTTGTTTTCACAGTTAGAATCGGTTGTCTCCAAATAAAGTCGCCTAACCTTGTAAGAATTGGAATTTGTTTTGACGGAAGGAAGCTCATCATCCAAGATGCCCTTTCACTTCAAAGGTTGATCCTTGATTCTAGTTATTCACCGTTGCAAATAACCGTCCTCTCTGCGCCTAAACTAGAGACCTTGGGTGTAATACATGATCTCTGTGCTCATTTCAATATGGTGTTTGGCTCCACAGTTCTTCAGGTACTTTACATTATCATCTACACTTGTAACCATAAGCTGCATTTTAAATTTCTGTGCACAAGTTATATGTCATCTTGGAGTACACATTTTGTACTAATATTATGTTCTATGCTGAATGAAGAGTTTTTCCATGGATGGCCTATCAATGGTGCTGGATTCTGTCAAGATCTTATATATCCAAATGAATAGTTTTGATCTGAACAAGATTATTAGCTTGTTGCAATGCTTTCCATGTCCGGAGAAGTTGTATATAAAGGTGATAATTTCACGCACATTGGAAGCCCGCATATAGTGTACTAGAATTAATCGTTCAGCTGTTGCTCTTTCGACACTCTTTTTTTAGACCTTAACTGTTTTAAATCTTCATGTCCATTTAGGCAATAGGACGGGGTAAGAAAGTTATAACCAATCGATGGATTCGTAAGCATCGGGATTTTCTCACTTCTCATGAGATTCGATTGAAGACAATAACGCTAGAACGATTTGTAGCCAACCGTGCAAACACTAGATTTGTCACATTCTTCCTGCTGAATGCGAGGTTACTATTGTCCATCAGGCTTAAGTTTATCAGCACCATGGTTTTGACGGATGGGTACGTGGAAGAAAAAAAAGGAGTTTCAGGTGGGCAAAAGAGCTTCTGAACGTGCCGGGCTTCTATTTACAACATATTGTGGTCATAATCCAGTAAATTTTACGACCCAGGATGTTCATTCTATGGACCTGACCGATCCATTTGACTGTGACTGCCGAAAATAGTGCTGGAGTTAGATTTTGTTGCCCTTTTCAACCTGGTTTTTTTTGTAAACCTGATGAACAATTAACCCTCGTGCTTTTTTACAGTTTGTAAGTTGGAGTTAGATGTTCTTGCCCTTTCCAACTCGGCTGTTGTCGTGGAATTGTCACGGCAGATGTCCTTGGGCTAGGACTTAGTCGTGGAGCCATCGCAACTAGGAAGCTTGAAGGGGTTATGCGGGACAAGGAACACGAGGGTTTATACTGGTTCGGCCCCTTACGGTGAAGGTAAAAGCCTACGTCCAGTTCGAGGTGTTATTGATTAGGGTTACGATCGCCAGGGAACTAAACACTTATCCCGGCTCTCGGAGAGATTGTCGTCCCCAAACCGCTGCCGGGTCGTCCCTTTATATAGGGAGGCTGACGCCCAGCAGCCCTAAAACAATACTTTCCTTACACTACAAGTCTACTATAACAATGATTGTAACTACGGGCTTTAAGCCATATCTGGGTCTCAGCCCATCTCTGGCCCATTATCCTGAAACTTAGCTCCGGGCTTCTGGTAATGATCCTTGGAGTAACCCGGCCCTCCTGGCGGGTGACCCCCAGGTCTATATCCTCAACATTAGGCCCCAGATTGACTTGAGCCGGCTCGTGTCAATCTTCAGCTCAGTCAGAAAAAATCTCCGGCTTATCATTCATGTGAAGGTCATAACCCGGAGTGACGTCATCCTCTGGACTCCGGGTAATCCGCCGTGACGTCATCCTCCACTGAATCCGTTTTTTACTCCGCCAGATCCGCAACGGATCTTTGCTTTTACTGACCTTCCGAGAATCGAGGCGCCGTGAGGGGGGAGATAACCACGCCGTGGCCTCCTCAAATCCCGCGCCCGCTTATGACTCGGCCTTATAAATAGGCCGGCCCGGCACTCTCTTCTTCACATTCTCCTTCTTCTTCCTCGCACTGCCGTTCCTCTGCCCGAGCTTCTGCCGCCACCGCCGTCGCACCCCTGGTCTTCCTCAACCCGGCCGCTGCATCAACCTGACTCGGACCAGATAACGTCGGCGACCTCCGCTCTTCTCCAGCTCCGGTGAGTCCCCTCTGCCTTACTAGCATAGATCTAGGACAGAGTTCATCTGTGTTCTTCATGTTCATCACTGTTACCGCAAGTTTCGGTAACCCCTGTAGCCACTGCCCCCGTTGATCCTTAGGCTTGTGTAGAACCACCGCGGTAGATATCTGAGGTTCATTTCTTCTGCAAGAACACCTCTTTTTACTGCATAAGGACTGGGTTCCATCTCAAGAACCTCCCCTGCTTCTGTTTTTTAGGTCTAGAAAACTTTCTCTGCTCCGACTACTTTGATCCAAAAAAGTTACTGTAATATGTGAAATCTGTTTACCACACTTAGTAAAAACTGCAGCCCTTGAATCTTGGCGGCTTATATTTCCGACTTAGAGAAAACACGCGTCGTAGAACTTTCCGGTTTAAAGAGAATCATGCTCTGTAGTATCTTCCGACTTAACCGCAGTAAGCCGTAGACGACCAACTTATCCTGAAAGCCCCGACGGCTTAGATAACCCACCGTATCAAGACATACCATTAGTCCCCTTCATAAGCCGTCATTGTAACTTGAATGATATACTCCGGCTTATAATTAACCCGGACACTTTTCTCTTCCTCGTAGACCACCAACCGTCACCATGCCTCCCAAGGCTCCCATCACTTGCAACTGGATGAAATCCAGCGTCACCGAAGAGACCCTGGCCAACTTCGTTAAATCCGGATATCTGCCTAAGAAGGAAGTGACGTCCTACCGTGCCCCTGACCCGTTCAAAGAAAGGCCACAGCCGAGAGACGGGGAGGTAGTGATCTTTGCCGACCATATGAGCCGGGGCTTCGCACCGCCCGGCTCAAAATTCTTCCGGGACGTGCTCAACTTCTTTGATCTTCGGCCTCAGGATATAGGACCCAATTCCATATCCAACATCTGCAACTTCCAAGTTTTTTGTGAAGTATATCTTGGAGAAGAGCCGAGTCTGCTGCTCTTCAAAGAGCTGTTCTATTTGAACCGCCAAACCGAGTGCGCAAACGGTCCAAGTCTAGAGTTAGGCGGCATCTCCATCCAACGGCGCAGGGATTGTCTGTTCCCTTATGCAGAACCGCCAAGTCACCCCAAGGACTGGAACATGACTTGGTTCTACTGCCAAGACACGTCCCCGGCTGATGAGAGCCCGCTGCCCGGCTTTCGCCCAACGCGCCTGGAGCCAACTCATCCATTATCCGACAAACTGACTGCCGCAGAACGCCAGCCTCTGCTTCCAACGATCAACAAGATCAAAGCCCTGCTAGGCAATGGTCTGAACAGAATTGACCTGGTCCGGGTCTGGATCTCATGGCGGGTGATCCCATTGAGCCGCCGCCCTGGCTTAATGTGTGAGTACACCGGACGAAAGGATGACCCGCAGAGGCACAGTCGCAATGATCTTCCAGAAGACGTTGTTGAAGAAGAGACCAAGGCTCTTTTAAACGAGAGCCTGGCAGACTGTGGAAGAATCGTGCTAGCCCCGTTCTGCAAGACCAATCCAGCCCCAGCGGTAAGCCGCTGACTTTAACCTTTCCATTTTGTTTTACCTGTCATCTTACTAAGAGCTCATTACTGTATTTCTCAGGCTGATGATAAATTCTGGCGGGTCAAGTATGACCACGAGGCGGCCAAGAAGGCCAGGAAGGTGAAGAAAGCCGCCAAGAGAGCCGCCCCTCGCAAAAAGGGAAACAGACCCACTGCTTCGGAGCTGCTGCAATTAAGCGATAGCTCCGAATCAGAGGTAACCCTTAAATCTTTTAAATTCTTGCAGTATATGTTGTCTGATGCTGTCCGCCTTATCAACACTTGCTTATTGACAGGATGACACCGGCGCCAGTAACCCGGTGGTCGAAGAGGTAACATCACTTTCCTCCGGCTCGGAGCCTTTACCACAGCTGAAAGTCCGAAGGGTAACCCGGAAAGTAAGCTTTTCCCATCGATTAGCTCACCGAGACCCTCAATTTCTTTTGAAGCAGCAGGTTCACGAGAGCCGGCGTCACACCCGGGCCCGCAAGGACACCGACCTCTCCACTGGGTTACCCGACGCAACGAGGAAACGCCGCACTGAGGTTTTTTCTCACCTGTACCCTTTTCATCCGTTGGCGGGTGTCATCCGTCAGCCACTCAACTCTTCTCACTCCAATTACCAGGAGACCTCCCCCTCCTCGGGTGACTCCATGCAGTCAAGTCTGCCGGCCTTCAAGACTGCCCCCGGGTAATAACAATCTCCTTACATTATCTGTCTGTACTTACCCTTTGTATGCCTAACACTTCTGCCTTTTCAGTGCCCAGGCAAAGCTCACCAAAAGAGTAAAGAAGACCAGGTCAGCCGGAGTGCCTGACTTGCCTGAGCCGGAGACGACAGCTCAAGAGCCGCCAGTCGCCTCCACCCCTGAAGCCACCATTCCCATGGATACGGCGCCTGAAGCCCCACCAGCTAATGACCCGGACGTGGTAATTACCCGGACGGAGTTTGTTGAGCCGGGAAGGCCGACCGCGCTGGCCAAATGCTCCGCAAGGGGGGAGTTGCTACAACCCCACCGGGTGAATCTGGATCTCTCCAGCTACACCGACTTAAGTATTGGAGAACTCGTCTCAGGCTATATCAGCCAGGTTCACAAGAGCCGGGACGCCGAGATCGCCATGGTCAACCAGATCCAACACAAATCTGAGGTAACCTTCTGCTGTTTTCTTACTTTCCGCATAGTGATCCTTGCCATTCTAGCCCCCAAGTCTAGGACTTATACTTGAATATGTTGTAGACTTTAGATTCCGGCTTACTGAACTGAGCCGGCCGTACATAGATAGATACGTTCAATATGCATTAGCCCCCAAGTGCCAAGTGTCTTTGCTTGGAAAGCGCTTGGGACTTTATAGGATGACTGTTAATAACCCGGAAATATATGCAGGCTGTTGGCAAGAAATTAGAGTCAGACCTGGCGGATCTCAAGAGCCGGCTGAAGGCACAAGAGATGGAGACCCGGAAGGCAAATGCCAAGTTTGTCTCCAGCATCGCCGCTCAGGAAAAGTTGAAGACTGAATTCGACGCTGAGCGGAAGGCCTGGGCTGAGGAGAAAACTGCACTGGTGACCCGGGCAGAACAGGCGGAGAAGGCCCTTACTGAGAAGACCGCTGAGCTCTCCGATCTAAAGCGCCAAGTGTCCCAAATGGTAGTTGCCATCTTCGGTAAGTCGCCTCACCGGCTTTCATTCACATTGGAATGTTTACATCTCTTAACTCATCCTTACCACCGGGTCATCTGATGTTGTTAAACAGGTTCCAGAAGCGCCAACTTGAACCAGAGCGTGGTCACCAAGTTAAAGGCCGTGTACACCCTGGTGGAACAGCTCTACACCGGGTCACAGCGGGCTTTAGCTGTGGTGGCCCTGTCGAATGAAGTGCCGACTCATCTGGCCGAAGTCCTGCGCCGGCTCGCAGTTCTGCCGCAGCGGATCCAGGAGCTACGACGAGCATCCGCGAGATCCGGAGCAATCGCCGCACTGAGCCGGGCCAAAGCCTTCTTGCCGGAGCTAGACCCGGCAGACATCGCCCTGGGCTATCCCAGCCTGAAAGAAGACGGCTCAGCATTCGACCAGAAGGACTTCGCGGCTTGTGTGAAAGCTGTGCGCCCGGTGGCCACCATCATCGGGAACGACACCGATTTAACCAAGTATCAGCCGGGATACAACGCGGAGAATCAGAGGATTCCAACCCCTCGCTATGAAGCCATCAATCTGATTCCTCCGGCTCGCCAGCACACCTTTGCCCCGGAGATTAACCCGGACGGGTTAATTGACGAAGAAGCTCAGTTCGAAGCTCTCAGCGGCATCAACTGGAAGTCGTCGACCTTCGAAGCCTTGGGATCAGCCGAAGCAGAAGATGAGCCGGGGACTTCAACTCAGCAGGCGTCATAAACCGGCTAGCGGCTCACCAAACAACGCCCATCCTTGAAACTTTGAAAGATTTTTGTAATAGAGTAGGTGCAACAATTTATCTCTGCCGTGCCATCGTGCACGTAATGAATGCTGAAATCCTTTGAAGTCATTCTTTTGATGCTCCTCCGGGTCGGAATTATCCCTTTGTCCTTCTCAACCTTAAAAAGTGCCTTTAAATATCTGCATAGAAAGGCAAATTACAAGTCGCAAAGCGGCTTACCGCCCTGAGAATCAGGTGTTTGAGATGGATAACCCGGGATACGAACCAAAAAAGATCGGTCCTTAACTATACTCGAACATAGCTGTGATGACACACTTAACAGCCTGTAAGCATACTTCCGGGTTAAATAGCCCGGGTAGCACGGTTGGTACCTTAACTCGAATTTATTTGTCTTGATGACATCCATGATGCTCAACTAACAAGATAAACCAAAATTAAGCCGGCAAGTGAAACCCGGCAGTACATACTTTGACATGATCAAAGCAAGTTTGTGGTAAAATATAAAAACTTAAGGGCTTCCGGTTCGAATACGACCAGAAACTCGATCCAAAGGGGTTAAGCTAAGATTCGGATACGATCATATAGCCCCCAGTGGGTTTGGCGATGCCAATCAAGAGGGTATCGACAGCTATGTTCTCTTTGGTTCGAATACGACCCATGTTTGAACAGGAAGCCCCCAAGTGATTCTGAAAATTTGTTTAACGACGCTGATTCGAATACGATCCACGTCGGTTCTCAGAGGGGTTACACTATGATTCAAATATGACCAGAGGCAACTTCCCAATGAGCTCGGCACTTTGCCAATCAAATGGGTATCGACAGCTATGTTCTCTTTGGTTCGAATACGACCCATGTGTGAACAGGAAGCCCCCAAGCGACTTTACTGCTTACAGCTAGATTCGAAGATGATCATAAGCCGGATCTTCTGTAAGTCAGCATGTAACAACACACATTTTTGGAAGAGAGCAAAGGACAGAGGTCCTGCTTTATTGCTTTATCATAATATATACATGGCTGAGATAAATATGTACATCACAAGAGTCGGAAGCTCAAGTGTAGTAAGGCCGAAGCTGAGCTATGTTCCACGGCCGACGGGTCTCCTCCTCAGATTTACGTGAGTCCTTATGCTCCCGGATATCAATGAGGTAATATGACCCGTTGTGCAAGTTCTTACTGACCACAAAAGGCCCTTCCCAAGGTGGGGATAACTTGTGTGCATCTGTTTGATCCTGGATGAGCCGGAGCACCAGGTCGCCCTCCTGGAAGACCCGGGATTTAACCCGGCGGCTATGATAACGGCGCAGGTCTTGTTGGTAAATCGCTGAACGGGCGGCTGCCACATCACGCTGTTC
Source organism: Aegilops tauschii subsp. strangulata (assembly GCF_002575655.3). NCBI lineage: Eukaryota > Viridiplantae > Streptophyta > Magnoliopsida > Poales > Poaceae > Aegilops > Aegilops tauschii. The sequence goes on along the minus strand of NC_053040.3, from coordinate 41,115,653 downwards.
GTCCAGCAAGTCCAGAGCATCTCGGCGCGCCTGTTCATTATCCGTCTCAACATAAGCCGCCACACGAGGTGAATCATGACGGATGTCGCTGGGGAGAACTGCTTCTGCTCCATAAACCATGAAGAAAGGCGTGAATCCTGTAGACCTGTTAGGAGTAGTGTTGATGCTCCATAAAACGGAGGGCAACTCCTCCACCCAACAACCTGGCGTCCGTTGCAAAGGGACCAAGAGCCGGGGTTTAATGCCCTTCAGAATCTCCTGGTTAGCTCTCTCAGCTTGACCATTGGATTGGGGGTGTGCCACTGAAGAGACATCAAGCCGGATATGCTCTCTTTGACAAAACTCCTCCATAGCGCCTTTGGACAGATTAGTGCCGTTGTCTGTTATGATGCTGTGTGGAAAGCCGAAGCGGAAGATCACCTTTTTCATAAATTGAACCGCCGTGGCTGCATCGCACTTGCTAACTGGCTCAGCTTCCACCCACTTCGTGAATTTGTCCACTGCCACCAAGAGGTGGGTCTTCTTATCCTTGGACCGTTTAAAAGGCCCGACCATATCAAGCCCCCAGACCGCAAAGGGCCAAGTGATCGGGATCATCCTCAATTCCTGAGCCGGCACATGAGCCCGTCGGGAGAACCTTTGGCAGCCATCACATTTACTGACCAAGTCCTCTGCATCAGCGTGAGCCGTCAGCCAATAAAAACCATGACGGAAAGCCTTGGCCACAAGAGATTTTGAACCGGCATGATGGCCACAATCCCCTTCATGGATCTCGCGCAAGATCTCTTGACCTTCCTCAGGGGAGATACAACGCTGGAATGCCCCTGAAACACTGCGATGATGCAACTCGCCATCGATAACAATCATTGACTTAGCCCGCCGGGTTATTTGCCTGGCCAGAATTTCATCCTCAGGCAACTCTCCCCGGGTTATATAAGCCAGATATGGCATTGTCCAGTCTGGTGTGATATGAAGAGCCGCCACCAGTCGTGCCTCCGGGTCAGGGATAGCCAAGTCCTCCTCTGTAGGCAACTTAACCGAAGGGTTATATAGGACATCCAGGAAAGTGTTAGGCGGCACCGGCTTTCGCTGAGAGCCGAGCCGGCTTAAAGCATCAGCCGCCTCATTCTTCCTGCGGTCAATGTGCTCCACTTGATATCCCTGAAAGTGCCCGGCAATGGCATCAACCTTGCGGCGATAAGCCGCCATTAGAGGATCCTTAGAATCCCAGGTGCCTGATACTTGTTGAGCCACCAAGTCTGAGTCACCAAAACACCTCAGCCGGCTTAAGCTCATCTCCTTAGCCACCCGAAGACCGTGGAGCAAAGCCTCGTACTCAGCCGCATTATTAGTGCAAGGAAACATCAAGCGTAGCACATAATGGAACTTGTCACCTTTAGGGGAAGCCAAGACCACACCAGCCCCCGAGCCCTCCAGCTGCCTGGACCCATCAAAGTGAATAGTCCAATAAGTGTTATCCGGCTTTTGCTCGGGTACTTGTGACTCTGTCCAATCATTGATGAAATCTATCAAGGCCTGAGACTTAACAGCAGTGCGTGGCACATATTTGAGGTCATGAGGTCCAAGTTCTATAGCCCACTTAGCAATTCTCCCTGTAGCCTCTCTGTTCTGGATAATATCACCGAGAGGGGCGGAACTGACCACAGTGATGGGATGACCTTGAAAGTAATGCTTAAGCTTCCGGCTCGCCATAAATACCCCATATACGAGCTTCTGCCAATGCGGATATCGCTGCTTGGACTCAATGAGCACCTCACTGACATAATAAACCGGCCGCTGAACCGGATGCTCCTTACCTGCCTCCTTGCGCTCCACCACAATAGCCACGCTGACAGCTCATGCGTTTGCCGCTACATACAGTAGCAAGGGCTCCTTATCAACCGGAGCAGCAAGGACGGGGGGCTCTGCCAGTTGCTTTTTCAAATCCTCGAAGGCGGTATTAGCTGCATCATTCCAGACAAAGTTATCAGTTTTCTTCATCAATTGATATAAGGGCATAGCCTTCTCACCCAAACGGCTTATAAACCGGCTTAACGCAGCGATGCGACCCGCCAAACGCTGAACGTCATTTATACATGCCGGCTGAGCTAGAGAAGTGATAGCTTTGATCTTCTCTGGGTTAGCCTCAATGCCCCTGTCAGAAACCAAGAAGCCCAATAGTTTGCCTGCAGGAACACCAAAAACACATTTGGCCGGGTTAAGCATCATCTTATAGACCCGGAGATTGTCGAAGGTTTCCCTTAAGTCATCTATCAGGGTTTCCTCCTTGATGGATTTAACCACAATGTCGTCCACGTAAGCGTGAACATTGCGCCCGATCTGCTTATGAAGGCAATTCTGCACACAACGCTGGTAAGTCGCCTGTGCACACTTGAGTCCAAAGGGCATAGACACATAGCAGAAGGCTCCAAAGGGAGTGATGAACGCCGTCTTCTCCTGGTCCTTAACTGCCATCTTAATCTGATGATACCCGGAATAAGCATCCAAGAAACTTAAGCGTGCACAACCTGCCGTGGCGTCAATGATTTGATCGATACGGGGGAGAGCAAAAGGATCAGCCGGACACGCCTTGTTCAAGTCCGTGTAGTCCACACACATCCGCCAGGTGCCGTTCTTTTTAAGTACGAGCACCGGGTTAGCCAACCACTCTGGGTGAAAAACCTCAACAATGAACCCGGCCGCCAAAAGCCGGGCCACTTCTTCACCAATAGCCTTCCGCCTCTCTTCGTTAAACCGTCGAAGGAACTGCCTGACCGGCTTAAATTTTGGATCCACATTGAGAGTGTGCTCAGCGAGTTCTCTAGGTACACCTGGCATGTCAGAAGGTTTCCATGCAAAGATGTCCCTATTCTCACGGATGAACTCGATGAGCGCGCCTTCCTATTTCGGGTCCAGATTTGCACTGATGCTGAACTGCTGAGACGAGTCACCTGGAACAAAATCAACAAGTTTAGTCTCATCGGCTGATTTAAACTTCATTGCTGGTTCATTCTCCGTGGTTGGCTTTTTCAGAGAGGTCATATCTGTTGGGTCAACATTGTCTTTATAAAATTTCAACTCTTCTGTGGCACAAACAGACTCTGCATAAGCCGCGTCACCTTCCTCACACTCCAGAGCCACCTTCCGGCTGCCGTGAACTGTAATGGTCCCATTGTGACCCGGCATCTTGAGCTGTAAGTACACATAACACGGCCGTGCCATGAACTTGGCGTAAGCCGGCCGTCCGAATATAGCATGGTATGGACTTCTTATCTTGACCACCTCAAAGGTCAACTTCTCCACCCTGTAGTTGTTTTCATCACCAAAAGCCACTTCCAATTCGATCTTGCCGACTGGATAAGCCGACTTACCGGGTACCACACCATGGAAGATAGTATTTGACTGGCTGAGGTTCTTATCAACTAGCCCCATACGACGGAAAGTCTCATAATAGAGGATGTTGATACTGCTGCCTCCATCCATGAGTACCTTTGTGAACTTATAGCCTCCCACCTGAGGAGCCACTACTAAGGCCAGGTGGCCCGGGTTATCCACCCGGGGAGGGTGATCCTCCCTACTCCACACTATGGGCTGCTCCGACCACCGTAAGTAGCGTGGAACCGCCGGCTCAACAGAATTAACAGCCCTCTTGTGAAGCTTCTCGTCTCGTTTGCACAAACTAGTGGTGAACACGTGATACTGTCCACCGCTAAGTTGCTTCGGGTTGGTCTGATAACCCCCCTGTTGCTGTTGATGACCCTGACCAGACTGTTGATTGAAGCCCCCTTGACCGTTCTGAGGACCGGAATTTGACCCGCCACCCGGGCCATGAGAGCCGCCAGCGCCGGAGCCGCCTGCGCCTGGGCCGCCGCCCGGGCCATTGTAGTTTTTAAAGGCCTTCATGATAGCACAATCCTTCCACAGATGAGTCGCTGGCTTCTCTCTAGAGCCATGTCTCGGACAAGGTTCATTCAACAGCTGCTCCAGAGAAGGTCCTGACCCGCCACCTCGGGGAGGGGGCCTCCCCTTGCGTCGCTGGTTGTTGCCTTGGGTGTTGGCTACGAACTCCAGGCTGCCATCGGCCTTGCGCTTGCCTCCTCCTTGATTCCCCGGGTTAAACTGAGGGCTCTTTCCATTGCCGTTCTTCTTTCCCTTCCCTGTCCTTTCATCATCTGAAGGGGGATCCTTGGTACCATCGGAATCAGCGTATTTGACAAGAGCCGCCATTAGTGTACCCGTATCCGTGCAGTCACGTTTAAGCCGCCCAAGCTTCATCTTTAGGGGCACAAAACGACAGTTCTGTTCTAACATCAAGACTGCAGAGCCGGCGTCCATCTTATCTGATGAATGTATGATCTCCTTGACCCGGCGAACCCAATGGGTCGTGGACTCGCCCTCCTGCTGCTTACAGTTAGTCAAATCCACAATTGACATAGACTGCCTACAGGTATCCTTGAAGTTTTGAATGAACCGGGCCTTCAGCTCAGTCCAAGACCCAATGGAGTTCGGTGGCAGCCCTTTTAACCACGTGCGGGCAGTTCCATCTAACATCATGGTGAAATATTTGGCCATGGCCGCCTCGCTGACCTCTAGCAGTTCCATGGCCATCTCATAACTCTCAATCCAGGCCGCAGGCTGTAAGTCAGCTGTATAGTTAGGCACCTTCCTAGGGCCCTTGAAATCCTTAGGTAAACGTTCATTACGGATGGCCGGCACCAAACAAGGGACACCCCCGGTCCTGGTAGAAATACCCACATCAACGGACGCCGTTGGATAAGCCGGGGGGGTCTGATAAGCCGTCAATTGCGGCACCTGCTCCGCCTCTTGCCGTGCTTGGTCTGCGGCGTAGAAGGTTCCAACATGAGACGGGCCATGGCGTCGGACATTACTTGAGCCGGTCGCCGAGACCATGTGCCGGCTATAGCTCGGGCTCTGGCCTGGGCGAGGAGTTGAGTGGATCCTGTCCCGGCTGCAGGAGTACGCCTCTTGCTGCGCTAGGGCCGTCTGCAGGAGTTCCCTGACCCGGCGGGTTTCCACGGCTGCCGGAGAATTGCCGTCAACGGGAAGAGCCGCCAGTCGTGCTGCCGCTGCTACCATGTTCTCCAGCGGGTTATCGTAATGACCCGGGGGTATTGGCACATACTGAGGCGGGGCAGGGGGCGCCTGGGGAGGCCCCATTACTAGTGGCTGAATAAGGGGTCCCGACCCGGGCGCAATGACCCCTGGTGGGTTACTGGATCCCGCACCCGGCGTGTTGAATAGATTGCGCGGATCGTAAACCGGCGGGAGTCGAGACTGGGCCTTCTAATGCCTCCTTCTCATGACCTCGTTGGCCGCGTTCTGATCCATCGTGAGTTGGAAGGACTGCGCCTGAATCAACTGAGCCCGGGCGTCGAGAGCCGCCCGCTCCGCCGCCAGCCTGATCCCTTCTGCTGCAAGATCCTCTTTTGCTTTCATCAGATCCAATTTTAACTGTGCCACCTCCGCGTCATGCTGGGCTTGATCTGCCGGGTCAACCGTGGCAGTTAACAGGGCCGTCATCTTATCTGTGAGATCCATCAGCACCTGAGCCGGGGAAGGCTCCGGATTTTCTGATCCGGTAGCGGGGTTCTGAACAGGCTGCGCACCAGCCATAAAAACTCCGACCTGACTTGGCGGCTCAAAAAGGTCCGGAATACTATTGCCATCGGAATAACTCATGAGCCTGCCATCTTGAAGTTGGTACAACGAGTTTGACTCATCAGCGGCCGACTCGCCGTCAGAGCCGGCGGCCGCCTCATCCCCAGACCCAGATGGATCGGAGGGCCTTCCATGGATGCATCCCACAAAAGCGCGTTTTAAGGCAGGCCGGGCCCGGGCGGATCGGGCGCGCTGAGCCGTTTCGATGAGATCGGCGCAGAGACCCGGCTCGGGGCCCGGCTCACCAATCTTGCCAATGAAGACATGAATTCCGCCAAAGGGGACCCGGTACCCGTACTCCACTGAGCCGGCGTCGGGGCCCCAGTCCGCGTCGTCGATGTAGAGCCTGCCGCGACGACTCTTGGTCATCCGGCCCACAGCGTATCCCTTGAGCCCTTCGAAGCTGCCCTTCAAGAACTCAAATCCACCGTGCGCTGGCCCCACGGTGGGCGCCAACTGTCGTGGAATTGTCACGGCAGATGTCCTTGGGCTAGGACTTAGTCGTGGAGCCATCGCAACTAGGAAGCTTGAAGGGGTTATGCGGGACAAGGAACACGAGGGTTTATACTGGTTCGGCCCCTTACGGTGAAGGTAAAAGCCTACGTCCAGTTCGAGGTGTTATTGATTAGGGTTACGATCGCCAGGGAACTAAACACTTATCCCGGCTCTCGGAGAGATTGTCGTCCCCAAACCGCTGCCGGGTCGTCCCTTTATATAGGGAGGCTGACGCCCAGCAGCCCTTAGAGTCCCGGCCGGCTCATAAGAGTGTCCGGCTCGGGCTCTAAAACAATACTTGCCTTACACTACAAGTCTACTATAACAATGATTGTAACTACGGGCTTTAAGCCATATCCGGGTCTCAGCCCATCTCTGGCCCATTATCCTGAAACTTAGCTCCGGGCTTCTGGTAATGATCCTTGGAGTAACCCGGCCCTCCTGGCGGGTGACCCCCAGGTCTATATCCTCAACAGCTGTGACTGTCATATTTTCTTTGAAACAAGGCAAATGGCTTGCCAGTCGTTTAATTTAGAGTGAAATATTGTAACAACTAACAAATCCCAACCAAGGGAAATAACATCACTCTCGCCAGATGCTTGACCTCACTATGCATTACATAAGCCAAGTGATTAGCCCCCACCAGCACCAACAAACTTATTTCGAACTAGCACATCAAATGGGCTGTAAATTTTCATAGGAAAGGCTGCATGACCATGACAGATTTGGATTCTGACATTTGGGACCCGCGAGGAAATAGCCTATCCAAGGTGGTGTCGACTTACTAGCCAGTCAACAAACGATTCTGCCTACCAGCCGTTGGATTGACATCCAACATCTGTCGTGTATCTTCTATCTCTTGTCTTCTTCTTCCGCCAGCCACCCAAACCACACCACCCCGTCGGCTCCGCCTGCTCCCGCCTCCCATGGCTGGCTGCGCCTCCGCCGCCCTACCGTACGTACCCTCCAACATTGGCCAGTCCCTCCCTCTATTCCCCCACACATCCTGTTATTCTCCGGCGACGTCAGCCCCAACACGCACCCGCACCCGAACCAGTCAACCCTCGTACTCCCCTCCGCCTGCGAATGGACCGGCACATCTTCCACGGCTCATGTTCGTTCCGTCCGAGGCCTCGCCGGCGTCCTCCGCCTTGCGGCCTTGGTTCGCTCGCCGTGCGCGGTGCGCCGTCCTCTTGCATTGTCAACGTCGTCAACAACCGAGAGGAACAAGGAGATGACTGTACGTGGAGAGGATGACAGTAGGGACCCACCAGCGTCATGGCAGTATGCAAGCAAGTGCCTCTATATTACAAGCCCAAAACTATGGTTCCTCCTAATGGTTGGACATCTGGGGCTCACGCCATTCTCAAAGTAGTCAATAAACGAGAGAATTACACTACGAGTGGCTGACACCAGGGAACCAGCAGGCCACGCAGTTTTTTTTTTTTTTTGAGGAACAAGAAGTTGTTATTTATACTAGTTTTAGCGACGGATCAGGGTAACAACGGGGCTGTGCGGGGGCTGTGGCCCGTCTAGCCAGGGTTTTATTTATGTTTACCACATCATGAGCCCAGTTGTGTTTTTTTCTTGCCGAAAATGGCTAGCCTAGTTCTATTTTTTTTAAGAAATACCCACACGAGGCCTACTTGCTTAATCAGCCCTGCTGGGCTGTAAATCTTCCAAGACGAGAAGAGTTTCATTCGGTTTGCCCAGAAATGGGTTGTACATTTTTAAAACACATCAAACCGGGAATTAGTTTCAATTTTTTTCATTACAAGATTTTAAATTCCATTGATTTTTATGCGTGGACAATTATTTGGATTTTATATTTATATAAATTATTTTTCAAAATAGTTTGAATGTGAATCGATATTTCGGGATTAAAAACAGTTGACCGCATCAAAATATGCAAAAATTAGTATACTTTTTAACCATGGCCACGATATGGGGTGTAATGCTAACAAAAAGAAGATGGGCTCCAAAACAATTCTTAAGAATTAGCAAATGGGCTGTACATTATTAGAAATAATGCACACAAGAGCAGTGACTGTTGGATGTCCATCCAACGGCTGTCGTGCTTCTTCAATCTCTGCTTTTCCTGCTCCAGCTGCTCAAACAAGCGCCGGTGGGACTGCCTGCTCCCTCCTCCCGCGGCCGGCTATGCTGCCGCGCAGGCCTCACCGCCCCACCGTACTCCCATCGCTGGCCTAGCCATCCCTCTACTCACCCACACCTGTTGTTATTCTCCGGAGATGGCAGACGAACCAGTAAACCCTCGTACTCCTCCGCGTGGGAAACAACTACCGAGTCTTCCCTGGCTCCGTGTCGTTCCCTTCCTAGGCCTCGTTGTCGTCCACCGCCCTGGTGCTCTCGGCGCGGCCTGGTCAACATGGTCAATGAAATCCATCGGAAGTGGACTGTACGTGGAGAGGCTGACAGCTGGGTCCACGGCCGCACGCAAGGAAATGCCTCCTTATTACGCGCAAAATAATGATTCCTCCACTTGACAGCTAGGACCCATGGGAAGGGCTTCTGTATTTCATGAAAAAACGTTCCCCCCGCTGACAGGTCGGACCCACCAGCTATATCTTCGCACGCAAGGAAAGGCATCCTTATGACGCACAAAAAAATGAATACCCCCTGCTAGCTGGGACCCACCATACTGGGTGGCTGACTTGTGGGCCTACAAAGTTGACGGGGACAGAGGGCTTTGTCTACTTAGTCAATATGAACGATTCTAGCTCCAGTGACCGTACGATGTCCATCCAACGGCCATAGTGCTTCTTCAACCTCTGGCCTTCTTGCTCCAGCCTCCCAAAGCAGCACCAGTCGTGCCGCCTGCTCCTGCCTCCCGTGGCCATCCGTGCTGCCGCGGAGGCCTCACCGCCCCCCATACTACTCCCACCGTTGGCCAGGCCATCCCTCCACTCACCCACACCCCCTGTTATTCTGCAGCGACGGCAGCCTCACACCGCAGCCGAACCAGTGAACCCTCGTACTCCTCTCCGCGTGGGCATCCACTGCCGCGTCTTCCCCGGCTCCGCGTCGTCCCCTTCCTAGGCCTCGCCGTCATCCACCGCCTTGGTGCTCTCGGCGCGGCATGGTCAATGTGCTCAACGACCGACTTCCATCGGAAGAGTACTGTACGTGGAGAGGCTGACAGTTGGGTCCACGGCCGCAGCTGGGTCCACGACCACAACACAGTTTTTTTGTGATTTGCCAAGTAAGTCGCTTTGTCAGGCCTGTTGGGCTGCAAATCTTTCAAGACGAGGAGAGCTTCATTCGGCTGGTTGAGAAAATGGCCTATCAGTAATGAGAAATGGGCTGTACATTTTTAAAACACATCAAACCGGCAATTAGTTTCAAATTTCTTTTTTTCATTTCGAAATTTTAAATTGCATTGATTTTTATGCGTGGACAATTTGTTGGATTTTATATTGATATACATTTATTTTTAAAATTAGTTTGAATGTGACTCAAAATTTCGGGATTAAAAACAGTTCGGACTGCACCGAAATATGCAAAATTTCGTATAATTTTTTAACCGTCGGCATAATATGGGCTGTAATGCTAGCAAAAATAATATGGGCTCCAAAAAAACCTTAAGAATTAGCAAATGGGCTGTAAATTATTACAAATAATGGCAGATGGGTTGTATGCTGTTTTCCCCAGATTTGAGGCTTTCCTAAAAAAAAGGTTGACGCACAAGCAGTGACTGTTGGATTTCCATCCAACGGCCGTCGTGCTTCTTCAATCTTTGCTCTTCCTGCTCCAGCCACTCAAACAAGCGCCGGCGGGACTGCCTGCTCCCTCCTCCCCGCGGCCGGCTGTGCTGCCGCGCAGGCCTCACCGCCCCACCGTACTCCCATCGCTGGCCTAGTCATCCCTCTACTCACCCACACCTGCTGTTATTCTCCGGCGACGGCAGACGAACCAGTAAACCCTCGTACTGTCGTACTCCCCTCCGCGTGGGAAACAACTGCCGAGTCTTCCCTGGCTCCGTGTCGTTCCCTTCCTAGGCCTCGCCGTCGTCCACCGCCCTGGTGATCTCGGCGCGGCCTGGTCAACGTGGTCAACGACCGACATGCATCTGAACTGGAATGTACGTGGAGAGGCTGACAGCTAGGTCCATAGCCGCACAAAATAATGATTTCTCCACCTAACATCTGGGACCCACCAGAAGGGCCTCTGTATTTCGCGAAAAAAAACGTTACCGCCACTGACAGCTCGGATCCACCAGCTATATCTTCGCACGCAAGGAAGTGCCTCCTTATTACGCACACAAAAATGAAGACCCCCCTGCTAGCTGGGACCCAGTATAGTGGCAGGATGACTTGTGGGCCTACTAAGTTGACGGGGACGGAGGGCTTTGTCAACTTAGTCAATATGCAAGATTCTAGCTCCAGTGACCGTACGATGTCCATCCAATGGCCGTAGTGCTTCTTCAACCTCTGGTCTTCTTGCTCCAGCCGCCCAAACCAACGCAGGTCGTGCCTCGTGCTCCTGCCTCCTGTGGCCGGCTGCGATGCGGTGGAGGCCTCACCGCCCCCTACTACTCCCACCGCTGGCCAGGCCATCCCTCTACTCACCCACACCCCCAGTTATTCTGCGGCGACGGCAGGCTCACACCACAGCGAACCAGTGAACCCTCATACTCCTCTATGCGTGGGCATCCATTGCCGCGTCTTCCCTGGCTCCGCGTCGTCCCCTTCCTAGGCCTTGCCGTCGTCCACCGGCTTGGTGCTCTCGGCGCGGCGTGGTGAATGTGGTCAACGACCGACTTCCATCGGAAGAGTACTGTACGTGGAGAGGCTGACAGGTGGGTCCACGGCAGCCGCAAGGAAGTGCCTCCTTATTACGCGTAAAAGAATTATTCCTGCACCTGACAACGGGGACCCACCGGACGGGCCACCGTATTTTGTTAAAAAAATGTTTCCCCCCTGACTGCTGGGGCCCACCAGCTACATCTTCGCACGCAAGGAAGTGCGTCCGGGCAAAAAAACGATTCTCCCCCTTGACTACTGGGACCCATGAGCTATATCTTCGCACGCAAGGAAATGCCCGACAGTCAGGACCCACCTGGTCGAAGCGTACGTAGCGTTGTCATTCTGGTCGCGAACGTGTACGGGCATACTGGTCGATGTAGAGCGCGCACATGTCGTAGTTGAGGCACGCATGTAGCATGTACACGTACGTACAGCAGCTAGTGTGCAAGAAAGAAAATACGGCCACGTACGTACATACGAGCGGGGTCTCGAACGCCTACTTGCGCATACGTACGGCCAGGGCTCGTGTACATGGCTGGGCCGGAACGGAGAAACTGCGTCGTCGTCGTGTTCATGGGGAGGCAACGGAATGTGTCGTATTCATCGGGAGGCAACGGAACGCGTGGGAGCGAACCGGCTTGGACAGAATAGCCGATGGAAACGAGGCCTGGTATACCGCAGAACGGAGGAAACGGCCTTGTGTTCGACCGGCCACGGTCGAAATGGGATCCTGTTCATCGGGAGGGGTCTGGCATACCGCAAAACGGAGGAAACGGACCTCCTACGGTCGAAACGGGGGTCCTGTTGATCGGGATGGGTGTGGCGTACCGCAAAACGGTGGAAACGGACTTGTGTTGGAGCGCTACGGTCGAAACGGGGGTCCTGTTCATCGGGAGGGGTGTGGCGTACCGCAAAACAGGACTCCACGGGATACTGTTCATCTCCACCGTCGACCCCCTCCAGCCTCCATGGACTACTGTTCATCCACCGTCGACCTCCTCCAGCCTCCACCTGCGACTGTTCATCCACGGGCTTCTGTTCATCCAGCCTCCACCGCGTGCTACTCCACCGGCTACTATTCAACCAGCCCTCTCCACGGGCTACTGTTCAACCACCCCTCCACGGGCTACTGTTCATCCAGCCCTCCACTGTCTACTGTTCATCCAGCCCTCCACGGGGTGGTCCTGTTCATCCAGCCCTCCACGGGATCCTGTTCATCCAGCCCCAACCGGCTCGATCGATCGGGGTCCTGTTCATCCAGAGGCAACACCACGGGGTCCTGTTCATCCACCCCCATCGCAAACTATTCATCCAAAACCCCCAGCAACGCTCACTGTTCATCCAGAGGCAACACCACGGGGTCCTGTTCATCCACCCCCACCGGGAACTGTTCATCCAAACACCCCAGCAACGCTCACTGTTCATCCAGAGGCAGCATCGACCGGCTTCAGTTAGCAGCAGTAGGGAAGGAATCGCTCGATCGGGTTCAGTTAACAGCCATCGATCGATCGCTCGTGTTCAGTTACGCGTAGCCTGCAGTGCAATCGCTCGGGTTCAGTTAGAGCCTAACGCCTCGCTCGGGTTCAGTTAGAGCCCAACGCCTCGCACCCACGCGCGTGCGTGTACGAGAGAAACGCGCATCGCTCGGCCCCGACCACCCACCGTAAACGGGAACACCCCGATATTTTCCTCGCCCTCGCTTCTACCACGTTTTTTTCGTCATGGATGGCCCAAAGAATGTCATGCAGCTGCGTCTCCAGCACGCCCAGGACGAAAAGCCCATTTTCTGTCATGATTTTTTGTCATACAAGTAGGACCCCACCACATCTATGATGATACCGTGTTTTCTCACAATTATTGTCATAGAAGTGTCATAAGTATGACAGAAAAAAAATTCGTTCGGCCCAAAATGTCACGGATGTGTCTTTTTTTTGTAGTGAAGCGCGTGTTGTGGAGCTGTGTTGGGGCACTGTTCTGGGATTTATGGCTTACTAGGAACAAATTAGCAATTGAGGGGATCTTCCCGACTCATTCGGCTAACATAATCTACAAATGCAACCTCTTCCTACAGTAGTGGAGTCCGTTGGTGAGGCGCAAGGATGCTGAGAAGATGAAGCAAGCTCAAGACCATCTGCGCCAGGTTTACATTTTGGCTAGGGAGCCAGCCGCCACTTCCTCGTCTTGAAGTGGTCCTTTTGGTTTGTGCGCGAGCCTGCATGCTCAATGATTTGGCCTCGTGCCATGTATTTTCTTCGCTCGTGATCTTTTGGCCGCTAAACCTTAAACTCTCCGTGACAGTATTGAAGGAAATATGCCCTAGAGGCAATAATAAAGTTATTATTTATTTCCTTATATCATGATAAATGTTTATTATTCATGCTAGAATTGTATTAACCGGAAACTTAGTACATGTGTGAATACATAGACAAAAACAGAGTGTCTCTAGTATGCCTCTACTTGACTAGCTTGTTTGTCAAAGATGGTTATGTTTCCTAACCATAGACACGTGTTGTCATTTGATGAACGGGATCACATCATTAGGAGAATGATGTGATGGACAAGACCCATTCGTTAGCTTAGCATTATGATCGTTTAGTTTACTGCTATTGCTTTCTTCATGACTTATACAAGTTCCTATGACTATGAGATTATGCAACTCCTGAATACTGGAGGAACATTTAGTGTGCTATCAAACGTCACAACGTAACTGGGTGATTATAAAGATGCTCTACAGGTGTCTCCGATGGTGTTTGTTATGTTGGCATAGATCGAGATTAGGATTTGTCACTCCGATTGTCGGAGGGGTATCTCTGGGCCCTCTCGGTAATGCACATCACTATAAGCCTTGCAAGCAATGTGACTAATGAGTTGGCCACGGGATGATGCATTAAGGAACGAGTAAAGAGACTTGCCGGTAATGAGATTGAACTAGGTATGATGATACCGACGATCGAATCTCGGGCAAGTAACATACCGATGACAAAAGGGAACAACGTATGTTGTTATGCGGTTTGACCGATAAAGATCTTCGTAGAATATGTAGGAACCAATATGAGCATCCGGGTTCCTCTATTGGTTATTGACGAGAAGTGAGTCTCGGTCATGTCTACATAGTTCTCGAACCCGTAGGGTCCGCACGCTTAACGTTCGGTGACGATCGGTATTATGAGTTTATGTTTTTTGATGTACCGAAGGTTGTTCGGAGTCCCGGATGTGACCACGGACATGACGAGGAGTCTCGAAATGGTTGAGACATAAAGATTGATATATTGGAAGGCTATGTTTGGACACCGGAATAGTTTCGGATGAGTTCGGGCAAAAATCGGAGTACCGGGAGGTTACCGGAACCCCCCTGGGAGTCAATGGGCCTTAATGGGCCCTAGTGGAGATAGGAGACAGCGGGCAAGTGGTGGGGCGCGCCCCCCTAGGCCCAAACCCAATTGGTTTAGGGTTTGGGGGGCCGGCCCCCCCTTTCCTTCTCCTCTCCTCCTCCTTCCTCCTTCTCCTAGTAGGAATAGGAAGGGGGAGGGCAAACCTACTTGGAGTAGGATTGCCCCCCCTTGGGTGCACCTCCTCCTAGGCCGGCCCTCTCCTCCTCCCCTCCTTTATATACGGGGGAGGGGGGCACCCCATAGACACACAAAGTTGACAGTTCACTTAGCCGTGTGCGGTGCCCCCTCCGCAGATTCCACCTCAGTCATATCGTTGTAGTGCTTAGGCGAAGCCCTGCGTCGGTAACTTCATCATCACCGTCATCACGCCGTCGTGCTGACGAAGCTCTCCCTCGACACTCAGCTGGATCGAGAGTTCGTGGGACGTCACCGAGCCGAATGTGTGCAGATCGCGGAGGTGCTGTACTTTTGGGACTAGGATCGGTCGGATCGTGAAGACGTACGACTACATCAACCGCGTTGTCATAACGCTTCGGTTTACGGTCTACGAGGGTATGTGGACTACACTCTCCCCTCTCGTTGCTATGCATCACCATGATAGATCTTGCGTGTGCGTAGAATTTTTTTTGAAATTACTGCGTTCCCCAACAAGTATGGCCTGAGCCTCCGTGCTCGTGTAAGTTGATTTGGTTAGTACGCTGCCTATGTTGTGGGCTTTATTAATTTAAAGTCGGACGCCTCTAGCGTCTTCGTTCTAAAAAAAATATTCAACCTCCTAGGTGACATATCTACTTAGAAAAATATGAAGTTCATAGATTTGAGGTATTTATAGAATTTGCTTGCCAAGAGGTTGCAGAACCTGCCATAATGAATTTGTGTAACAAGTTTGTACATATAATCTAACCAAGCATCTACAACCCTTGCTATATCAAAGATGAAGTTAACAGCCCTAGCTATATCAAAGATGAAATTGACAGCCCTAGCTTATTATTCAGCTAATGCATCAAAATAGCTTTCCCAACCCCTCTTCCAAATGCTCTAAGCAGAAACTGCATCCACTCATGGCAACTCAGTTTTGTCTCTTTGTTAAACACTGTCCTTCGAAAATTTTACTGCAAGCTTACTTTGAACTCACTCTCACACATATATTTAAACCTTCCCCAAGAGGGCCACTTTCACCTGTAACAGGGCGTGATCAAGTAGACTGTGGACATATCTGTTAAATTGCCAAGATGGATGGTATACTTGGGGCAATGCTGTGTCCATTCTTATTTGGATGTTCAGAGTGTCCAAGCTTGATACGTTTTTCCTTCAAAGTATCTGATGAACAGTCTAAACTGTTCCAAATAATTTGATATAAATAATATATAATCTAAAAATCATTCGTACTATACAAATCTACATTAGTGCTTCAAAAAATCAATATGGAAATGACTTGAATGGAGGAATGTTCATAAATCAACCTGCTAGCTGAAATGTGTGGCATGAAAGTTACTAATACCCTCATGCATCTTTTTTTAATAATCCTCCTTGACAATAATTGGACGGAGAAAGCATTCAAGATCACAAGTCCATGGCCCAACATATATTTAGCGAATGAATAATCAAGTAATAATGCTACCCTGACCGAACTTTTATCATTTAGAATAGATATGGAGAACACATGCTCATAGTGGAACTGGAGTATGGCATAAATTATGTACACAGATTGGTCCGCTACATCCATGGCCATAAACTATTGAATGAATTTTGGACAATTCACCAAAATCTGGATATATAACAAAATTGATTCTTTTTCGACAAAGGGTGGATTTTATTGACTCAAAATGAAGCATCAAGTTGATACAAACACGATGGGAACACACCCGGCCTCTGCATAACTAAGATGCACACAGCCAACACCAACGCACACAAAAACCCGCTAGCAAATAGCAAAGTCATATAAGACCAAAGCTAAGCCTAAGCGAGAGAAAAATCCGAAGCGAACAAATCCGCGATTGACAAACTACAACAATGACCATATACACACCAACCATCTCATGACACCATAAAGACAACAGGGTTCTTCAACAGCAACACCTTCATGAATGGAGCGATGCTCGAGCGTCACCAGATCCGGATCCAACCACCAAAGGTCGGACTCTAAGTTTTCACCCTGAAGAATCAGTCTAAGCATATACGAGCAATGCCTTCAACAAGGTAATGACGCAAAAACATCACCATTGCCATGTATGACCACTCGTGTCAGACATAGGTTTTCACCTCGAAGATCGAGACCGGGTACTCGAAAGCACCACCATCAAAGTCAATCATATGTTGTCGCCACCGCTTTTCCACGATCCTAGCAGCTGCTCGCCGCTGTACAACCATATCCTCTGCGTCAAGTCGTTGTCCATCATTTGCATCTCATCGCCGGACGAAACCACCGGATCTGAAGAGAGTAATTCCCGCGAAGATCTTTCGGTGGCCATCGCAATCCACAACGAGGCCGCCGCTGACCGGAGTGATCATCATGGACCAACACCGTCGGCGAAGCACATTACCGGCGAGTGCCATCTGGCCAAAGAGAGCCCTATCCAGGCCTATAGACCAAAAGCAGACATGACCAGATCTGAAGCACGAAAGACAGCTCTGTCCACCAGGCAAGAACCACGGCACCGCAGCTAACCTAGCCACAACACCACGGCCAAAATCCACCGAGGCGCCCCTATGGCCAAAATCTAAAGCTTAGCAGGAGCACTGCCACCACAAAGCGCATGAATCTGGCCATCGCGCTGCACCGGCCCCGCGCCTCCGGCACAGCCTCGCCGCCATGCCGCCGGTAGCCGTCACCACACCCCACAAGAGGACGTCGAGAACAGTCGCCGGTCGCCGCGACCCAGCCGAGTCCCGACGCGCGCCGACGTGCCGCCCGAAGCTGCCGCCCTATAGATCGGAGGCCGTCGCGAGAAGGCGCCCCGCCGCCGCCGTCGGCCGCGTGAGCTTTGCCAGCGGCGTCCTCCGGCAGCAGCGTGGCGAGGCGTGTAGAAAGGAGGAGCGGCGACGCTAGCAACCGCGTTCCGCCTGAGTCGCCCAGGGCCAGGCGACGCGGGCGTTCTGATCGCTATTTGAACGGGAAAATAGAGTAATAACTGTAAAAAAACATAGATTCAGCCTCAAATATTGTAAGGAGGAACCAACCTATACCACTTACAATTATGTATTTTTTTAAGGCCTCGTGCTAGAGAATATTTAACCTCTTCCTTTAAGCAACAAGAAAATAGGAAGGTAACCTCTTCATTTAAGCAATTCGTGACAAAACATAGATTGTCCGCTTTTTCAGAAAATAAAGGAAAAACTCAAGGTGATGGAGCAGATTGTTTTCCAAGAAAATATAGATTGTCCGCTTTTTCAGATCTAAATAGCAAATTATTGTCTGAACATAAAAATATCCCACTGAAAAAATGAGTATGTCATCATAGCATATAGTTATTAGGTCGCAGTCAGGACATCATGAGCGCTTGAATTTAGCACTACCATCGAATTCACAACTACTACTAATAAAGGAAGGTGCGTTTCGCCTATATTTTCATCCGTTCACCGTCGAAAAAAAAATCTTTCTACCCGAGGTGGTACTAAAGTCTTATGCGTTTGTTTGCTAGAAAAAGAATTAATGTACGTGGGCCGCGCGTGGTGGCCCAGCAAAGCCAGCCCACTTATTTTTCTGCCCATGCAGCTGGGAAAACTCTATTTTTTGCACAGAGCGATAAATAGTCAGAATTTCGCACAGGGCAAACAATAATGGGCTTGCCCATTTATATTTTTCTGTGTTTTACTTCTATTTTTATTCTCCTTTCCCTATATCTATTTTCACTTCCAAGTTTATTTTTCATTTAGAATTTATTTCGTAAACTAAAATTCTCAAAAAAGTTCAGAATAAAAAAAAAATTTGGAAAATGAATTCCAAAATTTTGTTTCTATTTTAATAAATATTCGGAAATTATAAAAAGTTGCCCTTCTAAAAACATTTGTTTTGCATAATTGTTAGGGATGTCAAAAAATAAAATGGCATTTCAAAAAATGACCCAAATTTGAAAAATATTCCTGTTTTAGTGAAATTTTAAAATTAAAAATAATGTTCTTTTATAAAAGATACACATTTTCTAAAAATCTTATGAATTCTCAACAAATGTTCCCATTAAAAAAAGGTTCACAAATTCATATAATGTTTATTTTTTCTGTGTTTTACATCTATTTTTATTCTCCTTTCTATATCTTTTTTCCCTTCAAAGTTTATTTTTCCTTTGGAATTTATTTCGTAAATTAAAAATTCTCGAAAAAGTTCAGAATAAAAAAAGCAAAATTTTGGAAAACTTCGTAATTCCAATATTTTGTTGCTATTTTTAAAAAATTCGAAAATTGCAAAAAGTTGCCCATTTTAAAAAAAATTATTGTTTTTCAAAATTGTTCTTAATTTCAAAAATGAAAATGGCATTTCGAAAAATGCTCCAAATTTGAATAATATTCATGGTTTCGTGAAATTTCCAAATTAAAAATAATGTTCGTGTAGAAAAGATACACATTTTCTAAAAATCTTGTGAATTCTCAACACATGTTCCAATTTTTAAGTAAATGTTCATGTTTTTATTTTAAAAAATGGTGTTTTCATAAAATATTTTTTAATTTTAAAAGTGTAGTTAATTTTTTAAAAATTGTTCAGCATTTAAAAAATTGTTCATATTTCTTAGAATATTCAGAAACTTCATACCTTAAAATCTCCTCGATTGAAAGGATTGAAAGGAATAGTAGATTGAATAACTCATGCGCAAACTCTTAAATGCCATCGATCAATGAATGAAAAAATAGCAGATTGATTCCTTCACACGCGGCGAAACCGATCAGCTAAATATTTCTTTTTTGTGTGCCCACATATAACTCTCACTGACTTTAAATGCATACTATTTTATCTCCATATTTGCTAGTTCACAACTAAACCATTGTATACAGGAGATCGTTGGACATAACCTAACCATGAAAAAAGTATCCACGAAACGACTGGGAACTAAACCAGATCTGAGATAAATAAAGATGAAACCGTTCACCAGATACAGGCTTTTAAACCTGCCGCCACTTGAGCCTGCAGTACTTAGAGCATCTTCAGCCGTTGGCCCCTTAGGAGGCGCTAAAAATCGCCCCCTGGGGGCGCACCGGCGCTAACCGCGTGCTGGGGGCGTCATGCCCCCAATCGCGGCGCCCATATTTTTTTGAAAATTTAAATTCCGGTACAAACACGGTGCAAATTAAACCAAACTTCGGCGAGTTCGTTCATATTTAAAATATTTTATAAAAAAGAAAAAAAAAACTACTACGCTGCTCCTCACCATCTCCCTCGCCGCTCCTCGCCGCCCGCCGCCCTTGAAGTTCTACATGCCGAGGAGGCTGTAGAACCGCGTGTAGTCACCGCTGTCGTCGTCGTCTCCTCCGCCGCGGCCGCCGTCCCTGCTGCAACCCTCCCCCGGTTGGCACGGCGGGTTGGACGGTCCGGGGGCGTCCTCGTCGTCATCGTTGTCGAGGATCACGACACCGTGCTCGTCCTCGCGCCCACGTTTGCAGGCGGCTATCTCCTCCAGGGCCCGGCGCTGCCGGACCATCTCGCCGCGGAGGTAGTCGGCGTGGCGGCGGCGGAAGTATGGCTCCCAGAGCGGGCTGTCGGGGACGTACCGTGGCCCTTCCCTCGCCGCCCGCGGCAGGGAGGCGCGGATACGCACGATCTCCGCACGGCGCGCCGCCCCGGTGGGCGGTGGAGGCACCGGGACCCCGCCGACGCTGATTCTCCACGCCCCGGGCACCCGCATGTCCGGCGGGACCGGGTACTCGGCCTCGAAGAGGAGCCGAGCTTCGTCCTCGTGAAGGTGGCGGCGGCCGAAGCCGTTCGCCGCCGCGCCGTCACCTGGGAAGCGCTCGGCCATGCTTTGAACTGGAGACGGCGAGAGGAGAGGGAAGAAGGGGGAGAAATGGTGCGTCGGCGGTGGAGACTCTGTGCGTGTCACCGACGCGCTGGGGGTCAGCTTATATAGGCGGAGGCGCCGCGCGTACGCGTGGCGGGCGAGGGGACGCGCGTCGTCCGGTCTTCACTGCGCCGCCCGTGAGGCATCAATGGAGGAGGCTGACCGGCGCGGCAGCGCGCGGCAGCTTTGGCATTGATTCGCCGCGGGAAACGAGGCGATGAGGACGACGAAGCGGCGAGAAGAGAGACGAGTCTCTAGCAAGGAGGGTCCGCGGCTCTTTCGCGCCAAAAACAATTCGCCCGGCGCCCCCGAGCGCCCCCAGCGCGCCGGGTTTGGTTGGGTCCGCCGGCGCCAATTTCGGCCCGAGCCGGCGAAAAATGGGCCCTTGGGGGCGCGACTGGGCCGATTTTTTGGCGCCGGCGTCCGAAAAGTCGCCTGGGGAGCCTTGTTGGGGGCGCGACTGGAGATGCTCTTAGGAGTTAGGAGACAGGATGCACGCCCGGGATCTCACGGTGGTAGTGGCAGGCCAACGGCATGGGGTGTAGGCCGTGAATTAAAACGATTAAACTACGCGTGAAGGACGATCAACTAGCTATGACACGTGGCACAAGCTGGTTGGCCGCGGTGAGAAATCTTTTACATTTTTTTAGATGAAGGTCTGAATTATATTTTAAATATATATTTTTAGCTGGAGATGAGGACCTCTGGTATTTTTTAAATAAAGGGTTATGCAAAGTGGCACTCGCTGGTAGGCTTGTGTGGTAATTTTTATTTTTTATTTTTTACCTCTTTTTTATATGAAGGTGAGGATTTTTTAAAGATTTTTTTAGATGGAGGCAAGGACTTTATGTATTTTTTAAATGAAAACATACGCACAGCTTCCTCTCAAGCGGCGTCACAGGGTGGCGCCCCAATCAGGCGGAGCAGGGCGTGACTCTGACGACAAATAGCATCAAGTGGAGCCGACGGCAGCCTGCAGAACGACGCCGCACCACGTTGAACGGAGAAGGCTGAGAATGGCGTCGTTGATACCGACGAGGTGGAGACAGGGGATGAGGGATTGTGCGGGATGTGTGGTCGTGTGGAGCGCGGAGTGGGGGGGAGAAACTGGAGGAGAGGAGGAGATCGCCCGAGAAGAACTTGAGGGGAACCGAGGAAGGAGTTCTGCCGCTGGAGGCCTGTAGCCATGAAAGGAGGAGGATGGGATCGATTCGAGAGAGTTCATGTGACACGAGAAACGCAGGGGGCTTGGGGCTCTGAACTCCGAAGGGTCGCTTTCTCCCTCACATCAGTGGGCCATTACATGGCCCAGCTCACGGTATGTACGACGACCGAGTCAAAAAACCATTAAGCTACGCGTGAAGGGCGGTCAACTAGCCATGCCATGTGGTGCAAGCTGGCTGACCATGGTGAGAAATCTTTTACAATTTTTTTTAGATGAAGGTGTGAATTATATATATATATATATATATATATATATATATATATATATATATATATATATATATATATATATTAGATGGAGATGAGGACCTCTGGTATTTTTTAAATGAAGGGTTATGCAAAGTGGCACTTGCTGGTAGGCTGGTGTGGTAATTTTTTTCTTTTTCTTTTTTACCTTTATTTTAGATGAAGGTGAGGTTTTTTTTGAGATTTTTTTAGACGGAGGCAAGGACTTTATTTATTTTTTTAAATGAAAACATATGCACAGCTCCCTCTTAAGCGGCGTCACAGGGTGGCGTCCCAATCACTAGTAGAGATGAAGAGGCGGAGCAGGGGGTGACTCTGACAACAAACAACATCAAGTGAAGCCGACGGCAGCATGCAGAACGACGCTGCACCACGTTGAATCGAGAAGGCTGAGAATGGCGTCCTTGATACCGACGAGGTGGAGACAGGGGATGAGGGATTGTGCCGGATGTGTGGTCGTGTGGAGCGCGGAGTGGGTGGGTGGGGGGGGGGGGGGGGAGAAACTGGTGGAGAGAAGGAAATCGCTCGAGAAGAACTTGAGGGGAACCGAGGAAGGAGTTCTGCCGCTGGAGGCCTGTAGCCATGAAAGGAGGAGGAGAGGATCGATTCGAGAGATTTCATGTGACACGAGAAACGCAGGGGGCTTGGGGCTCTGAACTCCGAAGGGTCGCTTTCTCCCTCGCATCAGTGGGCCATCACATGGCCCAGCTCACCGTACGTAGACCGAGTCAAAATCGATAGCACAGTCAAATCCATCGCCGAATCGCTAACTGTCAAATCCACTGAACTTTACACACACACAAGAGAGAGCCAGTAATGATGTGTCTACATAATATGGGGTTGGACTTGTACATGATATGATAGGTATGATGCCACGTACAGGGAATCAATTCAACTATAGATTCAGAGAGGGAGGGAGAGAGAGAGAGAGAGAGAGAGAGAGAGAGAGAGCAGCTAGCGCAAGATAGTGCAGGCTGCTACAGCCACATCTAATACAGTGCTTGGAGGAAAATAGAGTTTGTACCAAGATCTCGAAACAACGAGATTACCCTTGTGAAATTCACAATCGGGCCGAATTTACCAATGAAAAGCACTCGCAAGTCTTGACCTCGCCGATGAAAGAGTGACGCTTCAAAACTGCCTCGCGCAATTCTGCAAAGACACATGGAGTAAGCAACTAGGTGCCACCATGTTTCCTACTCATTTTCCCTAAGTTGAGGGGGAAAAAACTGTCACAGTCGTGTTTTCTCGAATTTATTCCACTCGATGAATATATCGTGCTTAGATCTTGATTGTATGATGTGGGTACAGTCCGAACAATTTTAATGTGATCACATCGCTTGTAATCCTTGTCCAGATCGATGCTCATTCTCTATCGAATACGGGTATTCTCTTTTTATAAACGATATGACTATTATATGAGATATAAAGTTTAGTTAATATAAAAAAAGAGAAAGGAAAAATATCTCGTATCTTTTAGGAGACGGAGTGTACTATGTCAGCCGTGTATACGAGTCGCTCTAGCCCAGCCCAGCCCATTATCAGATGCGAGGGACACTGATAGGTGGGGTCACTTGTTCAACATCATCAAGGTGGAACCAGACCACGCAAATGCATCCTCACCACTCTCCTCTTGCTCTCGCCGCCAGCGCACCGCACCGCGCCGCCGCCATGCTCCGCCTAAAGAAATGCATCCTCACCGAACTGCCCCTCCCTTCCACCTCCGCCTACGCCATCTCCCCTCTCCACCGCCATGCCCGCCGTCTCCCCCAACCCTAGTAGCTTCGCCGTGGAGGAGTACCTCATCGCCACCTGCGGCCTCACCCGACCACAGGCCGTCAAGGCCTCCCCCAAGTTCTCCCACCTCAAGTTGCCCACGAATCCGGATGTTGTCCTTGCCTTCCTCGCTGGTCTCGGCCTCTCCACCGTCATGTCGCAACTCTTGTTGCCAAGGACCCCAAGTTCCTCTACGCCGGCGTCGAGAGAACCCTGTAACCCGCCGTCCTCGGGCTCACCGACCTCGGTCTCTCACGTCCCGACATCTCACGCCTCGTCTCGCTCGCCGGTGAGTTCTTCCGCGGCAGATCTGTCTCCTCGAAGCTATCCTACTTCCTATCCCTCTTCAGATCCTACCACGACCTCCTCCGGGTACTAACGCACAGCCCCAATCTCCTCGGATGCCACCTTGACAGGGTTGTCAAGCCCAACATCGTGTTACTGCAGGAGTGCGGGCTAGGTGCTTGCGATATTGCCAAGCTATGCCTCGTCGTGCCATGGCTGCTCAGTAGTGGCCCGAAGCGAGTTCATGCCATGGTGGCGTGCGCCAAAGGTCTCGGTGTGCTCCGTCGATCTGGGATGTTTAGGCAAGCGCTTCAAGCTGTCGCATTTTCCGACAAGAAGAAGATTGCCGCCAAATTGGAGTTCTTGAAGAAGACATTTAGGTGGTCGCATGCCGAGGTGGGCATTGTTGTTTCTAAGGCTCCAGGGGTGCGCTGACCAAGTCGAATGACATGCTGCAGCGCAGGTCCGAGTTTCTCATCTCCAAGGTGGGGTTGGAACCGGCATACATCGTGTATCGTCCAGCAATGCTCATGTATAGCTTGGAGGGCAGGATCAGACCCCGATACTACGTTGTAAAGTTTCTCAAGGAAAATGGATTGATAGATCACAACCGAGGCTTCTTTAATACAGTCATGGTCAGGGAGAAGGTATTTGCGGAAAGGTTCATATGCCCTCACAAGAAAGATGCACCGCGTAGTGCTTGGTACGGGGTGCTAGTTGGGCCTTTCTTTTTCCTGCCGATGGAGGCACTGTGTCAAAGCATCGTGACTTGAAGGAGCGGTTATTTCTCCCTGGCACCGGCTGGCACCTGAAACAAAACTTTTACCACCCGTCCTAAGCACCTGTGTAATCCATTTTTATAGAAGAAAAAAACCGGGTTTTGTTTCTTAGGCACCTATGTAAGGGGAAAATATCAGGTGCTCCCATCTTTGGGGTGCTCCCCATGCTCTAACTTTTAAAAGATCAATTCTAGATGTTTTAATTGTTTTGAAAAAAACCGTGAATGTTCACTTGGAATGTGACTACAACTCCTACAAATTTCAGGCCCAAACTCTAAATGAACATTAAGAAACAAAAATGTGGAATCTAGCATGAATAGTGCCATAAAAAGACAAAAGCAACATTTGACACTATTCACATCTGAATTCGTCTTTTTTCTTTCTCAATGTACATTTTCAGTTTGGACCTGAAATTATTAGAGGTTGTAGTAACATTCCTTGTGAACATTTATATTTTTTCCAAAAATTTTGAAACATTTAAAATTGATGTTTTGATGTTGGAGCATGGGGAGCACCCCAAGGATGGGAGCACCTGATATTTTCCTCCTATGTAAGCACCTGCCATTGTACATGGCTTTAGATACTTTTACCACCATCAGTCCATCACAGTCTGTAATGGCACTTCTCCCTTCTTGGGACTTCTTGTGAGTTAGTGATAAAGTCTTCCAAAATAATTCTCCCAATAATTTTAGGGCCACAATATGGAAGGACCGTCAGATCTGGAGGTCCCCCCAGCTAACAATTCGTTTGACAGGGAGGGAGGGTGGATTGAAATAAAATTCCTCCCTTGAGCCTTCGCTCTAGTGGTTTTCCAGCGCGATCCTCAGTTGGGCCAGAGGCAGAGTTAACTAGTTTTATGAAAAATTGCCAGGACGAAAAATATATATTTTCCTATACTGAAAAGACACGGAAAAACATAAAATTTAGAATTTACATGCTCTAATTTATAATATTGCCATGCTATACTTTATAAAACTGCCGTCCTATAATTTATAAACTTACCAGGTTGGTTGGATGAATGTTTGAACATAAGTTTCACATACATAATATACATGAAAACAGGAAAACTAAACAATTACGTTTGAACCTAAGTAGCCATTGTTTCATAAGATGATGGCATTTTTTTGAAACATAGAAGCTACGAAATACTCCCTCCGCCTCATTATATAAGCCGTTTTTGCAAGCTAACAATGTATTATGGGACAGAGGGAGTAGTCTTATGAAAACAAACTGTCATCCTACAGTATATTATGAATTGGGGCTTCAAACCTGGATTTCGTCACGAATATCATTCTATAGTCCCATCTGTGGCTTCTTTTTTACATGAAATGAATCTTCTACATCTAAATAGCTAAACCCCACTAACTATTTCTCTCGACATGCAAGCACAACATGCATGAGAAAAGGCCGACCCACACTATCATATGTCTCTCAACATGCAAGCATACATAAGAATTTTCATTCTATTATGCTATACATATTAAATAAACATTTTACAACTATATAAAAATCAAACATAATAAATTGTATGTATTTTTAGTTTTCTCTTTTGATATTATTACTTCAAATATTCATGTTTCATACTGTGAATCACATTCAAATATGTTGCAAAATATTCCCGCAACAAAGTGCGGGGTATCATCTAGTTGATATTATTGCTTAACTCGATTAAACAAAGAGATACAACGAAGACCATTGATAAAAATAAAGCTACATAAAATTCCTGCAAAATTGTCATCTGGAGCTCTGCTCATGTTGTTTCAAGCATCCGACAACGAAAACATCAAACCCCATTATTTGGTTTCTAAAAAAACACTCACAAATGAGAGAATCGATTCAACCGTTGCAGCCGCTGGCGAGATCTTAGGTGTCAAAGTCTTCTTCCTACTGCATTCACCGGCAGAGCCATGAGAAAAACTCTGTGCTGCAACCTCGTTGCCGTCTCTGGTCCTGTGTCTCAAAGGAGCAAGCTTGCTTAAAGCCAGGATCATGTAGGAAGCAGGTGTTGTTGCGAGTTAAACATGTTGTTGTTTGATGGCAATACACCGAGGGGAAGCACAACAACACGCCTACCATAGGGCGACGATCATCTTGGAGGGAGCCCGACGACAGGGGGGAGTCCGGGAGCACGAGGATCATCTTGGAGTGCAAGCCACAAATGGCGATGGCTTGAGGTCAGTTAGATCCCTGTGTAAACCCTAGCCCCCATTGTCTATATTAGGCGGGGGTAGGGATCGGCCAAGTCCATCTATCCTCATAGAAACACACTCATGGTAGTCATGCATGATCCCCCATTGTAATCCCTTGCATGAGGAACTCCACAAGAAATACATATCAGAAGCAGAATGTAGGGGATTACCAACCCCCTCGTGTGAACGGTGAACCCCGTTCTGTTACTTCTGGCCGCATTCGCGACCCTACTGAGGGAATTCACGGTTTATGTACCCTCTATTGGTGTGCCAGGCATGCGCTATACTAGTCGGAGAACAAACCCAGATCAAATCGTTATACATGACCGACGACTTCATGTCGGGCCAGACTTTAGTCTTTGGCTCTTTCGACCACGAGGTCGACAATCGGGGGATGCTTTACAACGTAATGCAGCCCTCCTTCATTGGTACCATCTATTTCTACTTTGACCAACACGACGATATCGTGTGCTTCAACGCCCCTCCATCACCACTGGCAAAGAAGACAGGGCCGACCTCCGGGCGACTGGGCCTTCATCAATGCACCAACCCTCCAAATCGGTAGGTGCCAACATGATCTTCCAAGCTGCCGATACACGTCGGGCTCAGAAGCTCACCTGACGTGTGGTCTACAAAGTCACGATAACCCCAAAAGAGCTCCTGGAGTGGTCCAACTCCACGATCGCCTTCAATCGCACCGACCATCCGACCTACGTTCCCCACCCAGGCAAGTTTGCCATGGTGGTAGATCTGATCGTTGAGGGCTTCCACTCCCGAGTTCGGATGGACGACAGTACTGGCGTAAACACCATCTTTGCATACACTAGCCAAGATGGGGATCTCTGCAGCCCTGGCCCACCAGCTTCCACGGTTTCGTGCCAGGTGAGCAGGTGCACCCAGATCTAGAGGTCGTATTTGGGGGCGAGGAAAACTTCAGATCAAAAAAGCAATCGGATTCGAGGTCGCGCCATTCCTACGTCAAGTTATTTTAAGGTGGGACTAATAAGATCTCTTCCTCTAATCTCTCTGCCCCCAATTTTAACATGGGGCAGGTGAGATCATCCCATTAATCTCTCATGCAATGTCTAAAAAAGACTTGTCTCTTTTCCAAATCTCAAAAGTAATGTCTTAAATCATAGAAGAATTTTTTCTTTTGTTGGTATGTAAAGCAAGGTGGTAAATATTTAGCAATGATGTAATTAGCATAGTCAGCATACCAAAGAGTGTTATGAGCAACATTTATTGCAGCTAGCTGCTCATCAGGAAAACTATCATCAATAGGTAGTGGGTCATCAAGCACATTTTCAAGCCTAGACAAGTTATCAACTACGTGGTTCTCAGCTCCTTTCCTATCAGTGATATATAAATCAAATTCTTGTAGCAAGAGAACCCATCGAATAAGTCTAGGTTTAGCATCTTTTTTTCCATAAGATATTTAATAGCAGCATGGTCGGTGTGAACGATAACTTTAGAGTCAACAATGTAAGATCTAAAATTATCACAAGCAAACACCATTGCTAGGAATTCTTTTTCAGTAGTAGCATAATTCCGTTGAGCACTGTCTAGAGTTTTACTAGCATAATGAATAACATTCAGTTTCTTATCAACTCTTTGTCCTAGAACAGCACCAATAGCGTAATCACTAGCATCACACATAATTTCAAAAGGCAAGTTCCAATCAGGTGGTTGAACAATAGGTGCAGAAATCAAGGCTTTCTTGAGTATTTTAAAGGCTTCTAAACAATCTTCATCAAAAACAAAAGGGACATCCTTTTGCAAAAGGTTTGTAAGAGGCCTATAAATTTTAGAAGAGTCTTTGATAAATCTCCTATAGAAACCAGCATGACCTAGGAAACTACGAATACCTTTGATATCCTTAGGACATGGCATTTTCTCAATTGCATCAACCTTAGCTTTGTCCACTTCAATACCTCTATTAGAAATTTTATGACCCAAGACAATACCTTCATAACCATAAAGTGGCACTTCTCCCAATTCAAGACAAGATTTTTTTGTTCACATCTATGCAAAACTCGATCAAGATTGCTTAAAAAATCATCAAAAGACTTCCCATAAACAGAGAAGTCATCCATGAAAACCTCAACAATCTTTTCACAAAAGTCAGAGAATATAGCAGCCATACATCTTTGAAAGGTAGCAGGTGCATTACATAAACCGAAAGGCATACGTCTATAAGCATAAGTTCCAAAGGGACAAGTAAAAGTGGTATTTTCTTGACCAGGTTGAGAAACAGGTATTTGCAAAAAACCAGAATATCCGTCAAGGAAGGAAAAGTGTGTGTGCTTAGATAATCTTTCAAGCATTTGATCAATAAAAGGCAGAGGGTAATGATCTTTTCTAGTTGCTTTATTTAATTTTCTAAAATCAATTACCATTCTATAGTCTGTAACAATTCTTTGTGGAATAAGTTCATTCTTATCATTAGGAACAACAGTTATACCTCCTTTCTTAGGGACACAATGAGCAGGACTTACCCATCTACTGTCAGTTATAGGATAGATTATGCTTGCTTTCAGAAGTTCTAATATTTCCGTTCTTACCACTTCTTTCATCTTTGGGTTTAACCGACGTTGGTGATCAACAATGGGTTTAGCATCAGGTTCCATATTAATTTTGTGCTGACATAGATTGGGACTAATGCCCTTTAAATCATCAAGAGTATATCCAATAGCAGCTCGGTGCTTCCTTAGAACTTTCAATAATCTTTCTTCTTCATGTTCTGAAAGGTTAGCACTAATAATAACAGGATATATCTTCTTTTCATCAATATAAGCATACTTCAAAGTGTCTGGCAATTGTTTTAATTCAAACACAGGATCACCTTTAGGTGGAGGAGGACCTCCTAGAGTTTCAATAGGCAAGTTGTGTTTAAGCAGAGGACGTTGTTCAAAGAAAATCTTATCTATTTCATTTCTTTCATGCATATATAAATCATTTTCATGGTCTAACAAATATTGTTCTAGTGGATCAATAGGAGGCACATCACAGCAATAGACTCATCATCAAAACTAACACCGGCAGTTTGTTTCTCACAGTCTATTCTAGCATTAACGATGTTCAAGAAAGGTCTACCAAAGATAATGGGACAAAAGTCATCTTGTGGGGAACCAAGAACAAGAAAATCAGTAGGGTATTTTATTTTCCCACACAGGACTTCAACATCTCTAACAATCCCTATTGGTGATATATTGTCTCTATTAGCCAGTTTAATAGTAACATCTATGCTTCTATCTCTGCAGGTGCTATGTCATTCATAATTTCTTGATATAAGGTGTAAGGAATAGCACTCACACTAGCACCTATGTCACATAAACCATGATAACAGTGATCTCCTATTTTAACTGAGACAACGGGCATGCCAACAACAGGTCTGTGTTTATCTTTTTTATCAGGTTTGGCAATTCTAGCAACTTCTTCACAGAATAAATAACATGCCCATCTACATTTTCTTCCAAAAGATCTTTAACCATAGCAATACTAGGTTCTACTTTGATTTGTTCATCAGGTTTAGGTGTTCTAATATAGCTTTTGTTAACCACATTTGAAACTTTAGCATGTTCCTTTATCATGACAGGGAAAGGTGATTTCTGAATATAAGCAGAAGGAACAAATGGATCAACATTATAAATTATAGTTTCTTCTTTAACTGGTACCAGTTCTTTAATTTCTTCTTTAACAGGTGGGTGATATTTAAACCACTTCTCTTTAGGGAGATCAACATGAGTAGAAAATGATTCACAAAAGGAGGCTACTATCTCAGAGTCAAGTCCATATTTAGTGCTAAACTTTTGAAAAGCATCGGTATTCATAAAAGATTTAACACAATCATACTTAAGCTTAATACCTGACTCTTTACCTTCGTCGAGTTCCCAATCTTCAGAGTTGCATTTAATTCTTTTCAAAAGATCCCACCGGAATTCCCTAGTCTTCTTCATAAAAGAATAAGCACAAGAAGTATCAAGCATGGTTTGATCATTACGAGAAAGCCGAGCACAAAAGTTCTGGATAATAGTTTCTTTTGAGAGCTCATGATTGGGGCATGAATATAACATTAACTTAAGCCTCCCCTAAGTTAGAGCGATACTTTCTCCTCCACGAGGACAAAAATTATATATATAATTCCGATCACGATGAACTAGATGCATAGGATATTTTTTTGGTGGAACTCCAATTTCAAACGATTCCAATTCCAAGATCTAATATCATCACATAGCCTATACCATGCCAATGCTTTTCCCTTCAAAGATAAAGGGAAAACCTTTTTCATAACTTCATCCCCAGGTAAACCTGCAAGCTTGAACAATCCACAAATTTGTTCTACATATATCAAGTGCATATCAGGATGTTCGATTCCATCTCGTGCATAAGGATTAGCTAGCAGTTGTTCTATCATAACCGAAGGGATTTCAAATTCAATATTTTCAGTAGGTGCAGTACGTTGAGGGGTAGATAATTGTGGTTCCAATCGAGGTGAACATACCCGAACAAACCTCTCAAAGTATTGTTTTCCATAGTAACAAGTGACAATAAATTTCAGCACACTATATAAATGTTTCCTTACCAAATTCCACTTACCAAAGGCGCTTCACTCCCCGGCAATGGCGCCAGAAAATAGCCTTGATGACCCACAAGTATAGGGGATCAATTGTAGCTCTTTTTTATAAGTAAGAGTGTCAAACCCAACGAGGAGTACAAGGAAATGACAAGTAGTTTTCAGTAAGGTAATGTCTGCAAGTGCTGAAATTGTAAGTAACTGAGTAGTTTGATAGCAAGATAATTTATAACGGGCAAGTAACGATAATAGTAGCAAAAGTGCAGCAAGATAGCCCAATCCTTTTGAGGCAAAGTATAAGCCAAAATGGTCTCTTATGATAAGCAAAGCGTTCTTGATGGTACACGGGAATTTCATCCGGTCACTTTCATCATGTTGGTTTAATTCGTATTCGGTACTTTGCTAATTTGATATGTGGGTGAAACGGTGCTTAGGTGCTGTTCTTACTTGAACAAACCTCCTACTTATGATTAACCCTCCCACAAGCATCCGCAACTACGAGAAAAGTATTAAGAATAAATTCTAACCATAGCATTAAACTTTTGGATCCAATCGGTCCCTTACGGACACTACTAGGGAAAAGCCTAGTAGTAGCGCGGGTTTAAAGCCTACTAGTAGCGCGTGTCACCGCGCTACTAGTAAGGCGCTACAGCTATTCCTTAGTAGTAGCGCATGCAACATACGCTACTACTAAGACACATAGCCACAGTGTGTGTTGCTTCCAGCGCTACTGCTAATCAAACTAGTAGTAGCGTGTTTCCGGTCCAGCACTACTAGTATATTTTTTTCATTTTTCATTTTTAGTGTATTTATACGTCGTTATATAAATTTGATACAGTACCAATTATGAGATTGTGATATCATTATGTCCATAACAGTGTGTGAAATGAAGGTGGATTAGGTTCAAGTGGAGGCAGCATGTAGTGCATCTCGAAACTATACTAGTAATCCAAACTTAATCTACTTTGGATTAGTAGTACTTTCGATGTGCACCACATGTTGCCTCCACTTGAATCTAATCCGCCAACACAAGCTATTTAATAATCATCATAGTCATTACCACCAACACTAGCTATTTAATCATCATAGTCATAGTGTAGCACATTATCATCTTCAAACTCATTCTAGCTAGCTAATCACCACCAACACTAGCTACGGTAGCTATCTAATCACCACCAACACTAGCTAATAATAATCATCATAGTCATTATCACCAACTCTAGCTATTTAATTATCATAGTCATAGTGTAGCACATCATCATCTTCAAACTCATTCTAGCTAGCTAATCACTCCTGCTGCTCTCTCTCAGATAAAATAGCATAGAACATGTGTAGCTCTCCTGATTCATCATATTGGAGCATGCAGATGAACCTGTCTCCTAATTGTGGGATGCGCTTCTGGTTGCTGCCCCCTAGTACTTCTCTGCGATCCTTCACAATTTTGCTCCAGTCTTTCACTATTAAGGATTCCTCGGTTTTAGAAATCCTGAATGCACTCATGCGCGCTGTAGGATGTCTTGGCCGTAAGCTAATCATTGCCATGCGACCTTCTCGATCCAATGAGGCACAACTATCATCGGGAGTCTCTGTTAAAGAACATCGTATAGTAACATACTTAGCAATGAAGTTTAGCTTAAAAAATAATGTATGCAAAAGATGCACTGAGGACAAATAGTAAAAATCTTACCATCTTTCCTAAATAGATGTGACCGTAGTTCAATACGAACACTATTGGTCGCACGTTTTGAGTACTAAGATTTTCAAGTCCAGGAAAATAATTTCTCTTGACAGCATCAAGATCCTCAAGCCATGAAACATAATGACTTATCTCCTCACAGTTTAGTTCAGCCCCGGGACAGTGGACGGTCCTGTCTACCAAGCGTCGGACATGTTTGCTTGAATGGAATTAAGCTGTCAATAGAAATTAGTTGTCAACTATTTTTGAATAAACAATATCTAAGACATAAATATGGTTGAGAAACTCACATAATGGTCGAACTGGAGGCGTCTGCACATCGACCCAGATGTCGATATTACCTTCAATATCATCTTCCAGACGAATATCAAAGGTGATAACCATATCAGGCTCAAATGCATAAGCCTTGCATAGTGCTTGCCATGTTTTGCATTCAAAATAGGTGTAGGTGTCTGCATTGTATAATTTTGCGTCGAAAGTATAACCATGCTCGGTCTTCAAGTCAACTCTCTTTACCTCCATAGTTTTCATCGGACTGAAACCAATCTTATCCAGGACAAAAATTCTTGCATGGCATGGGATACGCTAGTAGAATAGTAAAAAATTAAAATTATAAGTTGAAGCAAAAGAAGAAGAAGTCATGCTTAATTACGAAAAAATACTTGTCATTGTGACTTACTGTATCCACTTCGAAGGTCTCATCTAGCTTGACGCTAAAGCGCCTACCATCAACTAGGAAATTTCCGTCGCACAGGTCGCTCTCGTCTTCGCAGTATTCGCACATACCGAAATCCTTTTCGTCGTTAGACATTTCCTATGTTCATAGTTGAAACACACGCTACTTAAAGTCAACTCAAAATATTGTTTGATTCTCTTACTAGCAAATCCGGGGCACTCGATATTTCCTACATCTGGCACAAGTCATGCTTAAATTCATGGAAAAATCCGGCATGGCCTTTGCTAAAATAAGACATTTCGAGCGCCTGAAATTTGCCAGAACGGAAATGAATCAACACTCCGGCAAATCATAGGCCACTCGTAAATGAATCAACACTTCGCACATGAGCATAAACTGGTGCTCATTGCATTTCAATGGTTCAATATTGACAATTTTTTTGAACATATCTTATAACCGGAACACTTCATTTGGTTAAGAAGCATAACTAAATACCCTAGTTTTACTTTATTCAACACCGAGGAGTGGAGAAGGAGGAGGTGGACTTTTAGCTCACCGACTCGGGTGTAGAGGAAGTAGAGGTAGCTCGGATGACGATCACTCCAAGGAGACACGAGTCTACAAAACCCGCATATTCCACCGAGTAAAATTTTAATTAGATCATCAAATCTCGTATAGCATTCTTTGATGACAAAGTGATAATGACATAAATTCAACTAGTTCTATTAATTCAACTAGTTAAACTAAGCACTTACTAAAAATAAACTAGTTCTATTAATTTTCTTACTAAAAATAAACTAGTTCTATATTAAAATTTTAATTAGATCATCAAATCTCATATACCTAATTTTTCTTACTAAAAACAAACTAGTTCTATTAATTCAACTAGTTCAACTAAGCACTTACTATAAATAAAAACAATTATTTTTCTTACTAAAAAACAGTAAAAAAAACTACATTATACAAGAACAGTACAAAAAAAGTTTATGGTTTAGGAGAGATGGAGGGAGGAGGGAGGAGGTAGGAGGAGGAGGGAGGAGAAGGGAGGAGGGGGTGACCGGAGGAGGAGTGGAGGGGGAGGAGGAGGAGGGAGGAGGGGGCGGCCGGACGAGGAGGGATGTGACGCCCCCAATTCAATCATACACTAATCATGCACGCAAACGTGTACGATCAAGATCAGGAACTCACGGGAAGATATCACAACACAACTCTAAAACATAAATAAGTCATACAAGCATCATAATACAAGCCAGGGGCCTCGAGGGCTCTAATACAAGTGCTCGATCATAGACGAGTCAGCGGAAACAACAATATCTGAGTACAGACATAAGTTAAACAAGTTTGCCTTAAGAAGGCTAGCACAAACGGGGATACAGATCGAAAGAGGCGCAGGCCTCCTGCCTGGGATCCTCCTATCCTGGTCGTCGTCAGCGGGCTGCACGTAGTAGTAGGCACCTCCGGTGTAGTAGGAGTCGTCGTCGACAGTGGCGTCTGGCTCCTGGGCTCCAGCATCTGGTTGCGACAACCAGGTAGAAAGGAAAGGGGGAAAAGAGGGAGAAAAGCAACCGTGAGTACAGATCCAAAGTACTCGCAAGCAAGGAGCTACACTACAAATGCATGGGTATATGTGTAAAGGGCCATATCGGTGGACTGAACTGCAGAATGCCAGAATAAGGGGGGATAGCTATTCCCGTCGAAGGCTACGCTTCTGGCAGCCTCCATCTTGCAGCATGTAGAAGAGAGTAGATTGAAGTCCTCCAAGTAGCATCGCATAGCATAATCCTACCCGGCGATCCCCTCCTCGTCGCCCTGTTAGAGAGCGATCACCGGGTTGTATCTGGCACTTGGAAGGGTGTATTTTATTAAGTATCCGGTTCTAGTTGTCATAAGGTCAAGGTACAACTCCGGGTCGTCCTTTTACCGAGGGACACGGCTATTTGAATAGATAAACTTCCCTGCAGGGGTGCACCACATAACCCAACACACTCGATCCCATTTGGCCGGACACACTTTTCTGGGTCACGCCCGGCCTCGGAAGATCAACACGTCGCAGCCCTACCTAAGCACAACAGAGAGGTCAGCACGCCGGTCTAAATCCTATGGCACAGGGGTCTAGGCCCATCGCCCATTGCACACCTGCACGTTGCGAGGGCGGCCGAAAGCAGACCTAGCCTAGTAGGCGTTCCAGTCCAATCCGGCGCGCGCCGCTCAGTCGCTGACGTCACGAAGGCTTCGGCTGATACCACGACGTCGAGTGCCCATAACTGTTCCCGCGTAGTTGGTTAGTGCATATAGACCAAATGGCCAGACTCAGATCAAATACCAAGAACTCGTTAAGCGTGTTATTTTGACGTAACCGCGGACGCCGTCCAGGGCCAGGCCCACCTCTCACCTAGGCGGTCTCAACCTGCCATGTCGCTCCGCCACAAAGATCCACTCGCGGGTACTCCTACGAGCCGACCCGACTTTAGTCACCACAGGTGTCATGTATAGAGTATATAAGTATATACCCGTGATCACCGCCCAAGTGATCACGGCCCGATAGTATAGCACAGCAGACGGACAAGAATGTAGGGCCACTGATGGAAAACTAGCATCCTATACTAAGCATGTAGGATTGCAGGTAAAGGTAACAACAGTAGTAGCAAGGATAGGCTATGCATCAGGATATGATTAACGGAAAGCAGTAACATGCTACACTACTCTAATGCAAGTAGTATAGAGAAGAATAGGCGATATCTGGTGATCAAGGGGGGGGCTTGCCTGATTGCTCTGGCAAGAAGGAGGGGTCGTCAATAGCGTAGTCGGTCGGGGCACCAGCAGCGGCGCCGGTCTCGAAGTCTACCGGAGAGAAGAGGCGTAAGAAACAATGAATACAATGCAAACAGATGCATGACGATGCATGACATGACAAAGCGTGATGCTAGGTGTTCCCTAACGCGGTAGTAGGTGATACCGGCGAAGGGGGGGCATCCGGGAAAGTATTCTCAATGTTTCGCGTTTTCGGACAGATGGACCGGAGGCGAAATGTTGCAGGTTCACTATGCTAGGGACGTGTGGTGAAAGAACGGGCTGCGTATCCGGATTCGTCTCGTCGTTCTGAGCAACTTTCATGTAGAAAGTATTTTCATCCGAGTTACGGATTATTTTATATGATTTTCTAAAGATTTAATCATTTTTTGGAATTATTTAAATTAACAGAAAAGGGAATTATGACATCAGCATGATGCAATGCTGACGTCAGCAGTTCAACAGGTCGGCTGACCGGTCAAACCAGACAGGTGGAGCCCACATGTCAGCCACTGTTAATTAACAGAGTTTAAATTAAACTAATCTGAGGTTAAATAGCTACTGGGCCCCACATGTCAGTCTCTAATTAGTAACTAATTAGGTTTTAATTATTAAAACATTTTAATTAATTAATATAGGAGGTGGAGCCCACGTGTCAGTGGCACTGGGCTGCCTGGTCAGTAGTTGACTGGGTCAACCCAGTCAACTGGGGCCCACGGGGCCCGCTGGCAGTGATCCTGGGGTGGCCCCAGGTGTGCCACTTCGGTGGTGGCCGGCGGCTCGACGCCGGCGACGCCAAAATGCGGCGGAGGGCCTCGGGCCTCGTCGGATTTCGCCTACGGGCGACCATTCCGCGCGCGCTAGGGTGCGTTTGAACGGGCATCCAACGCCGCATCGATTGGTGGCCTCGGCCGCAGCAGGGGAGGCCGGAAAAGATGCCGGCGACGAGATGGAGCGGGCGGCCGTTATGGGTGAGCTCAGGTTCGTCGACACAGGGCACGGGGAGGCTCGTGGGCGTGCTGGTTGGGCTCCTGGGAGCACCAGGAACTCGACCGTGGGCTTGCGCGAGCGTGACGGCGGCTGTGGCCACGGCGGCGAGGCGATCCGCGGCGACGGGCTCATGGCAACGACGACAAGGTAGCTACGGGGCGCGACTGGTCAATGAAGAGGAGCAAGGGATGAAGAAGCTCACCGCGCGGCTCACACGTAGGCCCGTGACGGTTTAGGAGCGCAGAGGTGGCCGGAGACGACGGCGGTCACCGGCGACAGAGAAGATGGGGACGAGGTGGATCCGGCGCTGTGGTGCCTCCTGGCTCCAACGGCGGGCACCGGTCGACATGGAGGACGACGACGGACGCCTACGGCATGTCGGGGGTGCAGGGCAATGACGGTGGCCGCGGGGACGACGGAGAACGGCGGCGAGCACGCTCGGTTGCGGTGGGGATCGAGGGGGGAAAGAGAGATGGATCTGAGGGGGAGGCGCAGAAGCGCAGGAACCGTGGGCGGGGCGAGTGGGAGAGGGGCCCGAGGAGGCAGGGGCGCTGGCGTCCTTATCCTTGACCCCGGCGAGGGGGGTCCGGCGGGGACGCGCCCCTGTTCCGACCCTGGTCGGGGGAAGAGGGGAGGGGAGGGAGCGACCGAGGGAGGCGGCCGGGCGGGCCGGATGGGCCAGGTGGGCCGGCCTGGCTGCGAGCTGGGCCGTCTGGTCCAGGGGGTCCTTTTCTCTTTTTTTCTTTTTCTCTTTCGTCTACCTCTTTTGTATTTTCTTTTCTTTATTTTTATTTTCTGTTTTATTTCACTTTAAAATACTTAGGCACTTTCTAAGAAAATGTTTTCTCCACAATAATTACCAGTGCAATATTTGGCACCCACCGAACATTTTTGTTTTGACTTTTGAAAACTTTGGGTGTTTGTCACTAATTCATTCTTTTGAATTTGAAATGTTTTGAACTAACACTTGATTAGCAACAGTAACAAAGATGACCTGACATCATCAGAAGAGTTTTATTGTAGCCTAATTATCCGGGCGTTACAAATCTCCTCCACTATAAGAAATATCGTCTCGAGATTTAGGAGGTAGAAGGAAACAGTGCGGGGTATTCATCACGCAGGCGATCCTCGCGTTCCCAAGTGGCTTCATCCTCAGAATGGTGCGACCACTGGACTTTGAGGAACTTGATCGCCTTCTGACGTGTGCGGCATTCAGCTTAGTCGAGAATGCGAACCGGATGCTCTTTATAGGAGAGGTCCTGCTGCAATTCGAGCACTTCATGATCCACTGCTCGGATTGGGTCCTTGAAGCAACGGCGGAGCTGTGGCACGTGGAACACATAGTGAACCTGAGAAAGGTTCGGCGGGAGTTCAAGTTGGTATGCCACTTTTCCACGCCTTTCGAGAATAGTGAATGGGCCAATATAGCGAGGAGCTAGTTTGCCCTTGATCCCAAAGCGGTGAGCACCCTTCATTGGTGTGACTCGAAGATAAGCCTTTTCGCCAGGTTGATAGACCATGTCTTTATGATGACGGTCATACTGACTCTTCTGACGTCACCGAGCAGTCTTGAGATTCTCACGAATAATGCGGACTTGTTCTTCGGCATGTTGGATAATATCCGGACCAAAGAGTGGACGTTCCCCAGTTTCTGACCAGTTCAGAGGGGTTCGGCACTTTCGTCCATATAACACTTCGAAGGGGCCATCTTCAGACTAGCTTGATAGCTATTATTATAAGAGAACTCAGCATACGGGAGAGATTCCTCCCATTTCTTGCTGAAGGAAATAACACAAGCTCGAAGCATGTCTTCGAGAACTTGGTTGACGCGTTCAACTTGCCCTTGCGACTGAGGATGAAACGCAGTACTGAATGACAGATGAGTTTCCATAGCTTCTTGGAAACTTGCCCAGAATCTTGAAGTGAATAAGCTGCCACGGTCTGAGCTGATAACCAATGGGATACCGTGAAGTGAAACAATTCTGGACATGTAGAGAGTTGCAAGCTGACTAGCAGTGATCGTTTCTTTGACCGCCAGAAAATGTGCAACTTTAGAAAGCCGGTCAATGACGACAAGAATAGCATCATCACCCTTCTGCGATTTGGGAAATCCAGTGACGAAGTCCATCTCAACATGGTCCCATTTCCATTCAGGAATAGAGATAGGTTGCAGAGTTCCAGCAGGCCTTTGATGTTCTGCTTTGATACGACGGCAAACGTCACATTCAGCAACATAACGAGCAATGTCTTGCTTCATATTAGACCACCAGAATCTCTGACGGATGTCTTGGTACATCTTTGTACTGCCAGGATGGATACATAGAGGCGTATCATGAGCTTCTTTCATAACTTCCTGAGTCATATCCAGGTTTTTCTCTGCACATGGCACCACTAGGCGGCCCTTGAAGTACAAAGTGCCATCTTCAGCAATAGTGAAGAATGAGGGCTTTCCTTCTGCGAGGTAGCGCTTAATCTTGTGGGTTCAGAGTCATATCCCTGTATTCTCTTGATGGAGTCCAAGAGATCTGGTTCGACAGCCAGGGTATTGAGCGAACCCTGGGAAACAACCCGGAGGTTCATCTTGCGAAACTCCTTAGGAGGGGGAGCGAGTGCACCCGGAGGAACAATATGGAGGTTCAGCTTTCTTAATTCTTCAACAAGCGAGGGTTGAACTTTGTGAACCTCGAGGTGGTTGCAATAAGACTTGCGGCTCAAGGCATCAACCATTACATTAGCCTTGCCTGGCGTATAGGAAATACCCAAGTCAAAGTCTGCAACAATCTCCATCCATCTCTGCTGATGGAGGTTCAGGTCTGGCTGAGTAAACAGATACTTCAGACTTTGGTGGTCAGTGAAGATCTCGCAACGATTACCGAGAAGGTAATGTCGCCACTGCTTCAGCGCATGAATGACAGCAGCAAGTTCGAGGTCGTGAACTGGATAGTTCTCTTCGTGAGGGCGCAATTGCCGAGAGGCATACGCAATCACTTTGCGGTCTTGCATTAGGACATAGCCTAATCCTTGACAGGAAGCGTCGCAGTAAATGACAAAGTCCTTCTTAGTATCAGGTGGAGCTAGAACTGGGGCAGAAGTCAACTTGTCTTTGAGTGCCTGGATACTTTCCTGACATTTGTCTGTCCATTGGAACTTGACGCCCTTATGCAACAGGTTAGTCAGAGGCCTGGCGATCTTGGAGAAGTTCTCGATGAATCGACGGCAATAGCTGGCGAGACCGAGAAAACTTCTGACTTGCTTAACGTTCTTGGGAGGAGTCCAATCAAGGATAGCCTGGACTCGTTCAGGGTTGACGGCAATACCATCCTTAGGGATGACATGCCCAAGATAGGTTACTTCGGGTAGCCAGAATTCACATTTGGAGAACTTGGCATATAGTTGATGGTCTCGTAGCTTTTCCAGCACAAGACGAAGATGTTCAGCATGTTCCTCTTCGTTTTTGGAAAATACCAGGATATCATCCGGATAAACCACGACGAACTTGTCGAGGTAATCCATGAATATATAGTTCATCAGACGAGAGAAGGTGGCTGGAGCATTGGTTAAACCGAAAGACATGACGGTGTACTCGTATGAACCATATCGAGTCACGAAGGCGGTCTTTGGGATATCCTCTTCGCGAACACGGATCTGGTAGTAACCCAACCTCAAGTCGAGCTTAGAGAACACTGATGAACCCACCAGTTGATCATACAGATCATTGATCGGAGGAAGAGGGTATTTATTCTGAATGGTAGCTTGGTTTATAGGACGGTAGTCTTGAACTAATCGGTTTGTCCCATCCTTCTTCTTGACAAAGAGAGAAGGTGCTCCCCAAGGAGAGCAACTTGGGCGAATGAATCCTTTGCGAAGAGATTTGTCGATTTCCTCCTTAAGCTCAAGGAGTTCATGCGGCGGCATCTTGTAGGGTCGTTTGGCTATAGGAGTGGTGCCTGGTTTCAAGTCGATGATGAATTCGACAGCCCTAGTAGGGGGAATCCCTGGAAGTTCTTCAGGAAAGACGTCGAGGAATTCACGCACGACGGGAATGTTTTCAATGCCCTCGAGTGGTGCAGCGTTCAATGCATTCAATGCATAGAGCCTTGCCTCGGCATTTTGCACCAGATGAGCTTGGTAAGTAACTATTTCATCTGAAGGGTGTAGCAGATGGACGGTCTTAGTGGCGCAAACGATTGAAGCAGTATGCGCTTTTAACCAATTCATTCCCAGAATGAGATCAATGCTACATGACTTCAGTACGATGGGAGAGACAAGAAATTCCAGTCCTTCGATTTCAACGGGGACGTCGTTGCAAATCATGGAGGTTCGACATTGGCCCGCAGGGGTGTGTACTAATAGTGAAGCATTCATGTCTTCGCTTTTAATGCCATGCATGAATGCAAAATCTTCTGACATGAATGAATGTGATGCACCTGTATCAAATAAAACGGATGCTGGTACTGAATTTACGAGGAGTGTACCCATCACAGTAGCAGGCTGGTCTTGAGCTTCATTGAGATCAACGTGGTTGGCATGAACACGACCATAAGACTTGGCCTTGTTGCTGCGGGGCTGGTTGCTTCCATGGCCAGTTGCTGGAAGGGCCAGTTGATTCTGGTTCTGGTTGCATTCTCTAGCACGGTG
Organism: Aegilops tauschii subsp. strangulata; assembly: GCF_002575655.3. NCBI lineage: Eukaryota > Viridiplantae > Streptophyta > Magnoliopsida > Poales > Poaceae > Aegilops > Aegilops tauschii. The sequence continues at coordinate 41,073,472 of NC_053040.3, read as the reverse complement.
TCCTGGTTGACCACACCTGAAGCACAAACCATTATTGGGAGTGGGAGCAGGAGCTCGGGGTGGTGGTGCTGGAAGCCTTGGCTGCCTAGTTGGAGGAGTAGGCAGTCGAGGTGCAGCATAGGTCTGCCTTGGGGCAGGTGCAATTGGCTGGTACATGCTGTTGGGAATCCATATCTTACGCTTCTGCGAGGGCGGGCCCGAAGATGAGCCCGTGTCACGGTTGCTCCTGTGAGAGCTCTGGTATTCCTGCAGACCAGTTTCGACATTGATGGCCTTGTTCACCAAGGTGGCGAAATCAGCAAAGTCATGCACTAGAAGTGCGAGCTTGATGTCAGCTTGAAGGCCGTCACGGAACTTCTCCTGTCTACGGGCATCAGTTGCAATGTCCTCTTCAGCATAGCGAGACAAGTCCAGAAACTCCCACTGATAAGCTTCAACAGTTTTGTTGCCTTGGGTGAGGTTGCGGAACTCACACTTCTTCCGGTCCATGACTCCTTGAGGAATGAAGCGGGCACGGAAAGCAGCTTGGAAGTCTGGCCAGGTGATGATTGTTCCAGCTGGCAGAGTACGCCTGTGGCTGTCCCACCATTGAGTTGCGGGTCCCTTCAGGAAGAAGGAAGCAAAGGTGACATAGCTGGCAGGGGCTACATCGCCAGATTCCATCTCATAGGTGATGTCACAGCGCCAGTCATCAGCATCCAGAGGCTGAGTTGAGCTGCGGTACACAGTTGGGTTGAGGCGCATGAAATCCTGCAGAGTTACTGGGGTTGGTTGCTGGTCCATATTGGGGCGAGGAAACTGAGCCATCATATTTTCCATGAATTGGCGGTTCAGTTCAAACTGTTGGATCATACCAGCCATGTACTCAGGTGGTGGTGGGGCATTGCCACCACTACCACGACCACCTGGTCTAACCATCCTGCTAATATATAACAGCAGTAGTTCAGCATTGAGAAATTTTCAAAGACAAGAATCATTCATGATGAAACATGCATAATGAAAGGAGCACGATAGCTACTACATAGTAGTCGACATAACTTACAAAAGGGGTCATGCATAGAGTTCAGTACACAGAGTTCAGTACATAGACTAAAACACCATAGGCGGCACACAGGCTCGCGGCGAATGCATCTAACACTAACAAGCAAGCCTACATCAGTCCCAAGAGGTACTGTGGAGATAGGTGTAGCCCGAAAGCTGGTAGTGTCGCATCGGGAACTCCACGTCAGCAACCTGGGGTCCGCGAATACTCTGGTGCAGAACCTGACGCTCAGGTGGCAGAAGAGGACCAAGTGCGGGAGAGTAGCCTCCCACATCTGGCTAGCCGACACCCTGGGGCATCACAGTCCTGGCTGGGTAGATCGCAGAACGGGACAGCTCTCTAGATCGGACAAAGGGGTGCAACAACGTCAGAGCATGGTAAAGGTGCTGACGGGTGGTGTACAACTCGTGGCGAAGAGCTTGGTTAGCTCGATCCAGCCCATCAGCATGCAGAACCAGGTTCTGATGGTAGAAGGGCTCTCGGGTGACAGTGGAGTAGGCAGCAGTATAGTATCCCTCCGCACCAACATCAGATGCGATAGCAATGTGCCTGAAAGGGGAGGTGTCCAACTCCCGATACTCTCCACGAAGACGTGTCAGAGCAGCATAAGCAGCATCGTGGATAGCCATATCGATGGTCACTCCAACACCATGAGCGGTGTGCAACACAGTAGTGGAGTCATACTCCCGAGAGTAGAGGTGGACGATGGCACGGTACTGCTCCTGGTTAAAGTCCTGGTACTCCTCGTAGACGGTGTACTCAGGGTGCCAGCGATAACCCAGATAGGTCATCATCTCAGCTAGCACAGCAAGTGATCCCGAGGCACCAATGGCCGTCGTGTGGCGCAAGACCTGCCTCGTGGGTTCCATCTGAAAGCAAAGATGTTTCAAAGGAGTTAGATGACGGTGTGGGAATTGTTCAAAATAGTATTCTAAGAAATAACTATGGCTTATCCAACTTTGGGGTGACTGTGGTCATGGGATCCTAGTGTTAGAGTTAGTAAATTCGTTTAACCCGAGTAGAAGAGAGTTCAGAGTCCCAGAGTAAAGGTCGAGGAGTAAAAGATCCTAGTACCACCCAATGGCGACGTGGGCCCGTAAGACACACAGCCATGTTAGTAAAAGTTTTGTAATGTCTAGACTCGACTTCGGCCAAGGAGTGTGGAAGGGGGATTCCTACAGGCAGTCGGCTCTGATACCAACTTGTGACGCCCCCGATTCAATCGTACACTAATCATGCACGCAAACGTGTACGATCAAGATCAGGGACTCACGGGAAGATATCACAACACAACTCTAAAACATAAATAAGTCATACAAGCATCATAATACAAGCCAGGGGCCTCGAGGGCTCGAATACAAGTGCTCAATCATAGACGAGTCAGCGGAAGCAACAATATCTGAGTACAGACATAAGTTAAACAAGTTTGCCTTAAGAAGGCTAGCATAAACGGGGATACAGATCGAAAGAGGCGCAGGCCTCCTGCCTGGGATCCTCCTAACTACTCCTGGTCGTCGTCAGCGGGCTGCACGTAGTAGTAGGCACCTCCGGTGTAGTAGGTGTCATCGTCGACGGTGGCGTCTGGCTCCTGGGCTCCAACATCTGGTTGCGACAACCATGTAGAAAGGAAAGGGGGAAAAGAGGGAGAAAAGCAACCGTGAGTACTCATCCAAAGTACTAGCAAGCAAGGAGCTACACTACATATGCATGGGTATATGTGTAAAGGGCCATATCGGTGGACTGAACTGCAGAATGCCAGAATAAGGGGGGATAGCTATTCCCGTCGAAGGCTACGCTTCTGGCAGCCTCCATCTTGCAGCATGTAGAAGAGAGTAGATTGAAGTCCTCCAAGTAGCATTGCATAGCATAATCCTACCCGGCGATCCCCTCCTCGTCGCCCTGTTAGAGAGCGATCACCGGGTTGTATCTGGCACTTGGAAGGGTGTATTTTATTAAGTATCCGGTTCTAGTTGTCATAAGGTCAAGGTACAACTCTGGGTCGTCCTTTTACTGAGGGACACGGCTATTCAAATAGATAAACTTCCCTGCAGGGGTGCACCACATAACCCAACACGCTCGATCCCATTTGGCCGGACACACTTTTCTGGGTCATGCCCGGCCTCGGAAGATCAACACGTCGTAGCCCTACCTAAGCACAACAGAGAGGTCAGCACGCCGGTCTAAATCCTATGGCGCAGGGGTCTGGGCCCATCGCCCATTGCACACCTGCACGTTGCGAGGGCGGCCGAAAGCAGACCTAGCCTAGTAGGCGTTCCAGTCCAATCCGGCGCGCGCCGCTCAGTCGCTGACGTCACGAAGGCTTCGGCTGATACCACGACGTCGAGTGCCCATAACTGTTCCCGCGTAGTTGGTTAGTGCGTATAGACCAAATGGCCAGACTCGGATCAAGTACCGAGAACTCGTTAAGCGTGTTATTTTGAAGTAACCGTGGACGCCGTCCAGGGCCAGGCCCAGCTCTCACCTAGGCGGTCTCAACCTGTCCTGTCGCTCCGCCACAAAGATCCACTCGCGGGTACTCCTATGAGCCGACCCGACTTTAGTCACCACAGGTGTCATGTATAGAGTATATAAGTATATACCCGTGATCACCGCCCAAGTGATCACGGCCCGATAGTATAGCACAGCAGACGGACACGAATGTAGGGCCACTGATGGAAAACTAGCATCCTATACTAAGCATGTAGGATTGCAGGTAAAGGTAACAACAGTAGTAGCAAGGATAGGCTATGCATCAGGATAGGATTAACGGAAAGCGGTAACATGCTACACTACTCTAATGCAAGCAGTATAGAGAAGAATAGGCGATATCTGGTCATCAGGGGGGGCTTGCCTGATTGCTCTGGCAAGAAGGAGGGGTCGTCAACAGCGTAGTCGGTCGGGGCACCAACAGCGGCGTCGGTCTCGTAGTCTACTGGAGAGAAGAGGGGGAAGAAACAATGAATACAATGCAAACAGATGCATGGCGATGCATGACATGACAAAGCGTGATGCTAGGTGTGCCCTAACGCGGTAGTAGGTGATACCGGCGAAGGGGGGGAACATCCGGGAAAGTATTCCCAATGTTTCGCGTTTTCGGACAGATGGACCGTAGGTGAAATGTTGCAGGTTCACTATGCTAGGGACGTGTGGTGAACGAATGGGCTGCGTATCCGGATTCGTCTCGTCGTTCTGAGCAACTTTCATGTAGAAAGTATTTTCATCCGAGTTACGGATTATTTTATATGATTTTCTAAATATTTAATCATTTTCTGGAATTATTTAAATTAACAGAAAAGGGAATTATGACATCAGCATGATGCAATGCTGACGTCAGCAGTTCAACAGGTCGGCTGACCGGTCAAACCAGACAGGTGGCGCCCACATGTCAGCCACTGTTAATTAACAGAGTTTAAATTAAACTAATCTGAGGTTAAATAGCTACTGGGCCCACATGTCAGTCTCTAATTAGTAACTAATTAGGTTTTAATTATTAAAACATTTTAATTAATTAATATAGGAGGTGGGGCCCACGTGTCAGTGGCACTGGGCTGCCTGGTCAGCAGTTGACTAGGTCAACCCAGTCAACTGGGGCCCGCGGGGCCGGGTGGCAGTGACCCTAGGGTGGCCCCAGGTGTGCCACGTCGGCGGTGGCCGGCGGCTCGACGCCGGCGACACCAAAATGCGGCGGAGGGCCTCGGGCCTCGTCGGATTTCGCCTATGGGCGACCATTCCGCGCGCACTAGGGTGCGTTCGAACTGGCATCGAACGCCGCATCGATCGGTGGCCTCGGCCGCAGCAGGGGAGGCTGGAAAATATGCCGGCAACGAGATGGAGCGGGCGGCCGTTATGGGTGCGCTCAGGTTCGTCGACACAGGGCACGGGAAGGCTCGTGGGCGTGCTGGTTGGGCTCCTGGGAGCACCAGGAACACGACCGTGGGCTTGCGCGAGCGTGACGGCGGCTGTGGCCACGGCGGCGAGGCGATCCGCGGCGACGGGCTCACGGCAACGACGACAAGGTAGCTACGGGGCGCGACTGGTCAATGAAGAGGAGCAAGGGATGAAGAAGCTCACCGCGCGCCTCACACGTAGGCCCGTGACGGTTTAGGAGCGCAGAGGTGGCCGGAGACGACGGCGGTCACCGGCGACAGAGAAGATGGGGACGAGGTGGATCCGGCGCTGTGGTGCCTCCCGGCTCCAACGGCGGGCACCGGTCGACGTGGAGGACGACGACGGACGCCTACGGCATGTCGGGGGTGCAGGGCGATGACGGTGGCCGCGGGGACGACGGAGAACGGTGGCGAGCACGCTCGGTTGCGGTGGGGATCGAGGGAGGAAAGAGAGGTGGATCTGAGGGGGAGGCGCAGGAACCGTGGGCGGGGCGAGTGGGAGAGGGGCCCGAGGAGGCGGGGGCGCTGGCGTCCTTATCCTCGACGCCGGCGAGGGGGGTCCGGCGGGGACGCACCCCTGTTCCGACCCTGGTCGGGGGAACAGGGGAGGGGGGGAGCGACCGAGGGAGGCGGCTGGGCCGGCCGGATGGGCCAGGTGGGCCGGCCTGGCTGCGAGCTGGGCCGTCTGGTCCAGGGGGTCCTTTTCTCTTTTTTTTCTTTTTCTCTTTCGTTTACTGCTTTTGTATTTTCTTTTCTTTATTTTTCTTTTCTGTTTTATTTCACTTTAAAATACTTAGGCACTTTCTAAAAAAATGTTTTCTCCATAATAATTACCAGTGCAATATTTGGCACCCACCGAACATTTTTGTTTTGACTTTTGAAAACTTTGGTTGTTTGTCACTAATTCATTCTTTTGAATTGGAAATGTTTTGAACTAACACTTGATTAGCAACAGTAACAGAGATGACCTGGCATCATCAGGAGAGTTTTACTGTAGCCTAATTATCCGGGCGTTAAAAGGGAGGAGGCGACGGCCGGAGGTGGAGGGAGGAGGGGGCAGCCGGAGGTGGAGGAAGGGGGCGGTAGAGAGGAGGGAGGAGGAGGAGGAAGGAGAGAGGAGGAAGGATTACCTCAGTGGAGGAGGAGGAGCAGCGGCGGCGGCCGACGACGGTGGTCGGTGAACGGCCGGTTGGGGAAGGTAAAGTTGAAATTAGCAGTAGTGAGGAATATGATAAACCGCTACTTCTAAGTTCAATAGCAATAATAGGGTGGCAACGTCGTGGCATTTTTAATGGTAGCGCGTTTTGTAACTAGCGCGCTGCTGCTACTTGTATAGCAGTAGCGCTGTTTATCCACATGCGCAGCTGGTAAGTAGCAGCAGTGCCTTATTTTAAACCGCGCTGCTGGCAATATTCTGTGTATAAGGTTTTCCCTAGTAGTGGGAATAGTGTTGGAAATATGCCCTAGAGGCAATAATAAAATGGTTATTATTATATTTCCTTGTTCATGATAATTGTCTATTGTTCATGCTATAATTGTGTTATCCGGAAATCGTAATGCATGTGTGAATACATAGACCACAACATGTCCCTAGTGAGCCTCTAGTTGACTAGCTCGTTGATCAACAGATAGTCATGGTTTCCTGACTATGGACATTGGATGTCATTGATAACGGGATCACATCATTAGGAGAATGATGTGATGGACAAGACCCAATCCTAAGCATAGCACAAAGATCGTGTAGTTCGTTTGCTAGAGCTTTTCCAATGTCAAGTATCATTTCCTTAGACCATGAGATCGTGTAACTCCCGGATGCCGTAGGAGTGCTTTGGGTGTACCAAACGTCACAACGTAACTGGGTGACTATAAAGGTACACTACAGGTATCTCTGAAAGTGTCTGTTGGGTTGACACGGATCGAGACTGGGATTTGTCATTCCGTATGAGGGAGAGGTATCTCTGGGCCCACTCGGTAATGCATCATCATAATGAGCTCAAAGTGACCAAGTGGTTGATCATGGGATCATGCATTATGGTATGAGTAAATTGACTTGCCGGTAACGAGATTGAACGAGGTATTGGGATACCGACGATCGAATCTCGGGCAAGTAACGTATCGATTGACAAAGGGAATTGTATACGGGATTGATTGAATCCTCGACATCATGGATCATCCGATGAGATCATCGTGGAACATGTGGGAGCCAACATGGGTATCCAGATCCCGCTGTTGGTTATTGACCGGAGAGTCGTCTCGGTCATGTCTACATGTCTCCCGAACCCGTAGGGTCTACACACTTAAGGTTCGGTGACGCTAGGGTTGTAGAGATATTAGTATGCGGTAACCCGAAAGTTGTTCGGAGTCCCGGATGAGATCCCGGACGTCACGAGGAGTTCCGGAATGGTCCGGAGGTGAAGAATTATATATAGGAAGTCCAGTTTCGGCCACCGGGAAAGTTTCGGGGGTCACCGGTATTGTACCGGGACCACCGGAAGGGTCCCGGGTGTTGAGGATATAGACCTTAGAGTCACCCGCCAGGAGGGGCCGGGTTACTCATATGGTCATTTCCAGAAGCCCGGCGCCAAGCCTGAAGACGGTGGGCCAAAGATGGGCTTAAGACCCGGATATGGCTTAAGGCCCGTAGTTGCAATCATTGTTATGGTAGAACTTGTAGTGTAAGGCAAGAATAGTTGAGAGTCCGAGCCGGACACTCTTATGAGCCGGCCGGGACTCTGAGAGCTGCAGGGCGTCAGCCTCCCTATATAAAGGGACGACCCGCAGCGGTTTAAGGCAGAGAACAATCTGATCGAGAGCCGGGCATAACAGTTTTGCTCCCTGGTGATCGTAACCCTAATCAATACCACCTCAAACTCGACGTAGGCTTTTACCTTCACCGTAAGGGGCCAAACCAGTATAAACCCACGTGTTCCTTGTCCCGCATTAACCCCTTCAAGCTTCCTAGCTGCGATGGCTCCACGACTAAGTCCTAGCTCGAGGACATCTGCCGTGACAATTCCACGACAGTTGGCGCCCACCGTGGGGCCAGCGCACGGTGGATTTGAGTTCATGAAGGGCAGCTTCGAAGGGCTCAAGGGATACGCTGTGGGCCGGATGACCAAGAGTCATCGCGGCAAGCTCTACATCGACGATGCAAACTGGGGCCCCGACGCCGGCTCAATTGAGTACGGGTACCGGGTCCCCTTCGGCGGAATTCATGTTTTCATTGGCAAGATTGGTGAGCCGGGCCCTGAGCCGGGTCTCTGCGCCGATCTCGTCGAGACGGCTCAGCGTGCACGACCCGCCCGGGCCCGGCCTGCCTTAAGGCATGCTTTTGTGGGATGTATCCATGGAGGGCCCTCTGATCGATCTGGATCTGGTGATGAGGCGGCCGCCGGCTCTGACGGCGAGTCGTCCACCGACGAGTCAAACTCGTTGTATCAACTTCAAGATGGCAGGCTCATGGGTTGTTCCGATGGTGACAGTATTCCGGACGCGTTTGAGCCGCCAAGTCAGGTTGGAGTCTTTATGGCCGGTGCACAGTCTGTTCAGAACCCCGCTGCTGGAGCGGGAAACCCGGTGCCCTCGCCGGCTCAGGTACTAATGGACCTCACAGACAAGATGACGGCTCTGTTAACCGCCACGGTTGACCCGGCAGATCAAGCTCAGCATGATGCGGAGGTGGCGCGGTTAAAATTGGATCTAGTGAAAGCTAAGGAGGATCTGGCAGCAGAAGGGATCAGGATGGCTGCGGAAAGGGCGGCTCTCGACGCCCAAACCCAGTTGATTCAAGCGCAGTCCTTCCGGCTCACGATGGATCAAAACGCGTCCAATGAGGTCCTGAGAAGGAGGCATCAAAAGGCCCAATCCCGACTCCCTCCGGTTTACGATCCACGAAACCTCTTCAACACGCCGGGTGCAGGATCTAGTAACCCGCCAGGGGTCATAGTGCCCGGGTCTGGGACCCCTATTCAGCCACAAGTGATGGGGCCTCCCCAGGTGCCCCCAGCCTCGCCTCAGTATGTGCCAATACCCCCGGGTCATTATAATAACCCACTGGAGAACATGGTCGCCGCGGCGGCATGGCTAGCGGCTCTCCCGGATGATGGCGACTCTCCGACGGCTATTGAAACCAGCCGGGTCAGGGAACTCCTTCAGACAGCACTGGCGCAGCAAGAGGCGTACTCCTATAGCCGGGACAGGATCCACTCGACCCCTCGCCCAGGCCGGAGCCCGAGTTACAGCAGGCACATGGTCTCAGCGACCGGCTCAAGTAACGTCCGACGCCATGACCCGCCCCCTGGCCATGGCCCGGCTCATAACGGAGCCTTTCACGCAGCAGACCAAGACAGAGCACGGCGAGAGGCGGAGCAGGTGCCCCAGCTGACGGCTTACCAGACTCCCCCAGCTTATCCGACGGCTTCCGTCGACGTGGGTATCCCTACCAGGACTGGGGGTGTCCCTTGTTTAGTGCCAGCTATCCGCAACGAACGTCAACCCAAGGACTTCAAAGGCCCTAGGACGGTGCCTAATTACATAGCAGACTTACAACCCGCAGCCTGGATCGAGAGTTACGAGATGCCTATGGAACTGCTGGAGGTCAGTGAGGCGGCCATGGCTAAGTACTTCACCATGATGTTAGATGGGATTGCCCGCACTTGGTTGAAAGGGCTACCACTGAATTCCATTGGGTCTTGGGCTGAGCTGAAGGCCCGGTTCATCCAAAACTTCAAGGATACCTGTAGGCAGTCTATGTCAATCGTGGATTTGACTAACTGCAAGCAGCAGGAGGGTGAGTCCACGACACATTGGGTTCACCGGGTTAAGGAGATAATACATTCCTCGGATAAAATGGATGCCGGCTCTGCAGTCTTAATGTTGGAGCAGAATTGTCGTTTTGTGCCCCTGAAGATGAAACTCGGGCGGCTTAAGCGCGACTGCAATGATATGGGTACACTGATGGCGGCTCTTGTCAAGTACGCCGATTCTGATGGTACCAAGGACCCCGCTTCAGATGATGAAAGGACAGGGAAGGGAAAGAAGAACGACAATGGCAAGGGTCCTCAGCATAACCCGGGAAACCAAGGAGGAGGCAAGCGCAAGGCCGATGGCAGCCTAGAGTTTGTAGCCAACGCCAGCTCACAAGGTAGTAACCAGCGACGCAAGGGGAGGCCCCCTCCCCGAGGCGGCGGGTCCGGTCCGGGCTGGAACAACTGTTGAATGAGCCTTGTCCAAGGCATGGCTCTAGAGAGAAGCCAGCAACTCATCTATGGAAGGATTGTGCAATCATGAAGGCCTTTAAGAATTACAATGGCCCGGGCGGCGGCTCAGGCGCCGGCGGCTTTCATGGCCCGGGCGGCGGCTCAAATTCTAACCCTCAGAACGGTCAAGGGGGCTTTAATCAGCAGTCCGGCCAGGGTCATCAACAGCAGCAGGGAGGTTATCAGACCAATCCAAAGCAGCTTAGCGGTGGGCAGTATCATGTGGTTACCACCAGTCTGTGCAAGCGAGATCAGAAGCTTCATAAGAGGGCTGTGAACGCTGTAGAGCCGGCGGTTCCACGCTACTTGCGGTGGTCAGAGCAACCTATAGTGTGGAGTAGGGAGGATCACCCTCCCCGGGTGGATAATCCGGGTCACTTGGCCCTGGTGGTGGCTCCTCAGGTGGGAGGATATAAGTTCACTAAGGTACTCATGGATGGGGGAAGCAGCATCAACATCCTCTATTATGAGACATTTCGTCGTATGGGGTTGATTGATAAGAATCTCAGCCAATCGAACACTATTTTCCACGGTGTGGTACCTGGTAAGTCGGCTTACCCAGTCGGCAAGATCAAGTTGGAAGTGGCCTTCGGAGATGAGAACAACTACAGGGTGGAAAAATTGACCTTTGAGGTGGTCAAGATAAGAAGTCCGTACCATGCCATATTTGGGCGGCCGGCTTACGCCAAGTTCATGGCACGGCCGTGTTACGTATATTTACAGCTCAAGATGCCGGGTCATAATGGGACCATTACGGTTCAGGGCAGCCGGAAGGTGGCCTTGGAATGTGAGGAAGGCGATGCAGCTTATGCAGAATCTGTTTGTGCAACAGAGGAGTTGAAGTTTTACAAAGACAACGTCGACCCAACAGATATGACCTCTCTGAAAAAGCCGACTACGGAGCATGAGCCGGCAATGAAATTTAAGTCGGCTGATGAGACTAAACTTGTTGATTTCGTTCCAGGAGATTCATCTCAGCAATTCAGCATCAGTGCCAATCTGGATCCAAAATAGGAAAGCGCGCTCATCGAGTTCATCCGTGAGAATAGGGACATCTTCGCATGGAAACCTTCTGACATGCCAGGTGTACCTAGAGAACTCGCTGAGCACACTCTCAATGTTGATCCGAAATTTAAGCCGGTTAGACAGTTCCTTCGGCGGTTTAATGAAGAGAGGCGGAAAGCCATTGGCGAGGAGGTGGCCCGGCTCTTGGCAGCCGGGTTTATTGTTGAAGTCTTCCACCCAGAATGGTTAGCTAACCCGGTGCTCGTACTCAAGAAGAACGGCACTTGGCGGATGTGTGTGGACTACACGGACTTAAATAAAGCATGTCCGGCTGATCCTTTTGCTCTTCCCCGTATTGATCAAATTATTGATGCTACGGCCAGTTGTGCGCGCTTAAGTTTCCTGGACGCTTATTCTGGATATCATCAGATTAAAATGGCAGTTAAGGACCAGGAGAAGACGGCGTTCATCACTCCCTTTGGAGCCTTCTGCTATGTATCCATGCCCTTTGGACTCAAGTGTGCACAGGCGACTTATCAGCGTTGCGTGCAGAACTGTCTTCATAAACAGATTGGGCGCAATGTTCATGCTTATGTGGACGATATTGTGGTTAAATCCATAAAGGAGGAAACCCTGATAGAGGATTTGAGAGAAACCTTTGATAATCTCCAGGCCTACAAGATGATGCTTAACCCAGCCAACTGTGTCTTTGGTGTCCCTGCAGGCAAGCTCTTGGGTTTTTTGGTTTCTGACAGAGGCATTGAGGCTAACCCGGAGAAGATCAAGGCCATCACCTCCCTGGCTAAGCCGGCGTGTATAAATGACGTTCAGCGTTTGGCGGGTCGCATCGCTGCTTTAAGCCGGTTTATAAGCCGTTTGGGTGAGAAGGCCATGCCATTATATCAGTTGATGAAGAAAAGTGATAACTTTGTCTGGAATGATGCAGCTAATACCGCTTTTGAGGATTTGAAGAAGCACCTGGTAGAGCCCCCAGTCCTTGCTGCTCCGGTTGATAAGGAGCCCTTATTACTATACGTGGCGGCGAACACACGAGCCGTCAGTGTGGTTGTGGTGGTGGAACGCAAGGAAGAGGGTAAGGAGCATCCGGTTCAGCGGCCGGTTTATTATGTCAGCGAAGTGCTTATTGAGTCCAAACAGCGGTATCCACATTGGCAGAAGCTTGTTTATGGTGTGTTCATGGCAAGCCGGAAGCTTAAGCATTATTTCCAGGGTCATCCCATAACCGTGGTCATTTCTGCCCCTCTTGCTGATATCATTCAAAACAGAGAGGCCACAGGGAGAGTGGCCAAGTGGGCTATCGAGCTCGGACCTCATGGTCTCAAATATGTGCCACGCACTGCTGTTAAATCTCAGGCCCTGGTGGATTTCATCAATGATTGGACAGAGTCACAAGTGCCCCAGCAAAAGCCGGATAACACATATTGGACTATTCACTTCGATGGGTCCAGGCAGTTGGAGGGCTCGGGGGCTGGAGTGGTATTGGCTTCCCCTAAAGGTGACAAGTTCCATTATGTGCTACAGTTGATGTTTCCTTGCACTAACAATGCGGCTGAGTACGAGGCCTTGCTCCACGGTCTTCGGATGGCTAAGGAGATGAGCTTGAGCCGGGTAAGGTGTTTCGGTGACTCAGACTTGGTGGCTCAACAAGTATCAGGCAAGTGGGTCTCTAAGGACCCTCTCATGGCGGCTTATCGGCGCGAAGTTGATGCCATTGCTGGGCACTTTCAGGGCTACCAAGTAGAGCACATTGATCGCAGGAAGAACGAGGCGGCTGATGCTTTAAGCCGGCTAGGCTCTCAGCGAAAGCCGGTGCCACCTAATACTTTCCTGGATGTCCTGTATAATCCTTCTGTTAAGTTGCCTACAGAGGAAAACTTGGTTGTCCCCGACCCACAGGCACGACTGGTGGCGGCTCTCCATATCATACCAGACTGGACAATGCCCTATCTGGCTTACATGACCCGGGGCGAGTTGCCTGAGGATGAAACTTTGGCCAGGCAAATAACCCGGCGGGCTAAGTCAATGATTGTTATCAATGGTGAGTTGCACCACCGCAGTGTTACGGGAGCGTTTCAGCGTTGTGTTTCCCCTGAGGAAGGGCAAGAGATCTTGCGTGAGATCCATGAAGGGGATTGTGGCCATCACGCCGGCTCAAAGTCTCTTGTGGCCAAGGCTTTTCGTCATGGTTTTTATTGGTTGACGGCTCATGCTGATGCAGAGGACTTGGTCAGTAAGTGTGATGGTTGCCAAAGGTTCTCGCGACGGGCTCATGTACCGGCTCAAGAGCTGAGGATGATCCCAATTACTTGGCCCTTTGCGGTCTGGGGGCTGGATATGGTTGGGCCTTTCAAAAGATCCAAGGATAAGAAGACCCACCTTTTGGTGGAAGTCGACAAGTTTACCAAGTGGGTTGAAGCGGAGCCAGTTAGCAAGTGCGATGCAGCCACGGCGGTTCAGTTTATGAAAAAGGTGATCTTTCGCTTTGGTTTTCCACACAGCATTATAACTGACAATGGCACCAATTTATCCAAAGGCGCCATGGAGGAGTTTTGTCAACGAGAGCACATCCGACTTGATGTTTCCTCGGTGGCTCATCCTCAATCCAATGGTCAGGCAGAGAGAGCTAATCAGGAGATTCTGAAGGGTATCAAGCCCCGGCTTTTGGTCCCTTTGCAACGGACGCCGGGTTGTTGGGTGGAGGAGTTGCCCTCCGTGTTATGGAGCATCAACACTACTCCTAACAGGTCTACAGGTTTTACGCCCTTCTTCATGGTTTATGGGGCAGAAGCAGTCCTCCCCAGTGACATCCGTCATGACTCACCTCGAGTGGCGGCTTACATTGAGGCGGATAATGAACAGGCGCGCCAGGATGCTCTTGACTTGTTGGACGAACAGCGTGATGTGGCAACAGCCCGTTCAGCGATTTACCAACAAGACCTGCGCCGTTATCATAGCCGCCGGGTTAAATCCCGGGTCTTCCAGGAAGGTGATCTCGTGCTCCGGCTCATCCAGGATCAAACAGATGCGCACAAGCTATCCCCGCCTTGGGAAGGGCCCTTTGTGGTCAGCAAGAATTTGCACAACGGGTCATATTACCTCATTGACATTCGGGAGCACAAAGATTCACGTAAGTCGGAGGAAGAGACCCGACGGCCGTGGAACATAGCTCAGCTTCGGCCTTACTACACTTGAGCCACCGGCTCTCATGATGTACATACTTCTCTAAGCCATGTATATATTATGATAAGCAATAAAGCAGGACCTCTGTCCTTTTTTCTCCTCCAAATGTGCACGTGTTGTTTTCATCGCCAGATTACATGATAACTTGAAGGAGGATCCGGCTTATGATCGTATTCGAATCTAGCCGTAGGCGATAAGGTCACTTGGGGGCTTCCTGTTCAAACATAGGTCATATTCGAACCAAAGAGAACACAGCTGTCGATACCCATTTGATTGGCAACGTGCCGAGCTCATTGGGGAGTTTTCTTTGATCATATTTGAATCTTAGTTTAACCCCTTTGAGAACCGACGTGGATCGTATTCGAATCAGTGTCGTTAAACAATTCTTAAAGTCATTTGGGGGCTTCCTGTTCAAACATGGGTCGTATTTGAACCAAAGAGAACATAGCTGTCGATACCCTCTTGATTGGCATCGCCACACCCACTGGGGGCTATATGATCGTATTCGAATTCTAGCATAACCCCTTTGGGCCGGGTCTCTGGTCATATCCGAACTGGAAGCCCCTAAGTTCCTCTGCTTTATAGCAAGTTCCGTCTGTTTCTTTCCAAGTGTGTACGGCCGGGTCTCACTTTGCCAGCTTAACTTTGGTTTACAGTATTCGCTGAACACTATGGGTGTTGTTAAGATAGGTAAACCGGAATTGCGGTACCAACCTTCCTACCCGGGTTATCTAAGCCGGAAGTATGCTTGCAGGCCGCTAAGTATGTTATTACGGCTGTATTTAGGATATTATTGAAGACCAGTCCTTTTTTGATTCATATTCCGGGTTATTTAAAAAACCTATGATTCTCAGGGCGGTAAGCCGCCTCAAGGCGTGTGATTTGTCTTTCTCTGCAGGATAGTTACAGGTAACTATTTTGAGAGCAAGGAAAACAAATGATTACTTATGACCCGGAGAAACATAAAGGAGACAATTTCCACAGACTTCAGCATTCAAGGCGTGCTCGATGGCATGACACAGATAAAGTATTGGTCCTACTCTATTACAAGACTCATTGAGTCCGAAAGGATGAGGCATTGTTTGCTAAGCCGCCAGCCGAGTTACGACGCTTGTTGAGTTGAAGTCTCCGGCTCGTTCCTATCTTCTCCTCCGGCTGATCCCAAGACCTGGAAAGTTGATGACTTCCAGTCGATGCCGCTGAGAGCTTCGAATTGGGCTTCCTCGTCAATTAACCCCGCCGGGTCAATCTCCGGGGTGAAGGTGTGCTGACGAGCCGGCGGGATCAAGTTGAGGGCTTCATAGCGCGGAGTAGGGATCCTCTGATTTTCTGTATCGTAGCCCGGCTGGTACTTAGTCAGATCTGTATCATTGCCAATCAGAGTGGCCACCGGGCGTACGGCCTTCACGCAAGCTGTGAAGTCCTTCTGATCGAAAGCGGAGCCGTCTTCCTTCAGGCTTGGATAGCCAAGGGCGATGTCCGCCGGGTCTAACTCCGGCAGGAACGCCTTGGCCCGGCTCAGCGCGACGATCGCTCCGGCTCTTGCAGAGGCCCGTCGCAGCTCTTGGATCCGTTGAGGCAGTAGAGCGAGCCGGCGAAGGACTTCTGCCAGGTGAGTCGGCACCTCGTTGGATAGGGCCACCACAGCTAAGGCACGCTGTGACCCGGTGTAGAGCTGCTCCACCAGGGTATACATGGCCTTCAGCTTGGTTACCACGCTCTGGTTGAGGTTGGCACTTCTGGGACCTGTTTAACAGAATCAGATAAGCCGTCGACAAGGATGAATTATGAGATATAAAAATTCTAAACTTGATGAAAGCCGGTGAGGCGACTTACCGAAGATTGCGGCCACCATCTGGGACACCTGGCGCTTTAGGCCGGAGAGCTCGGCGGTCTTCTCCGCCTGTTCAGCCCGGTTCACCAATGCGGCCTTCTCTTCGGCCCACGCCTTCCGCTCAGCGTCAAACTCCGTTTTCAGCTTCTCTTGAGCGGCGATGCTAGACACAAATTTGGCATTTGCCTTCCGGGTCTCCATCTCTTGCATCTTCAGCCGATTCTTGAGATCAGCCATGTCAGCCTCTAGCTTCTTGCCAGCAGCCTGCATACATTTTCGGGTTATGACATGAACAGTTATTATATAAATTTCAAGTCCCAAGCGTTTTCTAAGCAAAGACACTTGGCACTTGGGGGCTAATGCATATTGAACGTTTCTATCTACAGATGGCCGGTTCAATTGGGTAAGCCGGAACCTAAGTCTACAACCTATTCAATCATAAGTCGTCGACTTGGGGGCTAGCATGGTAAAGGTAACTATGCAGTAAGTACGAGGACAGCAGAAGGATACCTCAGATTTTTGCTGGATCTGGTTCACCATGGCAACCTCTGCGTCCCGGCTCTTGTGCACTTGGCTGATGTAGCCAGAGACGAGCTCTCCAATGCTCAGGTTGGTGTGGTCGGAGAGGTCCAGGTTCACCCGGTGGGGGTGCAGCAACTCCCCCTTAGCGGAGCACTTAGCCAGTGCGGTAGGTCTCCCCGGCTCAACAAATTCCGTCCGGGTGATTACCACGTCCGGATCATTTGCTGGTTGAGCCGAGCCGGAGGCCTCCGGGTTAGCAGACGCTTCGGCAGCTGCCTTGTTAGTTGGAGCGGCGGCTTCGGGAGCGGAGGCAGCTGGCGGTTCTTGATCTGCTGCCTCCGGCTCAGGCAACTCCGGCTCTTCGATTGGCTTGGCTTTCTTCGCCCTCTTGGTGAGTTTGGCTTGGGCACTGAAAGGACAGAAACGTTAAGCACAAAAAGGGTAAGTAAAGACAAGTACAACATGAGATGGTTATCATTACCCGGGCGCGGTCTTGAAAGCCGGAAGACTCGACTGCATAGAGTCGCCTGAAGAGGGGGAGGTCTCCTGATAATTTGAGTCGGAAGAATTGAGTGGCTGACGGATAACACCCGCCAACGGATGAAAAGGGTACAAGTGGGAAATAACCTCAGTTCGGTGCTTCCTCGATGCGTCAGGTAGCCCGGAGGAGAGGTCGGTGTCCTTGTTGGTCCGGGTGTGACGCCGGCTCTCATGAACCTGTCGCTTCAAAATAAATTGAGGATCCTGATAAGCTAAAGGATGTGAAAAGCTTACTTTCCGGGTTACCCTTCGGACTTTCAGCCTTGGCAAGGGCTCCGAGTCTGAGGAAAGTGACATTACCTCTTCAACCACCGGGTTACTGGCTCCGGTGTCATCCTGTTGATGAACAAGTGTTGGTAAGGCGGACAAGAAATAAACAATAAACGCAACAAAAAGCTTACAGGTTCAGGGGTTACCTCTGACTTGGAGCTGTCGCTTAATTGTATCAGCTCCGAAGCAGTTGGCCTACTCCCCTTCTTGCAGGGAGCGGTTTTCTTGGCGGCTTTCTTCGCCTTTCTGGCCTTCTTGGCCGCTTCGTGGTCATATTTGACCCGCCAGAACTTGTCATCAGCCTGAAAGAATACAATGAGGTTTTCTTACAATGATTCAGATGAAAGTTATGTACAGATAAGATGTTCAGATCAGCAGCTTACCACTGGGGCTGGGTTGGTCTTGCAGAAGGGGGCTAACCCGGTCCTTCCGCAGTCTGCCAGGCTCTCGTTCAAGAGAGCCTTGGTCATCTCCTCTGCAACGTCTTCAGGAAGATCATTGCGGCTGTGTCTCTGAGGGTCGTCCTTTCGGCCCGTGTACTCACACATTAAGCCGGGGCGGCGGCTCAATGGGATCACCCGCCACGAGATCTAGACCCGGACCAGATCGATTCCATTCAGACCATTGCCCAGGAGAGCTTTGATCTTGTTGATAGTGGGGAGCAGAGGTTGGCGCTCCGCTTGAGTCAGCTTGTCTGACAGTGGGTGAGTCGGCTCCAGACGTGAGGGGCGAAAGCCGGGCAACGGACTTTCATCAGCCGGCGATGTGTCTTGGCAGTAAAACCACGTCAGATTCCAGTCCTTGGGGTGGCTGGGCGGCTCTGCGTAAGGGAAAAGGCAGTCCCTTCGCCGCTGAATGGAGATGCCACCTAGCTCTAGACTTGGCCCATTGGCGCACTCATTCTGACGGTTCAAGTAAAAAAGCTCTCTGAAGAGCAGCAGACTAGGTTCTTCTCCAAGGTAAACCTCGCAGAACACTTGGAAGTTGCAGATATTGGACACTGAGTTGGGTCCTATGTCCTGCGGCCGCAGATCGAAGAAATTCAGAACGTCTCTGAAAAACTTTGAACCGGGCGGTGCGAAGCCCCGGCTCATATGATCCGCAAAAATCACTACCTCCCCGTCCTTTGGTTGTGGTCTCTCTTCTGATGGGTCAGGGGCACGGTAGGACATGATGTCCTTCTTGGGCAGATATCCAGACTTAACAAAATCCGCTAGGGTCTCATTGGTGACATTGGACCTCATCCAGTTGCAAGTAATGGAGGCTTTGGGAGCTTTGGGAGGCATGGTGAAAGTCGGTAGTCTATGATAAAAGGAAAAACGTCCGGGTTAATTATGAGCCGGAAGAAATCTACAGTTCAATGTCAAGGTGGCGGCTTATGAAGGGGACTAATGGTATACACTTAAGTGCATCGGGCTATTTAAGCCGCCGAGGGATTGAGAGTAATTTGATTGTCTACAGGCCTTATCACAGCTAAGCCGAAAATTTTATGGCGCATGGTTTTCTTTAAGCCGGAAGGTTCTACGGCGCGTGGTTTCTTTAAACCGGAAATGTAAACCGCCGAGACTCAATGATTGCAGTTTTTTACTAAGTGTGGTAAAACAGGTTTCACACATCGCAGTAAATATTTTGGATCAAAATGGTCGGGCAAAAGAAAAGTTTCTGGACCTAGAAACAGACGTGAGGAGGTTCTTGAGCTTGAACAAGGCTCTTATGCAGTAAAAAGAGGGCTATTTGCATGTGAAATAGGTCTTCAACGTCTACCGCAGTAAGTCTATACAGAGCTAAGATCAAAAAGGGGTAGTAAAATTCAAATCTACTGAGAGCCGCGATGAACTACGAAGAACAGAGGAGGAATTATGAAGCCCTAGTGCGGATCTGCCCTATGGAGTGGCGAGGACTCACCGGAGCTGAAGAGGAGCGGAGGTTGCCGCCGTTTGTCTGGACCGGGTCAGGGTGATGCAGCGGCCAAGGTTGACGAAGTCCGGGGGCGCGACGGCGGTGGCAGTAGCAGAGCTCGGGCAGGGGAGCAGTGGCGCGAGGAAGAAGATGAAGGAGAGAGAAGCGGCTGAAAGCCCGTCGGGCCGGCCTATTTATAAGGCGAGCTCATAAGTGGGCGCGAGAATCAAGGAGACCACGGCGTGGTTATCTCCCCACGAAACGCCTCGATTTTCGGGATGACAGTAAAGAAAAAGATCTGTTGCGAATCTGGTGGAGTAAAAAACGGGCTTAATGGAAGATGACGTCACGGCGGATTACCCGGAGTCCAGAGGATGATGTCATGCCGGGTTATGGCCTTCACACAATTGTGAGCCGGAGGTTTTCTGTCGAAGGAATGGGAGATTGACATGAGCCGGCTCAAATCAATCTGGGGCCTAATGTTGAGGATATAGACCTTAGAGTCACCCGCCAGGAGGGGCCGGGTTACTCATATGGTCATTTCCAGAAGCCCGGCGCCAAGCCTGAAGACGGTGGGCCAAAGATGGGCTTAAGACCCGGATATGGCTTAAGGCCCGTAGTTGCAATCATTGTTATGGTAGAACTTGTAGTGTAAGGCAAGAATAGTTGAGAGTCCGAGCCGGACACTCTTATGAGCCGGCCGGGACTCTGAGAGCTGCAGGGCGTCAGCCTCCCTATATAAAGGGACGACCCGGCAGCGGTTTAAGGCAGAGAACAATCTGATCGAGAACCGGGCATAACAGTTTTGCTCCCTGGTGATCGTAACCCTAATCAATACCACCTCAAACTAGACGTAGGCTTTTACCTTCACCGTAAGGGGCCGAACCAGTATAAACCCTCGTGTTCCTTGTCCCGCATTAACCCCTTCAAGCTTCCTAGCTGCGATGGCTCCACGACTAAGTCCTAGCTCGAGGACATTTGCCGTGACAATTCCACGACACCGGGGGTCCATCGGGTGGGGCCACCTATCCCGGAGGGCCCCATGGGCCGAAGTGGGAGGGGAACCAGCCCCTGGTGGGCTGGTGTGCCCCCCCTTTTGGTCCTCCCCTGCGCCTAAGGTTGGAAACCCTAGGGGTGGGGCGCCCCCCACTTGGCTTGGGGGGGAAGCCACCCCTTGGCCGCCGCCCCCCTGGAGACTGGATCTCCCAGGGGCCGGCGCCCCCCCAGGGCCCCTATATATAGTGGAGGGGAGGGAGGGCAGCCACACCACAGCCCCTGGCGCCTCCCTCTCCCTCCCGTGACATCTCTCCGTCTCGCTGAGCTTGGCGAAGCCCTGCCGAGATCCCCGCTACTTCCACCACCACGCCGTCGTGCTGCTGGATCTCCATCAACCTCTCCTTCCCCCTTGCTGGATCAAGAAGGAGGAGACGTCGCTGCTCCGTACGTGTGTTGAACGCGGAGGTGCCGTCCGTTCGGCGCTCGGTCATCGGTGATTTGGATCACGACGAGTACGACTCCATCAACCCCGTTTACTTGAACTCTTCCGCTCGCGATCTACAAGGGTATTAGATGCACCCCTCTCCCTCGTTGCTAGATGACTCCATAGATTGATCTTGGTGATGCGTAGAAAATTTTAAATTTCTGCTACGATCCCCAACAGTGGCATCATGAGCTAGGTCTATGCGTAGTTTCTATGCACGAGTAGAACACAAACTTGTTGTGGGCGTAGATGTTGTCAATTTTCTTGCCACTACTAGTCTTATCTTGTTTCGGCGGCATCGTGGGATGAAGCGGCCCGGACCGACCTTACACGTACGCTTACGTGAGACAGGTTCCACCGACTGACATGCACTAGTTGCATAAGGTGGCTAGCGGGTGTCTGTCTCTCCCACTTTAGTCGGAACGGATTCGATGAAAAGGGTCCTTATGAAGGGTAAATAGAAATTGGCATATCACGTTGTGGTTTTGGCGTAGGTAAGAACCGTTCTTGCTAAGAAACCTATAGCAGCCACGTAAAAAATTGCAACAACAATTAGAGGACGTCTAACTTGTTTTTGCAGCATATGCCTTGAGATGTGATATGGCCAAAAAGGATGTGATGAATGAAATATATGTGATGTATGAGATTGATCATGTTCTTGTAATAGTAATCACGACTTGCATGTCGATGAGTATGACAACCGGCAGGAGCCATAGGAGTTGTCTTTATTTTTTGTATGACCTGCGTGTCATTGAATAACGCCATGTAAATTACTTTACTTTATTGCTAAACACGTTAGCCATAGAAGTAGAAGTAATCGTTGGCGTGACAACTTCATGAAGACACGATGATGGAGATCATGATGATGGAGATCATGATGTCATGCTGGTGAAGAAGATGATCAAAGCGCCCCGAAGATGGAGATCAAAAGAAGCAAAATGATATTGGCCATATCATGTCACTATTTGATTGCATGTGATGTTTATCATGTTTTACATCTTATTTGCTTAGAACGATGGTAGCTTAAATAAGATGATCCCTCGCAATAATTTCAAGAAAGTGTTCCCCCTAACTGTGCACCGTTGCGAAGGTTCGTTGTTTTGAAGCACCACGTGATGATCGGGTGTGATAGATTCTAACGTTCGAATACAACGGGTGTAAGCCAGATTTACACACGCAATACACTTAGGTTGACTTGACGAGCCTAGCATGTACAGACATGGCCTCGGAACACGGAAGACCGAAAGGTCGAGCATGAGTCGTATAGAAGATACGATCAACATGAAGATGTTCACCGATGTTGACTAGTCCGTCTCACGTGATGATCGGACACGGCCTAGTTGACTCGGATCATGTTTCACTTAGCTGACTAGAGGGATGTCTATCTGAGTGGGAGTTCATTGAATAATTTGATTAGATGAACTTAATTATCATGAACTTAGTCTAAAGTCTTTACAATATGTCTTGTAGATCAAATGGCCCATGTTGCCCTCAACTTCAACGCGTTCCTAGAGAAAACCAAGCTGAAAGATGATGGCAGCAACTATATGGACTGGGTCCGGAACCTGAGGATCATCCTCATAGCTGCCAAGAAAGATTGTGTCCTAGAAGCACCGCTAGGTGATGCACCCATCCCAGAGAACCAAGACGTTATGAACGCTTGGCAATCACGTGCTGATGATTACTCCCTCGTTCAGTGCGGCATTGTTTACAGCTTAGAACCGGGGCTCCAAAAGCGTTTTGAGCAACACGGAGCATATGAGATGTTCGAAGAGCTGAAAATGGTTTTCCAAGCTCATGCCCGGGTCGAGAGATATGAAGTCTCCGACAAGTTCTTCAGTTGTAAGATGGACGAAAAAAGTTCTGTCAGTGAGCACATACTCAAAATGTTTGGGTTGCACAACCGCTTGACTCAGCTGGGAGTTAATCTCCCGGATGACGAGGTCATTGACAGAATCCTTCAGTCGCTTCCACCGAGCTACAAGAGCTTTGTGATGAACTTCAATATGCAGGGGATGGAAAAGACCATTCCTGAGGTATATTCAATGCTGAAATCAGCGGAGGTGGAGATCAGAAAGGAACATCAAGTGTTGATGGTGAATAAAACCACTAAGTTCAAGAAAGGCAAGGGTAAGAAGAACTTCAAGAAGGACGGCAAGGGAGTTGCCGCGCCCGGTAAGCCAGTTGCCGGGAAGAAGCCAAAGAATGGACCCAAGCCTGAGACTGAGTGCTTTTATTGCAAGGGAAGTGGTCACTGGAAGCGGAACTGTCCCAAATACTTAGCGAACAAGAAGGCCGGCAACACCAAAGGTATATGTGATATACATGTAATTGATGTGTACCTTACCAGTACTCGTAGTAGCTCCTGGGTATTTGATACCGGTGCGGTTGCTCATATTTGTAACTCAAAACAGGAGCTGCGGAATAAGCGGAGACTGGCGAAGGACGAGGTGACGATGCGCGTCGGGAATGGTTCCAAGGTCGATGTGATCGCCGTCGGCACGCTACCTCTACATTTACCTATGGGATTAGTTTTAAACCTCAATAATTGTTATTTAGTGCCAGCTTTGAGCATGAACATTGTATCAGGATCTCGTTTAATGCGAGATGGCTACTCATTTAAATCCGAGAATAATGGTTGTTCTATTTGTATGAGAGATATGTTTTATGGTCATGCCCCGCTGGTTAATGGTTTATTCTTAATGAATCTCGAACGTAATGTTACACATATTCATAGTGTGAATACCAAAAGATGTAAGGTTGATAATGATAGTCCCACATACTTGTGGCACTGCCGCCTTGGTCACATTGGTGTCAAGCGCATGAAGAAGCTCCATGCAGATGGACTTTTGGAGTCTCTTGATTACGAATCATTTGACACGTGCGAACCATGCCTCATGGGTAAGATGACCAAGACTTCGTTCTCCGGAACAATGGAGCGAGCAACCAACTTATTGGAAATCATACATACCGATGTGTGTGGTCCAATGAGTGTTGAGGCTCGCGGAGGCTATCGTTATGTTCTCACTCTCACTGATGACTTGAGTAGATATGGGTATGTCTACCTAATGAAACACAAGTCTGAGACCTTTGAAAAGTTCAAGGAATTTCAGAATGAGGTGGAGAATCAACGTGACCGAAAGATAAAGTTCTTACGATCAGATCGTGGGGGAGAATATTTAAGTCACGAATTTGGTACGCACTTAAGGAAATGTGGAATCGTTTCACAACTCACGCCGCCTGGAACACCTCAGCGAAACGGTGTGTCCGAACGTCGTAATCGCACTCTATTGGATATGGTGCGATCTATGATGTCTCTTACCGATCTACCGCTCTCATTTTGGGGCTATGCTTTAGAGACTGCCGCATTCACTTTAAATAGGGCTCCGTCGAAATCCGTTGAGACGACACCGTATGGATTATGGTTTGGGAAGAAACCTAAGCTGTCGTTTCTAAAAGTTTGGGGATGCGATGCTTATGTCAAGAAACTTCAACCTGAAAAGCTCGAACCCAAGTCGGAGAAATGCGTCTTCATAGGATACCCTAAGGAAACCATTGGGTATACCTTCTACCTCAGATCCGAAGGCAAGATCTTTGTTGCGAAGAATGGGTCCTTTCTGGAGAAAGAGTTTCTCTCGAAGGAAGTAAGTGGGAGGAAAGTGGAACTTGATGAAGTACTACCTCTTGAACCGGAAAGTAGCGCAGCTCAGGAAAATGTTCCTGTGGTGCATGCACCGACTAGAGAGGAAGTTAATGATGATGATCAAGGTACTTCGGATCAAGATCCTACTGAACTTCGTAGGTCCACAAGGACACGTTCCGCGCCAGAGTGGTACGGCAACCCTGTCCTGGAAATCATGTTGTTAGACAACGGTGAACCTTCGAACTATGAAGAAGCAATGGCGGGCCCAGATTCCAACAAATGGCTAGAAGCCATGAAATCCGAGATAGGATCCATGTATGAAAACGAAGTATGGAATTTGACTGACTTGCCCAATGATCGGCGAGCCATAGAAAATAAATGGATCTTTAAGAAGAAGACAGACGCGGATGGTAATGTGACCATCTATAAGGCTCGACTTGTCGCTAAGGGTTATCGACAAATTCAAGGGGTTGACTACGATGAGACTTTCTCACCCGTAGCGAAGCTGAAGTCCGTCCGAATCATGTTAGCAATTGCCGCATTCTATGATTATGAGATATGGCAAATGGACGTCAAAACGGCATTCCTTAACGGCTTTCTTAAGGAAGAATTGTATATGATGCAGCCGGAAGGTTTTGTCGATCCTAAGAATGCTAACAAGGTATGCAAGCTCCAGCGCTCCATCTATGGGCTGGTGCAAGCATCTCGGAGTTGGAACATTCGATTTGATGAGATGATCAAAGCGTTTGGGTTTACACAGACTTATGGAGAAGCCTGTGTTTACAAGAAAGTGAGTGGGAGCTCTGTAGGATTTCTCTTATTATATGTGGATGACATACTATTGATGGGAAATGATATAGAATTCTTGGAAAGCATAAAGGCCTATTTGAACAAGTGTTTTTCAATGAAGGACCTTGGAGAAGCTGCTTATATATTAGGCATCAAGATCTATAGAGATAGATCAAGACGCCTCATTGGTCTTTCACAAAGTACGTACCTTGACAAGATATTGAAGAAGTTCAATATGGATCAGTCCAAGAAGGGGTTCTTGCCTGTATTGCAAGGTGTGCAATTGAGCACGGCTCAATGCCCGACCACGGCAGAAGATAGAGAAAAGATGAGTGTCGTCCCCTATGCCTCGGCCATAGGATCTATTATGTATGCCATGCTGTGTACCAGACCTGATGTAAACCTTGCCGTAAGTTTGGTAGGAAGGTACCAAAGTAATCCCGGCATGGAACACTGGACAGCGGTCAAGAATATCCTGAAGTACCTGAAAAGGACTAAGGATATGTTTCTCGTATATGGAGGTGACGAAGAGCTCGTCGTAAAGGGTTACGTCGACGCTAGCTTCGACACAGATCTAGATGACTCGAAGTCACAAACCGGATACGTGTATATTTTGAATGGTGGGGCAGTAAGCTGGTGCAGTTGCAAGCAAAGCGTCGTGGCAGGATCTACATGTGAAGCGGAGTACATGGCGGCCTCAGAGGCAGCACAAGAAGCAATCTGGATAAAGGAGTTCATTACCGACCTAGGGGTGATTCCCAATGCGTCGGGCCCGATGACTCTCTTCTGTGACAACACTGGAGCTATTGCCCTTGCCAAGGAGCCCAGGTTTCACAGGAAGACCAGGCATATCAAGCGTTGCTTCAACTCCATTCGTGAAAATGTTCAAAATGGAGGCATAGATATTTGTAAAGTACATACGGACCTGAATGTAGCAGATCCGTTGACTAAAACTCTCCCTAGAGCAAAACATGATCAACACCAGAACTCTATGGGTGTTCGATTCATCACAATGTAACTAGATTATTGACTCTAGTGCAAGTGGGAGACTGTTGGAAATATGCCCTAGAGGCAATAATAAAATGGTTATTATTATATTTCCTTGTTCATGATAATTTTCTATTGTTCATGCTATAATTGTGTTATCCGGAAATCGTAATGCATGTGTGAATACATAGACCACAACATGTCCCTAGTGAGCCTCTAGCTGACTAGCTCGTTGATCAACAGATAGTCATGGTTTCCTGACTATGGACATTGGATGTCATTGATAACGGGATCACATCATTAGGAGAATGATGTGATGGACAAGACCCAATCCTAAGCATAGCACAAAGATCGTGTAGTTCGTTTGCTAGAGCTTTTCCAATGTCAAGTATCATTTCCTTAGACCATGAGATCGTGTAACTCCCGGATGTTGTAGGAGTGCTTTGGGTGTACCAAACGTCACAACGTAACTGGGTGACTATAAAGGTACACTACAGGTATCTCTGAAAGTGTCTGTTGGGTTGACACGGATCGAGACTGGGATTTGTCACTCCGTATGACGGAGAGGTATCTCTGGGCCCACTCGGTAATGCATCATCATAATGAGCTCAAAGTGACCAAGTGGTTGGTCACGGGATCATGCATTACGGTACAAGTAAAGTGACTTGCCGGTAACGAGATTGAACGAGGTATTGGGATACCGACGATCGAATCTCGGGCAAGTAACGTACCGATTGACAAAGGGAATTGTATACGGGATTGATTGAATCCTCGACATCGTGGTTCATCCGATGAGATCATCGTGGAACATGTGGGAGCCAACATGGGTATCCAGATCCCGCTGTTGGTTATTGACCGGAGAGTCGTCTCGGTCATGTCTGCATGTCTCCCGAACCCGTAGGGTCTACACACTTAAGGTTCAGTGACGCTAGGGTTGTAGAGATATTAGTATGCGGTAACCCGAAAGTTGTTCGGAGTCCCGGATGAGATCCCGGACGTCACAAGGAGTTCCGAAATGGTCCGGAGGTGAAGAATTATATATAGGAAGTCCAGTTTCGGCCACCGGGAAAGTTTCGGGGGTCACCGGTATTGTACCGGGACCACCGGAAGGGTCCCGGGGGTCCACCGGGTGGGGCCACCTATCCCGGAGGGCCCCATGGGCTGAAGTGAGAGGGGAACCAGCCCCTGGTGGGCTGGTGCGCCCCCCCTTTGGGCCTCCCCTACGCCTAGGGTTGGAAACCCTAGGGGTGGGGCGCCCCCCACTTGGCTTGGGGGGGAAGCCACCCCTTGGCCGCCGCCCCCCATGGAGATTGGATCTCCCAGGGGCCGGCGCCCTCCCCCCCAGGGCCCCTATATATAGTGGAGGGGAGGGAGGGCAGCCGCACCACAGCCCCTGGCGCCTCCCTCTCCCTCCCGTGACATCTCTCCCTCTCGCTGAGCTTGGCGAAGCCCTGCCGAGATCCCCGCTACTTCCACCACCACGCCGTCGTGCTGCTGGATCTCCATCAACCTCTCCTTCCCCCTTGCTGGATCAAGAAGGAGGAGACGTCGCTGCTCCGTACGTGTGTTGAACGCGGAGGTGCCGTCCGTTCGGCGCTCGGTCATCGGTGATTTGGATCACCACGAGTACGACTCCATCAACCCCGTTCACTTGAACGCTTCCGCTCGCGATCTACAAGGGTATGTAGATGCACTCCTCTCCCTCGTTGCTAGATGACTCCATAGATTGATCTTGGTGATGCGTAGAAAATTTTAAATTTCTGCTACGAACCCCAACAAATAGCGCATAAACTGGGGTTTAAGCTTCTGTCACTCTCGCAACCCTTCATCTAATTGCTACTCCACAATACATTCCCTTAGGCCCAAGTATGGTGAAGTGTCATGTAGGTGACGTTCACATGACACCACTAAGGGAATCACAACATACATACTATCAAAATATCGAACACATATCAAATTCACATGATTACTTACAACATGATTTCTCCCATGACCTCAAGAAAAAAAGTAACTACTCACAAATTATAATCATGCTCAAGATCAGAGGGGTATTAAATAGCATATTGGATCTGAATATATAATCTTCCACCAAATAAACCATATAGTAATCAACTACAAGATGTAATCAACACTACTAGTCACCCACAAGCACCAATCTATAGTTCCGGTAACAAGATTGAACACAAGAGATGAACTAGGGTTTGAGATGAGATGGTGTTGTTGAAGATGTTGATGGAGATAGCCCTCCCCAAGATGGGAGAGTTGTTGGTGATGATGATGACGATGATTTCCCCCTCCGAGAGGGAAGTTCCCCGGTGGAATCGCTGCGCCGGAGGGCAAAAGTGCTCCTGCCCAAGTTCCGCCTCGAGACGGCGGCGCTCCGTCCTAAAAGTCCTCTCCTTATTTTCTTCCTAGGTCAAAATGACTTATATACCAGAAGATGGGCACCGGAGGTGGGCCTGGGTGAGCACAACCCACCAGGGTGCGCCTGGGCTCCCTGGCACGCCCAGGTGGGTTGTGCCCATCTCGTGGGCCCCCTCTGATACTTATTTGCTGCAATATTCTTCGAATATTTCATAAAAATTCTCCGTGAAGTTTCAGCTTGTTTGGAGTTGTGCAGAATAGGTAGCCTGACGTAGCTTTCTCAGGTCCAGATTTCCAGCTGCCGGAATTCTCCCTCTTGGTGTGTACCTTGCAAATTATGAGAGAAAAGACATTAGAATTACTCCAAAAAGCATTATTATGCATAAAAATATCATAAATAACAGTAAGAAAACATGATGCAATATGGACGTATCAGCGAGGGATGTCATCGAGCTGAACGTGTGCAGAACACGGAGGTGTCGTGCGTTCGGTACTTGATCAGTTGAAGGACGAAGAAGTTTGACTACATCAACCACGTTGAGAAACGCTTCCGCTTACGGTCTACGAGGATGCATAGACACAATCTCCCCCTCGGTGCTATGCATTTCCATGGATAGATCATTGCGTGTGCGTAGATTTTTATTTTGTTTTTCATGCAACGTTTCTCAAGAGAAGCAATGTGGAGGCAAAGATCGCGAGCTACCTGGATCAGAGAGGGCGACCAGAACACGCGCTATTTCCATCGCAAGGCCACCTGGCGGCAGAAAAACAACACTATAAAGAGACTGAAAAATGACGAGGGAATTTGGATAGAAAAGAAAAAGGAACTCAACGCCGTTGCTACAGATTTCTTCAGAGACCTGTACACAAAGGAGGAAGGGGTGGCGCCTTTTGAGCTGATTAATCTGTTACCTCGCAAGGTAGACGAGAGGATGAACAAAAGAATGATTCAGGAGTTCACAGAGAAAGAGATAAGCGATGCCCTTTTTCAAATTGTCCCATTAAAAGCTCCAGGACCGGATGAATTTCCGGCCCGCTTTTTCCAACGAAATTGGGAGACAATGAAAAAAGAGGTGGTGTCCGCGGTGCGGAGTTTTTCTGAAAACGGGATCATGCCAGAAGGAATAAACGATACGTCGATCGTCCTCATCCCCAAAGGAAAGAACCCACGGAGCCTGAAAGATTTCCGCCCAATAAGCCTCTGTATTGTTATATACAAGGTAATCAAAATGTTTGGTGAACCGCTTGAGGCCAATGCTATATGGTCTAATCTCAAAAACGTAGAGTGCGTTCATTCCGGGGAGGTTTATCACGGACAACGCCATCATAGCCTTTGAGTGTTTTCATAAAATCCAACGGAGCAAGAACCCTCATAACACACATGGTGCATATAAGCTAGACCTCGCAAAAGCATACGACAGAGTGGATTGGGACTTTTTGAAAGGAGCCTTGGAAAAGCTGGGCTTTCATGCACTTCGGATAAGGTGGATCATGAGGTGTGTGAAATCCATTCGGTACTCGGTGAAGTTGAACGGGGAAGTGTTGGAGTAGTTTCTTCCATCAAGAGGCCTAAGACAACGTGACCCCCTTAGCCCATATTTATTTCTTTTTGTCGCTGATGGGCTTGCCACAATCTTCAACAGGGAGGTTCAAGGTGGTAGTATCTCACCTGTCAAAGTGGCACGCAACAGTCCTGGCATTTCAAACCTACTGTTTGTGGACGATAGTTTGGTGTTTTTTAAGGCATCTAGCAACCAGGCTAGGGCGGTTAAAAGGGCGCTTACCATGTTTGAAAAATGCATTGGCCAACTGTTGAGCGTTAGCGAATGCTCTATCTTGTTCAGTGAGCATTGCCCTAGTGCTTTGTAGGAGGAAATAAAGGATATCCTAGCCTGCGAGTCCTCTACCTTTGAAAGTAAATACCGGACTCCCAACCCCGGAAGGAAAAATGAAAGATCTGCATTTCCAACCTATTATGGACAGATTTATGAAGAGATGCATGGATTGGACTGGTCGTCACATGTCCACCTTGGACTCCCAACCCCGGAAGGAAAAATGAAAGATGTGCATTTCCAACCTATTATGGACAGATTTATGAAGAGATGCACGGATTGGACTGGTCGTCACATGTCCTTAGCTGCAAAGGAAGTTCATGTCAAGTCGATAGTCCAAGCGCTACCTACTTTTGCTATGGGGGTATTCAAAATTTCTGTGGGCTTTTGTGATAAATATGAGCGGCTCATCAGAGAATTTTGGTGGGGAGAAGATGAAGGACAAAGGAAAGTACACTGGATGTCTTGGGGGCGTATGACCAAACCCAAGAGGGCAGGAGGTATTGGCTTCCGGGATATGCAGATCTTCAACCAAGCCCTCCTCGCTAGGCAAAGTTGGCGCCTAATTCAGAATCCCAATAGCCTATGTGCAAGGGTCCTCAAGTCAAAATACTATCTCAAGGGAGATCTCCTCGATACCGTTTTTGCTGCGGATGCTTCCCAAGCTTGGAGGGGCATCGAACATGGCCTTGAGATTTTGAAAAATGGTCTGATATGGAGAGTTGGGAATGGGAAGAAAATTCAGATTCAAAGAGACCAATGGGTTCCAAGAAAATGTGGACTAAAAGTAACAGAGTTTAAGAGAAGGTCGAGGTTAAGATGGGTGAACCAGCTAATGAAACCGGACAGCAAAGAATGGTACGTGGCACTGATCCATCAACTCTTTCAGCCCTATGATGCGAAGAGATTTGCAAGATTAAAATCCCCGGATACAGAGCCGAGGACTGCGTCGCTTGGCATGATGAGAAATCTGGTGTGTTTACTGTCCGAAGTGCATACAAGCTGGGAGCAAAGATCAAACAGCAAAGTAATGCCTTGGCGTCGAGCTCCACAAATGACGCGGAAAATAGAAGCAGCTGGGATCTCATCTGGAAAGCGAAGGTACCAGAAAAGGTGAAGATTTTTGCGTGGCGAGTGGCGACTAAAACACTTCCCACCAAGGAAAACAAATGGAAAAGAACACTAGAGCTGGACAACATATGTAACATCTGTGGGATGGAGCCGGAGGATGAATTCCATGCAACAATTTACTGCACAAAGGCCCGTGCACTCCGTGAGAATATGAGAATCCACTGGGGTCTACCAGATGAGGACCAGCTCCGTTTCACTGGAGTAGACTGGCTCCAGAATCTGTTGGGCAGATGCGACTAAGAGCTAAGGAGGAAAATTCTGTTGTTGCTATGGCGAGCATGGTGACTGCGCCATGATTGCGTCCATGCAGATGGCAAGGCTATGATTGGCCAATCAGTGGGTTTCTTGATTAAATACGCTGAGGAAACAAGACCGAGAGGACCAGTGCTCACTGATCATGAGTATGACGCCCCCCTGGTCGGCCGTCAGGAGACTGAATCAGTGGAGCAGCAGCGAGCGGAAATGAAGGGGAAGATGCCCCAGGATCAGGCCACGGGGAACATCCACAAGTGTGCTGTAGGGAAAGGGATACATGCAGACCAAACACCTCCAAGAGCAACGATGACCACGCATACAGAGTGTAGTAACTAGTAGGTGGGAACCACCACCTGACGGCATTTGGAAATTAAACTCTGACGCATCATTCCTGCCTAACACGGGCGATACTGCGGTTGGAATTATTGTCAGAACAAACCAAGGAGTGGTTGCCATGGCATGTGGGCAGCGTTTGCAAGCTTGCATGAACCCAGAAGAAGCTGAAATCGCTGCCGTGGCACATGGACTTTCAGTCTTGAGCAAATACTACAGGGGGCCAGTGTGCGTGGAATCGGACTGTGCCGCCATCGTTAGCTTGCTGAATAACAGTACGAGCAACCGTTCGGCTCTGACGCTTTGTTTGCCCTGGTCATCTTCAAGACTGTTTTCAGAGAAATATCCTTCAGAAGTGTGAGAAGATCCAGCAACAAAATGGCTCATGAACTTGCTGCTCTAGCAAGGAGACAGGGAGACTATTTCATGTTTGGCGACTTCCCTCCTGCTTTAAGAAGCATCCTCAGGGAGGATTGTAATAGCTCTTCCACCTATTGTTAATTTGTAGCTGGGTTGATCCTCAAAAAAAAAAAAAAAAGACTGCATGTATAAGGCGTGCATCTCTACACATATAGCGCATGCACACGCTTTGTCTGCGGGTTCGAACCCCATCCCCCTCCCCGTTCCCAAAATGTTTATATAATGTAAAAAAAAGTTTGCATAGTTTACAAATAGTGTATGTGAAAATTTCTCGGCCCGCTTTTTTGTTTTTATTTCTTGGCCCACAGACAAACTTTTTCATTTTTATTTCTTGGCCCACAGACAAATGGGCCCGTCAGCTATAGAAATACGAGATATGTATACAACGTGTAGAGCCAAGCCTGCTGTTTCAACCTCAGGGACCATATTGATCACGTATTTTTTTGTACCAGGGCCGTATTGAAGCAATACGCAAGTTTCAGGATCAAGTTGGAGGTCGCCAACGACTACGAGGACTATAGATGCAATTCTCTCGTGGATCGGAAAGTACGACCCACGCGCGAGGCTGAACGATCTCTCGTGGATCAAGTTGGTGTCATGATGCTTTTATATCAGTGTATATGTATTACATTTAATATACAAAGAAAATGAAAATCCGACAAACTCACTTCTGGAGGCCTAGCACCAATGAACATCATCATTATATTTTTTTTTCTTCGGTAGTGGGATAGAATTATCATTGAGATGTGATGTACCTGCTAAAGGAACTGGAACCAACTAATCAATCTGCAAACTACCATTTGTCAGAATGCTAGAGAAATGCTACATTTCAAGATACAATGCAGAAGTGTAGACTGTTAGGACTTCTCCTACAGTTTTTGTTAGAAAAAAAATGTATATTGGGACATAGCAAGTTGAAATCATCCGACATACAAACAATCAGTTAGGATCAAAGGCGTACTACTTTTTATGAGGTTCATAAGCATCTATCTAGAATCCCACTCCAAAGAATTATGTAGAGCCAAAGGGGGTCCGAACAAAGAATCTCATGTGCTAATAAATTTTGGCAAACCTATATCCATACTAATAATCTTTCCAGAGAGTACTAACAAAGAATTAGGAAATTGTCCCGTTGAATGAGGAAAAGCAAAAATGGAAGATGATAGGTTGTTCATATGCACCTGATCTTTCCACCAAAACCAAACATCATGCATCTTCGGCAGCTTCAAGTTCTGTTGTAATATTGATTCCTCTGCACCAATAATCTCATCTCTACCACGCAATTGACAGGTTTTATTTCCCTGAAAACATCGTTTGAATAAATTGACTTTAGTTAGTATGTTTATTTTTTCAAAACCAGCCATGAAAAACTTTAATTTTCAGGGGAAGCTTCACTTTCCAAAGAAATTTATCTAGAAATTAATATTTCTCAAGTTCATTCTCTTGTACAGATAGCTAACAGGAAAAATCCCATCAGAAGTATAATTAAATCTTTATCAATGCAGAAATTGACACCTTCACAAGTAGCTTGGAGGCTGTTTCACAATTTTAAAACATCGCACCAATGTGTCCATGTACTTTGCGCTGACTCCCAGCAATTTGTAAGAATCTCAGCAATAGTGCTAGTTTCATTGGAATCTGATTCCTTTCCACCACTGTTGGAGTCTACAATGCATCAGCAGAACTGAAGGGGTTGACAAGTTCAGTGGCAGTGCCCATCAGGTAGCTAGCAGGTTGTACTTCATTTAAAAAAGGGGATGACACAAGAATAGTTCTGTTAGGAAAGAAAGAGGGAGGAATACCATCTCAAAGTAGTTGGAGCCGCGTCGCTCCATGGGTACGGCAACAGCGATGCAATCGGTGGACGTCCAAGAGTCCTCCTTAGCACCATCGCCATCCCGGACTCTGCTTCCATACCCACGAGCCAATGGCGGCTGCTCAGCCTCGAGGGCTGCGAGCCATAATCACCAAATAACAATTAAAAATGAATTATTTCTATGCAAGTCTACATATATATTTTAGTGGCTTTTGCAGAGTACATAGCTCCAATATATCTATAGGGAAGCTTACAAAAACAATAATCATATTGTACTAACTTCACAAAATTGGTTCAAAAGATTGTATGGTGAGAACAGCTTATAGGATTTATTTTACATGGTTGA
The DNA here is from genome assembly GCF_002575655.3 of Aegilops tauschii subsp. strangulata. Taxonomy (NCBI): domain Eukaryota; kingdom Viridiplantae; phylum Streptophyta; class Magnoliopsida; order Poales; family Poaceae; genus Aegilops; species Aegilops tauschii. The sequence continues at coordinate 41,038,618 of NC_053040.3, read as the reverse complement.
TGACTTGGAGCACGCAACAAGAACTCCATACATTTTGTTCAAGTAGTAATTCAACAAATGTTTTGTGTGCGCTCCTTTTATCATGAAACCATAACTGGACATGTAGTAAAAGTCCCCTAGAAATCAAATTTCTAAACTGCACATCATGTAACATTGATGAGTATGTAACAGTAAAAAATTATTATTTTGTGGAAGGGACATGATTTATTTTACTACCTAAGGTCAGCCCGCTATATCAGCACAATAGGGCAAGAAACCAAAATCATACCAGAGAGATAGAAGGGATTGTGAAATTTCAAAACACAATCAGTCTATCGTGAACATAAAATTAGTAAACAAATAAGTAATGAACTTGTACAAGAAATAAGGAACGAGAAAGAGAACCATATACTTTGGCGATATGTTGTACCCAATATCAACCATCTTCCTGGTGTGCAGCTTGATGCAGGGGCGGTGGAGAAATAGCAATTCGTCAAACACCATGAGGGCATTGACTCTAACCAAGAAATTAGAGTGGAAGAGTACGAATCCACCTGCAAAACGTGTACTCGTCGAGTGTTATGCTGCCTGGCCTGACACCACAGCATCCTCTATGGAAGAGTCAACGCCATTGAGCTAATTTAGGAGGAGCAGTGGGGTTGAGGGGCAGAAGTTCAGCAGCATGGTGCGAGACGGGAGCTGCGCTATAGAACCACGTAGAGGAGACTGACCTAGGGCTGGTGGTGCGGGTGTAGGAGCAGCATCCGCGGCCTCAGGGCACTCCACTGGGGCGCCATAGCGACAGGAGGGCTCCGCGTCGTCGCGCGCTCAGCCGTCCATGGCGCTGTCGTCCGCTCGCACCTGCCAAGGATTTCGCAATGCCGTGTCGTATCCCTCCGTCACCCGCGCCCGTCGGTCGTCGCCCGGCTCCGGCGAGCTCCTGCCTAGGTCGTCGCACCTCCCTTCCTTTGTCGCTTGTCGCTTCTTCTCTCCTCACCTCCTTGTCTCGTTTCTGCCCGAGAAGCCGCGCTCCGGCCTTCCTCGCCGTCACCGGCGACCCCCCCGCGCCGCCCACTTCCGGATCCGACTCCCCAGCCCCTGACGCGCACGGATCCGGCCCCTCCAAGCTCCAGCCGCCGCCGCCGCCCTGGGCACTTCCTCATCCCTTACCTCTGGCCGCCGCCTCCCCTCCTGTTTTTATATGTAGGCGTGGTAGGTTGATCTCGATGGACGTCAACTCGGTCCCGTCTCGTGTCCTTGATCAACTCCTTTTTCCTGTTCGTGGAGATCTTTTACGTACCAAAACACTTCTTTCTGATTAATAACAGGAATAACAGAACAGTCGTGCGTGGAACAACGGAACAGTCGTGCGTGGCGGGCCATATGATCAATGAATAGTACCACCTCGGATGTAGAAAATAATATAGATGAAAAAACTGAAAGCGTAAATTCATAAAAAGAAAGCATATTGTGACGGTGAACCCAAGAAGTCAACCCGTGCTTTATTATTACTAGTACACATGCCTGTGCGTTGCACCGGGCGAAAAAAAATAGAACCTGTTTCCTGTGCCATTATGCACCATTTTATATCCAATTGTAATAAACGTCAATGATAATGTTAAACGTTAAAATTTTCTTTTTAAAAATAGAAGGTAATGTTAACATAAAAATTGGAATACTTTTTAAAGAATAGTCAACATTTTTATGAAATTTGAACATTTCTTTGAAAAAGATCATTTTTCGAACAGATGTTTTTCTTGCAAAGAATCCTTTTTCAGGGGTAATAATGTTTTTTAGGGGTAATAACATTTTTCTGTATAATATAATTTTGAAAATGTTTTATATATATTTTTCTGTGACTGGTTTTTGCACAACCTGCTTCATTTGCCGGTGTGCATCATTTTTTATATCCAGTTTTCATAAACATCGACGATAAGGTTAAACATTAAAATTTTATTTTTTTAATAAAAGTTAACATTTGCATAAAATTGAAATACTTTCCAAGGAAGAGTTAACTTTTTACGAATTTTTAACATTTCTTTGAAAAAAATGTTTTTTGAACAGATTTTTTTTTGACATTTTATGAACTTTTTGGGCTTGGGCCAAACGACTGGGACTACACAAACACGCACGCTCTCAGAAAAAAGATACACTTTCGTTGCGACACAAACTGCACACATTGTCTCTGTTCCCGTTCCCTTCACTATCTCTAGTCGCCGCCGATGCCGCCGATCCCCCACTCTCCTCGTCTCTCCCCTCGAACCCTCTCATTCCCCTCGCGTTGTCTCACAGACACACAACACACAGAGGAGCGAGCGCCACTCCGACCGGAGAGTGCTGCCACGCCGGTGACGAACCCTTCTACGCCGCCTCCTCATTCCTTCCCGTGCCCTTGTCCTCTCCCTCACGCCTCCTCTGCATTTGCGCGCCGGGCAAGCGCAAGGCCGCTGTTGGCCCGGGCCGCTGCGGCCAAAAATAGTACTCCCTTCATCCCGAAATATCTGTCGCTAGTGGTAAATTTACAAACAAATAAAAACCTGGAATTACCCTAAAAAAACCTGGAAGTTTTTGGGACACAACACAACTGGCAGTCCAGAGAATCATCAGTTCTCGTCGTCGCATCGCCCACTCAACTCGCATCCACCATTCCGCCCGCACCCCCCGAATTTCTCCGCCGTCCCAGTGCCGGCGCGACGCCGCATGCCCCGGCAGAGCGAGCGCTACTGCCGTCGCATATGCCCGTCGAGCGCCGCTTCCGCCTACGCATTCGCCCGCCTCTGCCCCCGACGCATCTGCCTGGCTCCAAAAAAGCTCATTTTTTGGGTCCAAATTGGCTGATCTGGCGGCGGTGCTGGATCCGGTAGCGGCGAAGGCGGCTAGCGGGGAGGAGCATGTCCTCCATGGCGGGCGGAGAGTGCACTGACAGATAGATGGAGTAATTTCGCCTTAATCCGTGGTGCTTCCCTTTCTCGACTTAATCTGCGGTGGTTCCAAATCTTCCTAAGAGTAATTGATGCCCAACATTCTCCGTCTCATTTTCATTGCTGCTTCTCTGGCCGCAGCGTTCTGCGTCTCCTCGATGAGTAATCAATCCATGTTCAGAGTTAATTAGGAGTGCAGTATTTTCGCTAGTTCCTCATTGCTACAATTACTCCTGATTGTGACCCAGCTTCCAAGTTTCAGTCATTATTTCTGGAACTTTTCTGTAATTCGAGTACTATGATGATGTTTATCTTCTTAAGAACAAAGGAACAAGTGTGGGAGGATGATATCTCTGCTGTACTTCAATATTCTAGACTGTTGTTTAAGTTCTTGGAGTAAATTCAGTGTTTAAACATTTTATTCTTGCCACAGCAATAACTATGTGAGTGTACTGTAATCCAAGAGATTGTTCTTCATTCTTCTTGCAGGTAATAGATTGTTACTGTTACTGTTAAAGACGTGGCTCTCTCGGTGCTGCAGCTTCTTCCTCGCCGTGCAGGGACGGCGGCGACGAGCTTCTACCTCGACTACAACCACCTAGGTGAGTTCCTCCTCTTCTCTATGGTGCCACAGATAGCTAGCACTGGACTTGTGACATGGTTTAATTCATGTGTTGCTGCAATGATTTGTTCCTGTTAACTGCTAGAGTACTTGTTCATCATCATGATGTACTCCTATTTTCAGCAAATTGTTCTGTTTAAATGTACCAGTAGTAATCTTGCAAAATGTCAGGAGTAAATTACAGTACTCCTAATATCAGGAGTAAATTTACAGCAAATTGTTCCTAATTACTATGGTCATTTAATTTGGAGTTGCTACTGATTCTATCTGTTTATAGCTATTTGGAGTAGGAGATTATATACCCTGAGTAGTTGTGACCAAACATATAATTTCTGCAGCAAGTACAAATGTGCTAGAGTAATTCTTTCTATTGCTATGGACACATGGGCTATTTCTTTCTATTGGTATGTACAATATCTTATGTAGCCAAAGTTCGCTCTCTTCTCAAATCTGACCATGTAGTGTAGTGACCAGTAGTAGTAATGTGGTGATTATCCAGTAGTAACAGATGTCTGTAAATGTTCAGTTAAAGCATCTTATAGCTTTGGGAATGTGCTTATTCAGATCACACAATAAGGAAAAAAGAACACTACCATTAAGGAATGCTACAGAAATGGCAGTGATACTGAAGGATCTGCTTATTCGGATAAGAATTCCAATTCCAAAACAAAAACCCCTTTCAAAAAAGGGGAGTAGGATTAGGGCAAACAAAAAGGCAGGGAGGAGTACACCTTGCTCCTGATCCAGAACATTAAAGGGACTGATAATGACCAGGTGAGGTAGGATTTGGGAACGTGATGCCTTGATCGTTTTCTGACTGGATCCGGATGCCGGAGCACCGTTTGCTTTCCCTGTTCAGTGTTCATGCTCGCTCTATCATTGGGGTTTATGGCCGTATGTACAAAGACATCATTATTTTCTTCATTTCTTTCTGGCATCAGATTAGCAGAAGCATCTCCCACTCCCATGAATGTTGTTTCTTTTCTCTTCTTTTCCTTTTCTGCTTGATAACATGAGTACTACAGAAAAACAAGAGTATCTGCTTGTTTGTAGTGACTTTCATGCATTACATTAATGCATAGACATCTTAGGCAAAGAATGTTTAATTCAGCAGTGTAGCAGCATTAGCTTGCTCCGCTGTATGCCGTATGCTCCGCTGTATACCAGGAGTACATGTTTATGGTCTTGCTGCATTAGTCTAACTTGAGCTGGAATGGCAGGATATATATGCATGATCCAGGAATCAAAACATGACATTTGTTGATCATCTGGAATTAAAGTACCATACCCAAATAATCTGTTTCAATTTGAGCATTTGCTCCTTCAAATAATAATGTCAAAAGCACAGTAAAATGCACTTTCATCAGTATCACCTTAATTGTGACTTTCTTCAGGTTCTTGTTCTTTCAGCAGTATTCTTCAGATTCTTGCTCATGAGGTTCTTGTTCTGCAGGTTCTGTCGTACAAGGAGCTCAGATAGGCGCTGGCACAGGTAGAGAATTTGATAAAAAAACAGGGCCGCAGCAGCATTTCAGTTTGGGAAGGTTAGAATGCTGGAGTTGAAGCAGTTGTGGATTTCTTCAAGGCAAAAATAGAGCATTTCCACTTAGTGAGATGAAAAGGGTTAGTTTTCAGGTTTTGTTTCAGCATGCTTTTGATTGGTCACTCCCTCTTCGTATGTATTAGAAATTCTAAAAAGACTTCATGCGTGGGACAAATGTGTGCTCGTGCTTGTTCAAGAAACCAACCCTGTACATCCAGCATAGCAGGAGAGCCCGGCCAACCTTCAATGTGCGCATGATCTAGGGGCCCTTCCAATTTCATTGTTCCTCCTGTGATTAGGCCTACCTTTAATCCGGCTTTGCTTCCTTTAATTCTCCCTTCAATTTCATTGTTCCTCCTGTGATTATGCCTTCCTTTAATCCGGCTTTCCTTCCTTTAATCCTCCCTTCAATTTCATTGTTGCTCCTTTGATTATGCCTTCCTATCTGGCTTTCCTTCCTTTAACCCTTCCTTCCTTATTCTCAAGTCAGAGACTTTATTATTCCTTGCACGCTTCACTCCTTAATTCCCGAGACAGCTCCTTGACGCCGAGAAAACTAAAAAGCGTATATAAATTGGGAGGATTTAATGTAAGGGGGCAAGGTGGGACTATTCTGTACCAGAGTAATTTTCTAGCCTTGCCCAGGCCTTTAACCCTTTTGTTTTGTGGGCTGTGTGGTCGCTGGCTTAGTAGGGCTGGGCCTTTAAACTCGGTGATGGATAAACGAAACCAGATCGATCGGTGACGTACGTGCAGGCAACGAAACGTTTCTATAGCGAAGATAGTACCACCTCGGGTATATGTTTTAGATTCAAACTGAAAGCGTAAATTCACGGGAAGAAGCGTATTGTGAATCAAGCCGATGGAATCCGAGACGAACCTTGGAAACGAAAACACTCTTTTACGAGCCCAATCCCTCTTCCCTACCCTGATTTTAAGGTGGGACTACTAAGATCTCTCCTCTAATTTCTCTGTCCCCAATTCTACCATGGTGTCATGGTGACATCAACGGAGGATGGGACAGGCAAGATCTATGCAATTATTCCTTCTCTAGACGGGATGACGGAATATGCATGGGGGCAGCAGATCCTAGAGCATGCGCAAGCGGTGCACGTTGTGGGACGCCTAGACCGGATGGTCTTCAGGCCACTGGATTAGATCATGTCTGTTATGCGGACATGTCACATCTGTATGCTTGTACGTGTTGCGACTTTGTTAACCTAGAAGGGGGCTTTGGTTGATCCTTGTATTCATTTTGTCAGACTCTAGTGAATAATTAAGAAAGATGGCTGTGTGCACCATGCTGATGCAGAGGCCGGGGGTAATCCTCCTTTTCGAAAAGAACTTCTAACGTGAGGAAAGTGAGATCTTCTCACTAATCTCTCTTCCATTGTCTAAAAAAAACTAATATCTCTTCCAAATCTCTCCTCTTCTCTCTCTCCTTCCTGATTATAAGGGATGCATGGCTGGATGTGGTTGCTTAAGGGCATGTACAATGGGGATCCGGCTTGCCTGCTCCCTCCCCATGCTCCCATCCGTGCTCCCACTTCATCCTACGGCTGTCTTTTTTTCTTTTTCCTTTCTAATATAATCATTTCCCCTCTGATTTTAAGGGGGTGGAGCCACGCCTTATTTTGTTCCAATCAAATCAAACCACGTACGCGGAAGCACGGATGGGCGCAAGCACGTGGAGCAGGCAAGTCTCGTCCGTACAATGGTGCTATTTTAGGTGTGCCACGTAGGATAATTGCTGAGGTGGAGAAGAGATAATTCATAATAAAATGCTTGTCTTCTCTTATTTAAAAGATGATCTCTTAGCTCAATATGTGTCACCATGATTTTAAGAATTACAAGTTATCTTAGATAAGACTAAGGAATAACCCATTGTATACATGTTTTATTGTCGTCTCGGTTGTTTGGATACGTGGTTTATACAAAATCTGTTTCCACTAATCACGTTTTGGACTCTAACCACCTAAAACCATGTTTGGTTAGTCTAACAAATCCGTGGATAAGAAAAACTTAGTTTCCCGAAAACCCAAAAAACGAGTATTAGGAAAAACGACTAATGGACGTTTTTCTATAAACCAGCTTTGATCGCAGATCCTTTGTTTCAATCGGAGAGGGCTCTACCTTACATTACTCCATTATTATACGCCGGTGGGCAGCGTCCAGTGCATCTACCGCATGGTCAGCCGTGTGCATCTATCACGACAGAGTCAGCCGTTCCAGGTGCCGTGGCGGCTGCTCCCGGCGACGGTGGCGCACAGTAATGTACGACAACGTCAGCCGATTCCAGGTGTCAGTGTCATGGTTGCTGCTCGCTAGGTACAAGACGGCCAACAAGAACGTCGACAAGGTGGGGCAAATCCAGCACGCCGACGTCGTCGGCAAGCCCACGCTATTGCCATCAGCTGTCTGACAAGACCACCTTCGGCCATGGCGTCCTCCTCTCAACGGGGTCGTGAGCATGGGCGGGGGTTGACAACGGTGGCGGCGCCGTCGAAGACGTGGTTGTGGCTGCTGACGAATCCAGGCTGGTAGGACGTGAGGAACAGCAGGACCTCGTCAAGCCGGCCGGGGGCAGGACCTTCCGTCAAGGCCTCCATCTGCTCGACACTCACGACCACCACGACACAGCTCAGCGGCATGGCACGCCACTTGGGTACAAGAGGTTGACGCGCATGCCGTGGTGACCGAGCTCTCAGGCGGCCGCGTGCAACAGGCCAAGCAGCGCCCCGGAAATTGGCGGCCATGACGCGGGCGACCGTGCCTTGGTAAGTGTCAGTGATGGGGCCGTCGGGAGCAGCAGGAACTGTGCCATTGTTGGCGTGCTGGGCATGGTGCATTGGTGCCTCCCCTCCTGGACATCCTCACGTGTCGCGTGGTGCCTCCCCTCCTGGACATCCTCACCTCTCGTGTGAATTACTTGAGCACGTCCTCAAGGTTGAGGATGACCCGAAGCAGCATCGAAGCTAGATTCTAATATTAGGCCATCTAGAGAAGTCAGCCACGTCCAAACAAAGTATTCTATAAATCAGTTTTAACAAAATAACAACTTAAAACTGGTTTTCCTAAAAATGCTCATAAAACTTGTTTTGCTAAAACTTGTTCTAAATACTAGTTATCCAAACAACCAATTTACGTTGCAAGTTTTAAGATAAAACTATGGGCGATGCTAGGCGTAAATCGGATGATTTGTTACAAATTTAGGTCGCCCCCAGAGCCGTCCGATCTGACACCCCCAACCGCAGGATCGGACAACACCACGACCAAGTCATGGCAACAACTCCAAGGCAGCACCGACGGCGCCCGGGTGGCGCTCATTGCACCTCCGACAAACCGCCGCGGCGCTTCATTGCAACTCCGGCGATCCCCGCGGCGCTTCAATGCAGCGGACGTTGATGCCACTGGAGCTGCGATGCAGCGGCCGTGTCGTCGTCGGAGTTGCTATGCAGCGGCCCCAACACCACCGGAGCTGCTATGCAGCGGTCGTCGAGGCCACCGGAGCTGCAATGCAGCGGCCGCGACGCCGCCGGAGGTGCGATGCAGTGCTCGTTGATGCCGCTGGAGGTGCGATGCAGCGCCCGCGACGCCGCCGGAGCTGCAATGCAGCGGCCATGTCGTCGTCGGAGTTCCATTATAGCCGCGGCCGTGCTCCATTGCAGCTCCGATGAAGCTCCATTGCAACCGCGACGGAGCTCCATTATAACCGCGGCGGAGCTCCAATCACCCCGTACGTGCTCCATTGCAAGCCGAGGGTGCTTTCAATGCAACTCCGACGAAGTTTCAACGCCCCCTGTGGCGCTCCATCGCAGCACCCGCCGTCGCCGGCGATGCTTCACTGCAGCGCTGACGCCGGCGCGGAGGTGGTCCATCGATGCTCCATCGCAGCACCCGACGCCACCGACGATGTTTCGCTGCAGCCCGCACCGGCACGACGGGCTCCACTGCAGCACCCCGACGGTGCCGCCGACGGAGTTGCACTGCAACGCCCCACCGCTTATTGCTGCTCCATCGCAGCGCGACGGCGACGGGCGGATGTTGTACATGCAGCACGATGACGACGGGGGTTGCTGCGACGCGGCACGATGCGACCGCGATGGTGGATGCTTCGTCGTCTGCGCCACCGGCGGCCGCCATTGCAGTCCCTCCGGGTGGGAGCTTCACCATGCAGCACGCGTTGATGTGGATTTGGCCGGCGTCGCCTCTTCCTTTCAATAGCAGGTGGAGGGGGAAAAAAGCGAAGGAAGAAGATGAGGAGACCGACGAGTGGACGAGAAGGCACCAGGAAAGAGATAAGGCTCGCGGGGGAAGCGGTGGACTCGCGTGGGCAGGGGACACGTGTCGTACAGAGGACCAAGTTTACGCGATGCTGTTTTCAACCGGTCTAAAGCAAGCGTTTTCCTAAAACTATTATATCAACGTACATGGCCTAATGCAGCCTAACAACTTTGTCGGAAATCGGCCTTGAATAGGATTTCAATCAGATTGTCACGCACAATCGTATCGTATTGCACACAAAATCTACAGCTCCACTGAGGGTGATCCCAAACAGAGGCACATCTACGAACAGCAGGACCAAGGATAGGCTCCCTCCCCCCTCCCCCTTCACCGCGCCCGTGCCGCCTCCCCGGGGGGCGGCCAGGGCGGCTCCCCCCGCTCGCCTCTCCTCCCCCTCCCCCGTGCCCCTCCCCCCTCCCCCCCCCCCCCCGCCGCCGCCGCCAGCGGAGCCCCCGGATCTGGCCGGGCGGGCTGGCGGCGGCGGGTCCTTCCTTACCCCGCGCGCGCACCTCCTGACCCGGGGTCAGGGCTGGCGGCGGGTGCCCTTCGTCTGGCGGCTGGCGACGGCCCGTCGCGGTGATGGCGCCGTCCTTGGCGGCGGGGCGGCCTGGTGGCGCTGGTTGGCCGGCGGCGCGTCCCCGGCCCAGATCTGGGCCCTTAGGGCCCCATCTGGGTCCTAGCGGGCCGGCCCCCGGGCGTGGACTCGTTGCCTGCGGCGCGGTGAGGAGGAGGAGCGGCTCGGATTTGGGGCGGCGGCATCGACGGCGTGCCGGCAGCAGCACGAAGGCGGAAGCTTTACGGGCCCACGAGGGCTCGGCCGGGCCTGGTGTGCTCCTGCAATTGCGTCCGGACGGCTACCGTCGCGGACGGTGGAGGTGGGGCCCTCCTGTTGGGAATCGTAGCATAATTTAAAATTTTTCTACGCTCACCAAGATGCATCTATGGAGTCTACTAGCAACGAGGGGAAAGGAGTGCATCTACATACCCTTGTAGATCGCGAGCGGAAGCGTTCCAATGAACGTGGATGACGGAGTCGTACTCGCCGTGATCCAAATCACCGATGACCGAGTGCCGAACGGACGGCACCTCCGCGTTCAACACACGTACGGTGCAGCGGCGTCTCCTCCTTCTTGATCCAGCAAGGGGGAAGGAGAGGTTGATGGAGATCCAGCAGCACGACGGCGTGGTGGTGGATGTAGCGGGTCTCGGCAGGGCTTTGCCAAGCTTCTGCGAGAGAGAGAGAGAGAGGTGTTGCAGGGGAGGAGGGAGGCGCCCAAGGCTGTGTGTTGCTGCCCTCCCTCCCCCCCTTTATATAGGCCCCCTTGGGAGGGGGGGGGGGGGGCGGCCAAAACCCATCTAGGGTTGGGGGCGGCGGCCAAGGGGTGGAAAGGGGTGCCTTGCCCCCCAAGGCAAGGGGAAAGCTCCGCCCCCCCTAGGGTTCCCAACCCTAGGCGCATGGGGGGAGGCCCAAGGGGGGCGCCCCAGCCCACTAAGGGCTGGTTCCCTTCCACTTTCAGCCCACGGGGCCCTCCGGGATAGGTGGCCCCACCCGGTGGACCCCCGGGACCCTTCCGGTGGTCCCGGTACATACCGGTAACCCCCGAAACTTTCCCGGTGGCCGAAACTTGACTTCCTATATATAATTCTTCACCTCCGGACCATTCCGGAACCTCTCGTGACGTCCGGGATCTCATCCGGGACTCCGAACAACTTTCGGGTTTCCGCATACATATATCTCTACAACCCTAGCGTCACCGAACCTTAAGTGTGTAGACCCTACGGGTTCGGGAGACATGCAGACATGACCGAGACGCCTCTCCGGTCAATAACCAACAACGGGATCTGGATACCCATGTTGGCTCCCACATGTTCCACGATGATCTCATCCGATGAACCACGGTGTCGAGGATTCAATCAATCCGTATGCAATTCCCTTTGTCAATCGGTATGTTACTTGCCCGAGATTCGATCGTCGGTATCCCAATACCTTGTTCAATCTCGTTACCGGCAAGTCTCTTTACTCGTACCGCAATGCATGATCCCGTGACTAACACCTTAGTCACATTGAGCTCATTATGATGATGCATTACCGAGTGGGCCCAGAGATACCTCTGCGTCACACGGAGTGACAAATCCCAGTCTCGATCCGTGCCAACCCAACAGACACTTTCGGAGATACCCGTAGTGCACCTTTATAGTCACCCAGTTACGTTGTGACGTTTGGCACACCCAAAGCACTCCTACGGTATCCGGGAGTTGCACGATCTCATGGTCTAAGGAAAAGATACTTGACATTGGAAAAGCTCTAGCAAACGAAACTACACAATCTTTTATGCTATGCTTAGGATTGGGTCTTGTCCATCACATCATTCTCCTAATGATGTGATCCCGTTATCAATGACATCCAATGTCCATAGTCAGGAAACCATGACTATCTGTTGATCAACGAGCTAGTCAACTAGAGGCTTACTAGGGACACGTTGTGGTCTATGTATTCACACATGTATTACGATTTCCGCACAATACAATTATAGCATGAATAATAGACAATTACCTTGAACAAAGAAATATAATAATAACCATTTATTATTGCCTCTAGGGCATATTTCCAACAGTCTCCCACTTGCACTAGAGTCAATAATCTAGTTACATTGTGATGAATCGAACACCCATTGCGTCCTGGTGTTGATGATGTTTTGCCCTAGGG